>NC_022014.1:76899036-76926873 GCF_000317375.1 Microtus ochrogaster
AAACCCTGTCTCGAAAAAACCAAAAAAAAAAAAAAAAACAAAAAACAAAAAACAAACAAACAAAAAAACCCCAACGCAGAAACTTTGGGGCTCTATGGGAACTCAGCTCATGCTTATGGGGTTCCTGCCACCAGTCAGGGTTGGGAAGGCAAGACCTGGCACATGGGAGGGGCTACTGATCTCGAGGAGGATTAGGGCCTCACAAGCATGGCTGGGATGGAAACTCAACAAGATGGCTCTGGAGTGTGCGGATCATAACATTTCCAGCAATCCTGGGATGTTGTGGTGGCTAGAACCACAGCAGTCAAGCTATGACCTCTTAGGCAAGCCCAAACAGGGAGGACATCTCTCTGAGAACTCCTGATTTAAAGGGTTCCAGGGGCAAGGACGGATGGAGCTTGCCACATGAAAGCCATGTTGGCTCCAGCAGCCTTAAACTATTTCTGTCACAGTGGCAACCAGGGACAGTTCCCTCTGTGCTCTTCCTCTCAGCACTGCTTCAGACATTACCATAGTGGAAGCAGCCAGGCTCGGGGAACATGTGACTCACTTGGCCCCAGGAGCTTCAAGTGGGCATCAAAGGGCCATTAGCTCTTTCCTGAAAAGACTTGATGGACACAGACACCTGCTCATTTCCGACAATAGCTCTCCATCCTCAGAGCATCCAGGCCTCAAAGTCCAGGCCATCTAGCATGGTCCATGGGCCACGCATGCCCACCAAGCTCCTGCAATGTGGCTTGCGTCCCTTTGATTTAATGAGATTTAATTTTAACTAATTTACATTTAATTAAAAACAGAGTCCCCAGTCCAGTTATTAGAGCACTTTTAAGTAGAAGTGGAAGAATTTTGGTGTAAGACTATATACCTTTATGGCTCTAAATCTGATGGAATCTAAATACAGATCACGTATTTCAGATGAAGATTTAGCATTCAAATTGAGATGCGCTTCAAGTGTAAGACACACAGAGATTTCACAGACTTAGCATGCAAAAAAAATGTAAAATATCCTGCTAATATATTCTATTTTGATGGCATGCTAAAAGGATATTTTGGATACATCGGGTTAAATAAAACACATTAATAAAATGAATTCTCTTATTCCTTTTTACTTTGTGAAAAATGAGGTAAGCCTCAGTGTGGTGGTGTGTGCCTGCAATCCCAGTGCTCGAGAGGCAGAGGCAGGAAGATGGGGAGTTCAAGGCCAACCTCAACTACACAGGGAGTTCAAGGGCTATGTGAAATTCTGCCTCCATTCCCCCCCCCCAAAACCAACAAAAGCCAACACCCAAAAATAAAACGCACAAATAATATAAATGAGTAAAAATGGGGTCACTGGAATAATTTAAAATGATATGTGGGGCTCATATTTATATTCTTTTTAATTCTATATTATATTTCTATATAATAGTACAGGAAGGTCTGATCTCTCTCTCTCTCTCTCTCTCTCTCTCTCTCTCTCTCTCTCTCTCTCTCTCTCTCTCGGGTGTGTTCATCAGATGGGTGTGACCTTTCAGGACTGTGACGCTAGGTGTAATTTCTGGGGTCACCAGCTTGGTTCTTTCTTTCTCTGTTAACAGTGAGCGTGGCTCCCCGAAGGATTTGGCAGGAAGCTGCTGAGCTGGAGGGAGCAGAGCCTGATGGGTAAAGGAAGGGAGGGGGAAGGAGAAGGAGGGTGTGGCTTCCAGCCAGGTAACAGGGGCTTTGAGCCGCTGGTGGGCGGGCGACGTGGCGATTGCTCTCACAAATTGGCTGGCAGGCAGGCTGGGGGACCGTGTCAGCGCAGCACAGGGTTTTGAAGTGCAATCCCTCGTGGGAGGGAAATTAGCTAGAAATCAGGCAAGTTTGCGCTGGATCCGGCTTTCATCTCAGTTGAGGATGCAGAAATGGAGGGGTTTGGGAATGAGAGAGACTGGCGGCTGGGTGGGGCTGGATGGAGGCAGATGAGGGGGGCTCTTGGGCCTCACTTGGGCTGTTTGGAAGGTGTGGGGGTGGTTTGAGGTAGAACAGAAAGAGCCGCCATGGGTTGCCTCAGTTCTTAAGAGGAAGAGTCAGATGCTGGAGGAGAAACAGAAGGCCTCCCTGACCATGCATCTGGGGTAAACTGAGTCACGCAAGAAGATGCCTGGATTTAACTTGGACAACTCACTCCATATCTTTGTCTCTCAGTGTGTGTATCTCCCCCCTGCTTCCAGCTCTCTCTCTGAGACAGGATCTCATTAGACAAGAAAGGCCTGGTCTACATAATGAAAGATCCACCTGCCTCTGCCTCCAGAGTGGTGGGATCAAAGGCGTGCACCACCACTCCCAGCCTGTCTCTTGGTCTCGTGTCTCAGACTATCCCATACTTGCTACGTAGCCAAGGATGGCCCTGAATTCCTCATGTTCCTGCCTCGACCTCCTAAATGCTGAGGCTACAGGCATTTGCCACCACACCCGTTTTTATGTGGGGAGGGAGACCAGGGCTCTGTGTGTGGTAGGTAAACACTCAACCAATGGAGCTATATACCCACTTTGACACTAGTTCTTCAAAAAGATGTCTGGATCCCAGGAGACTCTGTGTAAGCTTACCACTGAGAAATTGCTAGAAAAACAATCCCTCCTTGTCAACAAATTCCTTGTTCTTGTACAAACAGTCCTGGCTCAGGTCAAGGTCAGAGGTGACATCCATGACCCTCACTGGTCAGTATCCAGAGTGGATATTCCACCCCCTGATTCATATTTCTTCCCAGGCAGATGGGAAGCTGGCTTGGAGATAGGTACCAACTGGTACAGAAAAGAGTCTCGTCGGAGCTCAGAAGACCCAGGGAGGAGACAGCAGGGGCTGGGAATGTTCTAGACACTGGCAGACAGAAGCTAGGATATGAGGTGGCAGAGACACTCAACTTGCTGCTGACGGGTGCATATGGACGCAGCAGGATGATAAATGAGATGTGCTGTGGGAGTGGGAATCATACAGATGTGGAGGTATGTGAACATCTGGCTCCCCCAGCTGGTATGGGGCTTAGCTGCTTCAGGAAGTGCAAACCCAACCCCGACTTCATTTTAGTGATTCCCAGCCCAGGAGGGAACCTTGGCCATCCACCTCACCTCACCTTGCCTAGCCTGAGGTTAGGTTCTGAGGGTGAGGCCGCTCTGGTAGAGAGAACCAGGTTAGGGGAGACATCCCTGCTCTGGTCTCGTCTGGAGGGGGGGGTCTCTGTGCTGGAGGACACTGGGGCAGGTTATATTGGGCTGAGCTCCTGTGCCTGTCTCTCCAGGGACGTCAGGCATCTGAAGAGGGGCAGAGGAGGAAATGTGGAGGTGAGCCTGCTGAGAGGAATGCCTGGCTCCGAGCGGAAACAGCACTTTTATGTGCCAGCTGGGCAGACAGTTAGTGTACTTCTTTTAAAATGAGCTTCCGCTCTCCCCGGGTGTTCTCTCCATCCGCACCTGAGCCTGGGGTGGCTGGCACCCACACATGTGAGCACACACTCTCTCACTTGCTTCTGCCTCCTCCTAGCCCCCAGTGGACACGGTAGTGGTAAAAAATAAACCTACCCTTTCCCGGAGCTGTGTCTGCCATGGCAGCATCTTCCAGAACTCCACTTCCCCCTACCCGTGACCTTCCTTGGCTTGGCTCACCACCACCACGTTCCTCCACTCAGACTGTGGCTCCTCCTCTTCTGGAGATGGCTCCACCCTTCCAGCCCCAGCTTCCCTAGTACTCTGTCTTCCCAACAGCCCCCTGGAGCCCCATTCCTGAGATTTAATGACCCGCCTTGTTTCTGCTCAGTGATGGTCCCTGGTCCTGCGCTTACTTACTCTCCACAGCAAGAGTGATGGGCTGGCTCGTCTTGTTGTCTCCGTTCTTGTCGTTAACTGCCTGCACGTAGTAGCGGCCAGCATCGGGAGCCACCGTGGACAGGATGACCAGGGTGTTCTCCAGCGTGATGGCTCTGAGGAGAGGCAAAAGATTCTTTGGACAGGGGCCCAACGGGCTTGGAGCCAGGGGGCTGTGACTGGGGGGGAATCTGAGGTAGGTGGTCTGACTGTACTTACTCCTCTGGCAGCCTCCAAGAGGCCCCCCAGCCCACCCCACTGACAGTGTCTGTAGAGAATCTACCATGACACCCCAGCTGTTCCTCTTCCCTGAAGCTGCAGCTTTCTCAGGGCCCACCCAGGGTCAGGTTTGGGCCCTTTTCTCCAATCCTCTAGGAATTATGTTCCTGTCCATATCGTAGCCTTGGCGGCTTTGTGAGGTTGCCTCTGCCAAAAGTTCGCGGTTTGCGGAGAGAATGAGTGATTGACAATGAGTGACCAGAGTGACTTCAGAAGTGAGATCCAGGATGAGTGTGTGTGTGTGTGTTTGTGTGTGTGTGTGTGGCTGGAGGTCAATCTCAGGTGTCGTTCAGAAGTCCATCCTTGTTGGTTGATACAGGGCTCATCACTAGCCTAGAACCCAGTGAGTCAGCTAACCCAGCCGGCTAGTGAACCCCAGGGGTCAGCCTGTCTCTGTCTCCCCAGTAAGCACTGGGGTTACAACTGTGGCTCACTACACCAGACTTCTTTTTCACTTGGGTTCTGGGGATCAAATTCAGATCCTTGTGTTCACAAGGCAAGCACTTTCTGGATGAAGCTATTTCCCCAGCCCTGGGGTTGGCCACTTTCTAAAGCTGTATGAGCAGACTTAAAGGCCACAGCTGGCCTGAACCAGACTTCCGAGGGCTATACCTGTAGTCTCCTCCCTGGGGATCAGTTTCCCCTTTTCCTTGCGAACTGGGCTGGTCCACAGTGATGAGCCTCTTGCTCTCATCCCCAGTCCTCATCACAAGATCATCAGGCAGGAAAACAGGGAGCCGGGGACCCCCTTAAATGGGTATGAAGTGGTTCTGGAGGGCTGCCCATACAGGCTCTGCCCAGCTTCTTTTACCCATTCTCCCGATGACAAACCAAACCATTAGTTTGCCAAGTCTGTCTCCAGATTGTAATGCGATGTGCCCGAGACAGCTGTTAAACATCCTTAATGTTAGTTTAACAAGGACAAATCCAGTTGAATTCTCTTCAAATTTTCCCATTAGGTGAATGTTACAGAGTTTTAAACAGGCTTTCAGATAAACATCCTCACTAATGTCTCTCTGGCCCAGCTCTCTCCTAGCCTGGCAGTGCCGCCCCCACCCCCTTGCTCCTCATTTGGGGGCTTTTCAGGCTGAGAGTTCTCACACCATCAGGGGAGTTCTGGGCAGTAAGGTGGCAAGCTCTCTGGTCCCTAGTGCTTAGGGACCCTAGTGATGCCCTATTTTCCCCATGCAGAGTTCTTTTTATCTTTAGCTAACAAGGTGACAGGAATGGGATCATAGACAGGCTAGAATTCTCTCTCTCTCTCTCTCTCTCTCTCTCTCTCTCTCTCTCTTTCTCTCTCTCTCTGTGCAAACAAGAGTATGGATGTATGTTTATGTGGGTCCTCGTGCATACACTGTGTATGTCAAAGGACCACACTGGCTGTTCTTCCTCAGGTGCTTGCTGTTCACCCAGTTCGAGACAGGGTTTTTTACTGGCCTGGAACTCATTAAGTAGGTTAGGCTGGCTGGGCAGGGGCAGGAAGCTCTTGGGATCTCCCTGCTTCTGCACCCCAACCCTCAGTGCAAGGATGACAAGTGGGAGCCCCCATACTGTCCTTGCTTGGTATGTTCTCAGGCTTTCAAGGCAAGCACGTTGCTAACACACACACACACACACACACACACACACACACACACACACGTTTCTAATCATATGATGCCTTGTACCACCTCCTGACTCTGCCAGCAAGGTCATGACCAGCCAAGGCCCCTCAAACTTGGACCTCTAGATCCAGGAGCCAAAACATGGCCCCCTTCTCTAACTCAGTCAATCTGCAGGTTGGCACAGGTAGAAGTGGGCAGTGGGCTAAGACGCTGTAAAAGCCTGTCTGTAGAAGGGCCATAAGCAGCTTCTCCTGTAGGAGGCTGTGGCTGCTGGGCATCAAAGCATAGCTCTGCATCCTTCTCAATGGGGTGAGGAGGGTGGGGTGTGTGGACACAGCTACTCTTGGAAAATGGGAACTCCTGTCCCATACCCCTCTGTTGGAGCAGGGTAACCTTGGAGATCAGTTTTGGTGATGACAGCTCTCTAGTGACTCTGGTTTCAAGTGACTATGTGAAGTCACCCTTCCTGTCCATTGCTCCAAGTTGGAATTTGGACGGGCAAAACCTTACCTTCTGCGGTTTTAGCTCACTGGAATATTGCCTAATGGTTATTGTGGCTGGCATTGCCTGCTCCAGCACTCTAGCCTGGCAGCTGTGGAGCCTGGGAGCCACAGGGCATGGGTTCAAATTCTGGACATGGAGTGGAATGGGAGGCAGAGGCTCTCTGACATGTCACTTTAATTCTCTCAGGAGGGGTCCCTAGTCCTGTGCATGTCGATGGTCCCTTTTCAGGTAACTGTGGAAGGATGCTGTACTCATCTCCAGTATGCTCATAGCATTCAGCCTGCTGCACCCCAGACATGCCCACACTGGGAGAAGTTGGGAAGAGGAACTCTGAGTGGGGTGCCAATAGCAAGGCTCACCTCTCAGGCAGGGGCTGGGTTCTCTACCCTTGTTCCTTCAGTTCGCCATGACTGGCCTAGCCCTAGCTCTGCCTTTAATTCACTGCTCTCATTCAGCAGCTCCTTTCTCAGTTCCAAGAGTGCTGGATCCGTAATCTAATTAAGCAGAGAATAAGCCATCCTACAGTGTGCCCAAAGGCCCCAGCATGTGTCTCTGCTAGGAATCATGTTCCCTTTTGACAGCAGGCTCGGGGCCGAGCCCTGCCTGGTGGTTGAGAGGCACACTCTATAGATAGTGAGCCTTTCATGCTCTGCATAGCCTGCCAGCTAATAGCACTTATCAGATATGGAGCGCGCGCACGCGCGCGCGCACACACACACACACACACACACACACACACACACACACACACGGGACTTGCTTCCAGGGAGCCATTCTACTCACCTATGAATATTAATTTGCTGTAATTACCAAAATAAAATCACTCCAGTGCTTCATCACAAATTTGGTGGACGTGTTTATGAAAGTGGGCAGGCGTGGTCATGTATAACCAGGAGTGTATGTGTGTGTGTGCACTCGTGCACGTGCACGTATGTAGTTCCGCAGGCCAAGGTTGTTCTGTCCTGGTGGCAAAAGTGCTGGGCATGAGAAGCAGATGAGGATGGAGGATGGGGATGAGAAAAGGATGAAGGATGGTATTAGGAAGGTGATCATAGACAGAGCCTGGAGTAAAGGCATTATCTCCCTCTGCAAATGGAGTGAGTGCCATCATGCCCCCTTTCACAGTCAGGGCAGACATTACTAATCAACTCATGATGTTCTTTCCCATGAGTGTGGATGGAGCCTCGGAATTGTTTCCAGCTCTGAGTTCTAGGCAGCCATCGCCAATTGGTTAGCCTGCAGGATGCCTTCACTGATACACCTGGGGTCCAAGAGCTACACTCAAAAAGGGAGTGAGGATGGGGTTGGGACTCACTGACATATCCCAGCATCTCTGTGGTAGAACATTTCCCTTCTATAATGTGATCTCAAATCTGCATGATGGGTGATCCATTCAACTGGCTTTACTCAGTTTTAGGCCTGGGTGGTGTGTGTGTGTCTATGTGTGTGTGTGTGTGTGTGTGTATGTGTGTACACTTTGACTCATAGGGCAGCTGTCCACCTGTTCACCTGAAGCGTGCTCCATCCTTCACCTTGTTGGGTACCCATGCCTCATGCTGTCTGCTAGCCATCTGTTCAGGAAGAGACCCAGAGCCTAGGGGTGTGGATACAGAGAGCCTTCTGCCTGAGTCCTGCCATGTTGTGGTTTCTGTCAATGGTATGTGAGTAGAAGCTTGTTATATGTGGACTTCCTCATTTCTCATCTGAAATATCCAGAGAATTCACTGGGGCTGACATGACTTGGCATGTGGAGCATGGCCAAGTGTCCTGCCATTTAGCAAAAGGCCATTCCAGGGCAGTCAATAACAGACAACCCCAGATAAGTGAGCCCAACCATAAGAAGGACTGAGCCTAGCTCAGGCTAGATCACCAATCTACACACTTCTAAGAAAAACACAGTAAACAGTTATTGACCTTATGAGATGTTTTGTTACACAGCAACACCGTGCTGCAAATAGCTGATACATACTGGGGATTCTTTTCTTCCTCCTCCCTTGTTTTTTTCCCCCCAAGATAGGGTCTCATTATGCAGCTCTGGATGTCCTGTAACTCACTATGTGCACTAAGTGAGCCTTGAACTCACAGAGATCTACCAGTCTCTGCCTCTCAAGTGTTGGGATCAAAGGCGGGTACCACTAAGCCTGGCTCTGAGGATAGTTTTCAACTCTGACTACACATTTGAATCAAACTGGAATCTTTAAAAAATTCTGAACAGCCAAAGAGCATCCCATTTAAATTGAATCAGAGTGCCTTAGGCAAGAACCTAAGGATAGGCTCATTTCAAAGTTCTCACGGGGGTCAGATTGAGAATTGCTACATCAGGACCAACTCTATGATGCACAGCCGCTTACTTGTGTCTGTGTGCTTGTCTGCACATACGTTTCACAGAAGGCAAGGATTATCATGACTCAGCAGCTAGGAAAGATCTGGAAAAAGAGTTGGACCTTGCCTGCTTTGCTTTATGGTTGCTGCGGGATAAGATCAATCGCATCAGAGGGCTGTTGTGAGGGTTGAGCACTGGGCAACAAAGTTGGGATAGGAAAGACAGCAAGACAGAGAGCGCCTTCTTCCTCAGGGGCTACACCAGCGGGGAGTGGGGGACAGGATGGGGGGGCAACACGGATGACGACAACATATGTTTGTGGGTGTTTAGCACAGTCCCAAGAACTTAACTCCACTGCCTGCAGCTTCTGCAATTGCTATATTACTATGATACTATTATTGTGTTTCTATTGTGGGACTTGATGCTTCCCAAAGGCACTCCCGACCCCATCTTCCTCCACTCGCTACAGACCAGGGTGGTGGGGTTGTGGAGAGCTCCCAGCAGTCTGCACAGGTAGCAAGTTGTAGCTAGCCAGGGCAGGTTGGGAGAAGGTAGTCTTTCTCTAACGAAGGGAGAGTTGGAGTGGAGCAGCGAGGAAAGCCTGGGCTTGCTCCAGACAGTGAGCAGCCCAGGAGGTGAAGCCTGCTTTGGGGGTGAAGGGTGTTGGCTTCACTGCTAAACCCCCAGTCAAGGCCAGGGCAAGACAGAAGGGCCTTTGTGCATGCTGAAATGGATGTGTGTGTGTGTGTGTCTATTCCAGCCTTCTCTGGCCACACCATCTCTTTGCAGTCAAAATACACTGAGCAAGCCCAGCCACACCCGAGAAGCATAAACACCTGCACACACCCACCCCTGCCATGGCCTGAGTCCTGGGCACGTTACTATGGCAACAGTGCCTTTGCATCGGCATGTTTGGGTGACTTAGATCCTCTGGGAGCATAATTATCCTCCGGTTGAGTGTGGAGGTAACACCCTGGTCCCTCATAAACTGAACTTCTCTCACTGTCCAGGGGAGTGCCCAGCTGGCTGCATTACAGAATTACTGAGACATTTCTATAAGAAGGTCCCTTCTTTGCATCTGGAGACTTCATCTAGCCCCAGACCTCCTCCCCCAGAATTTTCCCTCCAGTCTATCCAGAGTAGAACCTCACATGCGGCTGCTGGGCGGGATCTTGCGGCCATCACGGAACCAGGTCACCTGTGGCCTGGGGAAACTAGAGATGCGGGGTGCTCGGATGACGGCAGCTTCTCCGTGGGATACGCTCTGGTGCTTCTCGCCTTCCTCAAAGCTCCCCATGTCTGTAGGGAGAGGAGGTGCAGAGGTCAGGGATCAATCCATTCTCAGGTTGTGCTCAGCAGAGGAAGAACACAGTCAAGATGAAGACCATGAAGAAAAGGCCACTCCTCTTGGAGTGCCCCACATCCCACCAGGCGTGTCGAACCTGTGCCCTTGCCTGCTGCCCGCATTCCGGGACAGCTATGAATACAGTTCAACACATTCATAAATGATAAGGTCTGTCACGGAGCATGGTGTCGGATGCTTCTGCTAGCAGTCTGTGTGAGGTGTCCTGCTTTGACATTTAGGTTTTGTGTAATTTGTACCCGTGCATCCTTGACTCAATTTATCCAACAGCCATGAGAGGCTTATTGTTTCCTACATTTTACAATGGAAAAACCTGCTCAGATGGGCTCAGCTAAGTAAACTTGTCTAAGGTCATATCACCAGCAAGAAACAGAGCTGGGATTTGAACTCAGACCCTGAATTCTGGAATTAGGTTGCATTTTCCCCCTTCCTTGCCCTGTGAAGCTATTTCAGCAGAGCAGGGGATTAGGTTGTAGAGTCTTGGGATGGGACCTCTGTGCCCTTAAGGAAGAGGGAAGGGTGGGCATGTTGGAATGAGTGAGGCCTCCCTTGAACATAAACACTCCATTGCTCTTTTTAAAGCATGCCCAGCCCTTGGCAGATGAGCTGAGGCATTGCTGCTAGCCCTGATCTTCTGTGAGCCAGCAGGAAACAGAACAGAGTAATCACTGGAGGGTGTCTTCTGGTCTCCTGTATGTCTGCCTGCTGGGCTGGGCTGGGGTGAAGGGCTGGCTTCCACAGCACTGTCTTAGAAAGAATGGGCTTTGCGAAAGAGCAACTGGGCTTCTATGACCTTGACAATGGATGCGCATCCTTGAGACTCCAAGTGTGCTGCCTGAAGCCACAGCACAGGTATCCTGTGGAGTCTTAGAGCCCCTGGACCTGCCTAATCAGGCCACCCAGTGAAGAGCACCCATGCCCACCTGTGAAAAGCACTGATTGGCTGTGTATCAGAGGCACTGGAGTTAAATGCTGTTGGGGTATCTCCCCCTCCCCTGAGCTTCCCATTTTTTTGGTATGGAGTGGATGGGGATATCCCTGTTAGTCCCCACTCCACCTTCTAATCTATTACTGTGACAGGCTAGACCTGGGCTAGCCTGACCCACAGGCCTATATGCACTGGGAATTCAGACTATGACTTATGGAGCCTTAGTTTCTCCTTTATCCAGGGTCCCCTTCCTAACTACGAAAACACATGCCCTACTGCGACAGAAGCTTTATGTCAACTCCTAACACCATGGCCTCTTTGAGTGGTCAATCAGCCTGGTTCTCTGGCTCAGAGTCCCTTCAGGACCTCTTGTTTTTCCAGAGGTGAGAGCTGCAGTGGGCGGGGTTCAGGCATTAGTATTTCTAAAGTGAGCCAAGCCTGAGACCTGCTGTGTTGGCTGAAGGCAGCCAGGCTCTTCTACCCCATTACAGGCAGTTACTGGGGACTGGGCAAACCAGCTAGGGTGCTCCGCACTTCCCTAAGACATGGGAGGCCCCGTAGAACATGCTTGGGTCTCTGAGTTCCCGATTCCATTGCTCTCAGATGCTGCAGCACTCTGAAGTGTAAGGCTGCTAGCACACGTGTGTTCATTTTCTCCAGCCCCAGACTTGACCCTCTTAGGCATCCAGGTCCTTTGCTGGCTCACCTAACCTCGACTGTGAGTTCTCTGCAAACAACTTCCAGGTCTCCGGCTCCTCCCTGGGCTCCGAGCATCATTCCTAACAGTCTGCTGTGGGTGAGGGTTGGGAGGGCAGGGAGACCTTGCTACATCTTCAACAAGCTCTACTTTTTGTGCCATTTACTGTCCTCTATCCGCTGCTTTGCCCCAACCACTTTAGCTCAAATCCTTGGAGTCACAGGTGTTTCTTCCCCACTTTCCACAAAGTCCTCAGTGCTTCCTTTGGGTACCATTTCATGAGCCAAGGCCCTCCCAACAAGTTAGCCCATTTGTAGAGCCACTGGTCCTGATCTAGATCATCTCCCAATCCCGTACACTGTCCTAGGCTGTTCCCCCCCCCCTTAGAGCCTGTGGGGTCTCCTTGCCCCAGGAAAGTCTAGATCCTCTTCACCTAGATTCGGGGTCCTCCACAACCAGACGGCAAACAGCCTTTCTTGCTTTAATGCCCACGCCTCGTCTTGACACCTTGAATGGCATATATAACTTACTTCCTACAGCTAGGCTTTTTGTAGGCACCTGCCCAGATGCTACTAGGATGAGCCATAGCTTGCCATGGTACCTTGGCTCTCTAGCATCCTGCTTCACGGAACTTAGGGTTTCTAAAGAAAACAGTTATAGACGACATCTTTGTTTTAACTTTGGCAGGCACTGAATATATTATATTATTATATTATTATATATTATATTATTATAGTAACTTCGGAGACTTCAAGGGTCAAGTTCAACTCCTAGCCCCATGTGCTCTAAGTCTTTGACCTTCGACCTTGGGGGACGATGATTTCCTCTCCCGTAAGAGTGAAATGCCTGGGTAGCTTCCTCGTGAGTGGTACCGAGGGTTGTATGAGATGATGTGTATATGCCAGATTGCATCTTCCCAAAGGTGCCTGAATCAATATTTATCCCCCTTTCCACATGCTCTTATTACAGTGTGACTCACACTTCTCCCACAGATACCCTCCCCTCGAGTCTCGGGAGCTTAAGATTATTCTATCAATAGAACACGCTGGAAGCGATGCTGCATGGTCTCAAAGGTGAAGTCATTCAAAGGAGACAGCATCTACCTGGCTCTCCTTGGAGAGATACTTGCCCTTAAGAATCCAGCCACCGTGCTGTGAGGAAGTTCCACTGAACACCTCGGTGGAGGAGAACTGGGCTTCCCAGCGATTGCCATCAACCCTAGAGGCCCAGAGGAACACGGGTGATTTCACTGCAGCCTTTGTGGCCACTATGGAGACCTCAGTTGCCACCAAGCAGGACTGGCTGTGTCTTGTCCCCACTGTGCCCTCCCCAGACTCCAGACTCATGGTGTGAGTTTTAAGCCATTGTTCTGCACCACACTGTCTTAGGTTCATTTGTTATGCAGCCGTAGAAACAGGGAGAATGTAAAACTGTCAAATAAGTATATCTAATATCCCCAGCATTAAAATACTGGGATCCTGTACATTTTTCATGATTCAGTGTAAACATTTCCTCCTCAACAAAGATTATCCCAAACCATCCAAATAGAATGAAAACCCGGCATTTACCCTCTTCTGGGTTTCTTCCAGACAGACTATACATGCATTATCTCATTTGAGCCTCTGATAACATGACAAGCTAGATTTTAATAAATATGCATTTTTAGTTGTTTATTAATTTCTATTATTTGGTCCCCTCTATAAAAAAAGTCACATCAATAAATCAGGTGGATTTTAGTTCTTATAATAATTTTCATCTATTTTAAAAAAAACTTTTTGCAGAACTAAGAAGATAGATTTAAACAATTTAAAGCAATTTCATGATAATAGTGTTTCTTTCTCCCCACTCTCTCTTGTTTTATTAGCTCCATTTGGACTGCGAGGAAGTGAAGGTTCATGGAGATGAAGCGGTCGGCCCGACATTAGGCAGTTAGGGTCTAGCACGGTGTCGCCTCCCTCTGCACACCCTCCTTGCTCGGCTGCGGTTTGCATTCTCCATGGAAACCCACGCTCTTTCCTACTTCCTCCTAGGTGATCAGCATGGACGGACCTCTGGGACCTACTGTATTCACGAGCGATTGCCTACCAGGTGGCTAGGTCCTAGCTCTGCTTAGAACCAAGAGCTCCTAATGGAGCCCAACTGTGTGTCAAATGGGCTCTCCTAGAATTAAGAGCTCCTAATGGAGCCCTACTGTGTGTCAAATGGGCTCTCCCAGAATCAAGAGCTCCTGGTAGAGCCCAACTGTGTGTCAAATGGGCTCTCCTAGAATCAAGAGCTCCTGGTAGAGCCCTACTGTGTGTCAAATGGGCTCTCCTAGAATCAAGAGCTCCTGGTAGAGCCCTACTGTGTGTCAAATGAGCTCTCCTAGAATCAAGAGCTCCTAATGGAGTCCTACTGTGTGTCAGGCGGAAAGACCTGGTCTCCTGGAGCTGTTCTTGCAGAGGACCCAGATTTGGTTCCCAGCATGCACAGCTTACACTGTAATTCCAGTTCCTGAAGTCCTACACCCTCTTCTAGGCTCCCTGAGCTTCTGTGTGCACGTGGCATGCATAGATTCACATAGGGACACACACATACCCATAAAATGAAAAAAAAAATCTTAAAGAAAGGAAAGACCTGGTTACTGAGTTTACAATCTGGCCTGGCAGACAAGGGCATAAGAAAGTGTTTAGTGGCATCTCTGACAACTGCTGGGAAGGAAAGGACAGAGTTTTCTGAGAGGCGCTAACAAAGCCTTCCTCAGGCTGGGAGGCGGGGGAGGCATCTTTCAAGGGGAGGCCTAAAAAAGGGGTAGGTATAGCTAGGTGTGTGTGCGCACGTGGCACCTGTGTGTGTGTATGCACATGTGTGTGTATGTGTGCATGTGGTATGTAAGGAAAAAAGGTATAAGGTGGGGCAGAGGGAGGGGGCGCAGGCAGCAAGTAAAAGGTCAGCCGTGTGTGGTTACTGCATAGAAAGAGAGACAGAGAGCCACATGGGTGAACAGATGGATGGGGGACTGGATTGATGGGGGAATGGGTAGCTGAAAAGGAAGAAAGGAATGGAGGGCTAGATTATTGAATTAGGCATGTTTATGTTTCTATGTATACATGCTGTATTTGTATGTATGGCTGGAAGGATTACATGTGGCTATATATGGTTTATGTATAGGTGGATGATTACATATATGGAGGGGTGTATATATGTAGAGTAGATGGTTTGTGTGTGTGTGATGGGCTAGATGGTTGGATATGTTTTCCCCTGTATGTGGATGGTTGTAGGTGGGCATGCATGTATACGTTTACAGAGGGATGCATAGAGGAAAGATGGGCTTAGTTAGCCTTGGTCCCTAGTCTGCACAGACCCCATCCTCCACCCGTCTACTTCAGAGTCCCTACCTTACTGTGACTCCCAGGCCCCAGGAATCCTCTCCTTTTTAATGTCACATGAGCTCCGAGATCCGCTCAGAGAGCCCCTGGCCCAAGCAGGCAGCATCCATTGTATACACACACCCTTTTCAGCCCACTGCACACCGCTGGGATGAACTGAACTGCGCAGGGGGAGGCTACCGAGGAGGTCAGCCTGTCAGTGCAGAAGCTGGACTGAGGAAGGGCGGGGGACGGGCTGGGTCCAGGTCTCCTGGGAACTTTACTCACTCCCTTTGCTAACTCCCTGAAATGCTGCTAATCCATCTACCCACCCACCACGTTAAGCCCTGCAGGACCTATCCAGCCTTCTAGACACACTCCCACCAGAGCAGAGGTCTGCAGGCCCGAGGCACAGCGGGTGTGGCCGGGAGCTCAGTTCTTGATGTCATTATTAGCGCTTAAAAGGGCTTGTGCGGTAAGAATTCTACCAGAGACGACACCCTTGCACCCACTTACCTTGATGTCTTTGTTAGAGCTTAAAGGGCCTGTGCGAGAGAATTCCACTGAAGACTTCATCCTTGTACCTACTTATCTTTAAATCATCAGCTGGATCATGCATACAAAAATGAATATAATTATATGTAGAATTTGAAGGAAAAAAATCAACATCCCTGTCTGTACGCAGCACCCAGTTAAAAGTCAGGATGCCGTGGGTACTTGGTTCCCCTTCCCTGGCAGCCTCCCCATCCCATTCTGGCCCCTACAGGGCTAACCTCTCTCCAAAATGCTGGGCCACCTACCTATATGGTCTCACAGACAGGGATTATTCAGGCTTTTTTTGTGGCTAACTCAACCTATTTTTAAACATTCACCTCTGGGCTTACTTTGTATGTGGTCTCTTGTGATTTTTTTTGGGGGGGGGGATAATGTTTTTTTGTGGCATTTCCCCCACTCTGAAATCCTGATTTTCAAATCAGTCATCTTCATAGCTTCCTGGAATTCCCTGGGTTATGTGGTGCTGATGCTGTGCACAGCCCTCTATGACCCTCCTAGCACATAGGTCACATGATGCTGATGCTGTGCACAGCCCCTCATGGCCTTCCCCGCACACTGGTCACATGGTGCTGATGCTGTGCACAGCCCCCGCCCCATAGTCCTCCCAACACACAAGTCACATGGTGCTGATGCTGTACACAGCCCTCCCCCCCCATAGTCCTCCCAACACACAGGTCACATGGTGCTGATGCTGTGCACAGTCCCCTATGGTCCTCCCAGCACACAGGTCACATGGTGCTGATGCTGTGCACAGTCCCTTATGATCCTCCAAGTACACAGGTCACATGGTGCTGATGCTGTGGACAGCACCCCCCTCCCCAGGGCCCTCCCAGCACACAGGCTCTGGGATCCCTCTAGAGCACCATTCCAAAGATGCAATAGCTGCCTGAAAGGGTGCATACATGGTAATTTGACTAATTATGCCACCCACCACTTCCCTAATCTCATCAATTTACCAATTACATAGGTGTATCCCTTTCACACATGGTCTGGTTGCATGCTGAGTTTTGACAGTTGGGTGCACACGGCCAAGTGGTTTTATGGATTTATCATGAAAATAACACCCCCCTCTCTACCGGATCCTACTTAGCCCTGCCTCCACCATCAAAGACTTCAGCTCATTCTGAGCACAGCGTGCTATGCCCACGGTCTGTCCCGAAGCTCCCATATTCCCAGTCTACTTTCTGATGCTCTCTCTTGCTCTCGCTCTGTTCCAGCCACCTCGCCCTCAGACCTGCAAGTATACCACAGGGCCTTTGCACTTGTTCCCTGGCTGGGGATGATCTTTCTTTCTATGTGGCTCACCCACCTTTCTACCAGATTGCTCAGTTTCTGATCCTTTGTGGCCATTCTCCACTATTTCATGGAGTAGGATCCCTGCCGCTCTCCCCTATTCCTCTAACTGGCTCTACTTTTCTTGTAATACATTGCATTCATGCATGAGTCTCATTTATATTATATTATATTACATTATATTATATTATACTATATTTGCAGACTGCTTAGCTTTCCTGGAGGGAGGGATCTTGATTGTGTTTCCTGTTATATCATCACTACTTGGACGAGTGCTGGGAATGCCGTGGGACATTCTACAGTAATTGTAGTCCTTATTTTTTTATTTTTCTCCAGGCAGCCATGTTTCTGAGGTTGGCCTGTAATCCACTGACATCCCTCTCTTCCAGCGTCCTGAGAGTTGGGATGCCAGGCACATGCCACTCATCTGGATAGTTAAAGCTGTTCATGACTGATGTAAATATTCAGCAATGGACGCTCATGACAAACCTGTCACATCGTCCCAAGTGTCTGCACAGCCCCTGCTATCTTATCCTTCACCCACTTTCATGCTGTAGACGGGAAATCAGGAGAAGCAGAACAATCAGTGTCAGGCCAGTCCTGTGACTACAGAGCCCCCCTGAATCCCGTTTTGAATGAGTGGTTGGAAGGACGCTGCTAACACGGGAAGTGGCTCCCGGGACAAGCAGGCCCTTGCCATGTCCTGTATGGTTGAGTTTGGCATTGTGGGATGGAATGGGATGGTTTGGCAAGTACCATTCTGAGCATGTCAGCAAGGTCTAGGGACAAGGGAGGGGCATCACCCAGGTGAGAGGATCAGAGAGGTAACAACAGGCCCTGGGTGTGGTGAAAGCCTGGTTCGTGGGAATGCCAAGTCTGGAGAGCCTTTCCAACCTCCTGGCCATTCATTCTACTTACTCAATGGCAGAAATTTATGGCGACTTTTAAAACACAAAAGAAGAGACTGAGTGGGATCAGGGAGGGGGCCGGGTCAGGGGAGAAGTTTTATTGACTCCCCTTAATTGCTGTAATTAAAAACATGTAAAGAATCTTTTTTAAAAACGACCTTGCTATTATCATTAGTTGTTAGACAGCTGCCCTTATTAATTTCTCATTAGAACACAAGTCACAAGGGGCGGGAGTTGGGGTAGGGCCGGCCTATCAGCTCCAGGATCCATTTAAAAGGGACTGGGGAGCAAGCTGCTTGAAGTCACAGGTCCAGAGTCTCCTCCCACCCCGAGGTGGGTGCAGCAAAAGAGGGGAGGATGAGCCAGGGATTGGGAGAAACAGGAGGTACCACTCACTCTTAGAATGGTATCCCTGTACAAGAAGATAGACAGACAGACAGATAGACAGACTGATGGAGAAAGTTGGGAAAGCATGTTCTCCTCTGCAATCCCAAGAGGAAAGAACAGGCCAAACTAGACCTTTACATCTCTACGGATGCATGCTTACACATAATATACACACATGTATACATATATACATATATGTATATATACCCCTGTGTGCACATTTGTACGTACAAATACATACAGTCCATAAACACACACCTGCACAAACACATGCGCTGCTATGTAGAGGCAGACTGACACAGTTACACATATTCAAGACACATGTGTCTGTGTACACACGTGCACACAGACATGTTCGTTCTCTTTACACACATGAACCAAAAGGCAGATTGACCAACCTTTATGAGAACATTTGAACATGTGCATATACTCACATGCACATGGTCATACACATGGAGGCTTCCCCAGCAGGTTTCTGGGACACGACGAGAAGCTAGTGTGTCCAATTCATAGCCCCAGGAGCCCTATGGTTATGAATGTGGCCAACACGGAAGCAGAAATGTACTTCAAACGCGATGTGGGTATGTTTTCTTTTGTGACTTGAGAGTGAATCTTGTAAATGACAAATAGCATGTCAAAGTGTCACAAAGGTGGGCATGCCTGGCACTAAAGGAAGATGCCCCATGCCCATCCTCCAGCCAGGGCTGTCAGCTTCTTGAAACCCAGCGTTGCGATTAGGGCTTTGTTCTTAGGGTTAAACCGAGTTGCCTTTGATGCTGGCTTATGAGCCGACTGCCCTCCGCTGTTCCCAAGATTGTTTCCCCTAATTATCACAGACACTCTCTGACATGCTGTGAGGTTTTCTCTACTCTTTCCATCCCCAACTTCTCTCCCCAAAGCAGCCCCTTCCTGGTTTTTACTCTGCAGTTACTATCTCAGAGGTAGGGTGGCTTCTCTTGGGAGCTTCAGCACTCGTGAAGATTTCCCAGACTTCTGTAACCACCCATGTGGCCTTGGGCAGCTGAAAAGAACCCCGCAATGGGTCTCTGCTGCAGCAGGTGGCAGGTCCTTCAGGAAGCAGCAGGTCTGGGGAAGGGATGCTGAGTGCTCTGTGGTGGCCCCCGGGGGAGTGAGAGTCTGACACTACCCTCTCCCTTACCAGAGGAAGCCTCTCTGGGCTTTGATGGTACCGAAGAGGAGTCAACCACTAAAGGTTGAGTGTGACCAATTTACTCTACTCCCTGCCCCCTTGGTACTTCTGGGAGCCCCAATGCATCATTCCCTGCCCCCTCATAGGGTTACTGCTCTCCCTCTTAGGCCTCCTGAAGATCATGGGAAGCCTATGCTCTGGTTACCCTAGGTGGGTTATTCCGAGAACAGTCAAGTCAAGGCAACCGTTGCTCCTGCTGAATGAGCTAGAGGGTGGCAGAGTCAAGGCCATGCTTTTCAGGAATGAAGTGCCAGGGAGCGCTGGGCTCTCCAGCCTTGGCACAGAGAAATGATGCAAGTCACCGATCAGCTGTGTAGCTTTGCAGAATGCCCATGACCTCTCTGGACCTTGGTTCTACCAGGCATAAAATGAAAGGACTGGCCTGGCCATGCAGCAAGAGCTCCAGTGATTTGGAACTGGGGTGAAAGGCAACAGTGTTGGCCCCGTTATTGCCCAAGTCCCCACTATACTCACAGGCCACTTGGACCTCCGTCTGCCGCTGTAGCAGAGCACCCATCCGGTTACGCACGATGCAGCGGTAGAAGCCAGCGTGGGTGCGGTCCAGGCTGGTGATCATGTACCTGGGGGACAGAGGAGACAGTAAGTAAGGAAGGTAGTTTTAGAGGTGCAGAGGTCAAGTTGGGCTCAGGGTCAAAGGTCATGTGCACCGTATTCTGAATAAAGATGAGAGGAAGCTCTTTGGCTTTGACATGTAATCCCAGCAAGGTCCTCATCAACAGGATATGGTACCTCCCATAGGCCACAGGACTTTGCTTCTCTGCTCAGGATTCAGCTTAAAGTTCTTTTCTCTGCCCATGGCCAACCCTCCGTGCCCATGGCCACACTTCTCAGGGCTGTTCTGTTAAGAGGCTTTTGTCCCTTCCTGCCTATGCCTCACTGAGAAGACAGGGACATTTGGTTTTAGGCCAGGCTGTGTTGTAAGTACTAATCAAAGGAGACAGGTGACAGAGGCAGGGAAATTTACATGTCTCCCCAAGTGTTCTCCATCAGCTCTTCTTTTCTGCCACATACAGGGCTGTGCAGTAGAGCTGGGGACAGAGCCTCCAGAGCCAGAGGGCTTGGCTCTTGTCCACGCGCCTGACTCAGAGCCAAGCCCTCAGTCAGATCATCAGGCGCTTGTCACCCAAAGGACCAGAGAGTGGGCACTGGTGGGCAGGTGGCAGGAGAGCAGGTGTATGGTGAGCTTGCCTTCCAGAGAGGCAGGAATGAGGCAATCAGTGGAGGGGATTTTAACAGAAGACACTGGTAAATGTGATGAGGATGGTGGCCCTGAGAGATTCCCTTTTGCATCGCTATGCTGTGGTCCAGCAGGTTGTCAGAGGAAAGAGGACTAGGATCATTGATATCTTTCCCTAGTTCTCATGGTCCTTGAGTTTGTCTAGATACCTTGGTGGACAGATTCAAAGCCATCTATTTCCAGGGTATGCCAAGACTCGGATGGAGTAGCTCATTCATAGGAGTTGCTGCTTGTGTTATAAGAGTCTTGATCTGGACCCACCATCATTGTTATCACTACAACCACTACCATTATTACCACCTCACCACAATCATCACCGTCACCACCATCACCATCAGCTGTGTTCCTACCATTACCATCCATCATCACTGCCATAATCATACTTGCCATCACCATCACCACTGTTACATTACCATCATATTCATTACCATCATCATCATAACCATTAGCCCTGTCCCTGTCACTGTCATCATAATCACCACCACTACCATCATCTTCACCATCACCATCACCATGAGCATCATCATCACATCAACATCTTCACTGTCACCTATACCACCATCACCACTGTCCATTATCATTGCTGTTATCATTATCACCTCCACCATCATCACTCACTGATGGGCTCACCATCACCATAACAACCGTCATCGTCACCACTGTCTTCCCCACCAGGATCACCATCATCCCTCATCCCATCACCACCAGCACATCATCACTATGGTTACTACCATCACCGTCATCATCACCATCATTTCTCCCCACCGTGATCATCACTCCTTCATAATAACTGTCACCATCACCGTATCATTATCTTCACCATCGCCATCACAGAGACCATCATCACTGTCGCCATTTTCTTAAATATTTTCCCCACTCTCATTACCACCCTTAACCATCTCTATGACTCTCACCACCACCACCATAATCATTGCCATCATCACCAGTATTAATTACCACCACCTTTGCCACCATCACCACTATCACTGCCAACACCTCTACTACCATCACCACGGTCATAGACATTACCCCATCACTATTACTACCAACTCCCCATCACCATCATGGTCACTGTCCTTACCATCACCATCGCCATCACCATCATGATATCACCATCATTATCCCCACCATCACTATCATTACCACTACCACCACCATTATCATCATCTGCATCCCATCGCCATGGTCACTATCCTCTCCACTGCCACCGTCACCATTGTCGCCATCCCCATGATGGCGCCATCTGTGTTCCAGATGCTTTTCATAGATTTCTTCATTTTATACATCCATTCCCTGACTCTTGGATATCATGGACAAGTGGTACTTTAGAAATAATGGATCTACGTAAGACTATCAACTTTTTAACTTTGTCAAG
The DNA here is from genome assembly GCF_000317375.1 of Microtus ochrogaster. NCBI lineage: Eukaryota > Metazoa > Chordata > Mammalia > Rodentia > Cricetidae > Microtus > Microtus ochrogaster. Next base: position 76,920,887 of record NC_022014.1, read on the forward strand.
ATCATTAAAGCCAATCAACCAAAGGGCAAACTGAATCAAGCTAAAATTGTTGTAAAACAGGAAATAAGAATATTGTAAAGTGCGAGAGAGAGAGAGAGAGAAAAATAAATACAAAAGGCTAGCACCCTCCCCCCAAAATATTTCTGAGATAATAAGAAAGAACCTTAATATAAAAGTAACTTACACAATGCTTTAAATTTTATGTGAAGCTCCCTACACCGCTACATCAACATGCTATCTGCAAAGCTGCTGCACTCTGTCCGTGCTGGCATTGGAGGGGCTTTGGCTTGGTCCTCACATTAACACTATGGAGGGTACTTAGCAAGCCATTTCAGAGTTCCGAGGATCAGACACGCCTTGGCACTGACCTATAGTTCCACACATAATAAGAGGCAGGGTCTGGGTCCCACTGAGCCTGACTGTGAAGTAGCTCAAGGCTGAGGCCACACCCCGAAGAGATCCACATTTACTTGGGGACTGCCAGAGCATGTGTAGAGTTTCTCGGACCCTGCAGTATCATCCAGAACCTTCTTGTTGCTGTAGCCCATTATCTATGCCAGCAGCACCGGTCACATCTGTCTTGACCCTTGTGGTCAAGGGGCCTAAGCTTTGGTAAATAGTACCCTTCATTATTCTCAATCCTGTCCCAAGCACTTGCTCCCTGCTTGCTGTCCCAACTCTTCTGAGCCAAGAGGCTGTGGGAAGATTGCTTGGGTCTTGAAAGGGGCAGGGTAACCCGGGAGGATGGCGGGAGAAGAGGTGGACTGGAAAAAGTATTTCCTTTTAGAAATGGGACCTGGAGGCCAGTGAGACTGCTCAGCGGGTAGAAGCTAGTGACACCCGAGGGCCGGAGTCTGATCTCCAGAACCTGAGTGAAGGTGGAGGCAAAGGATTCCTGACTACCACGTGTGTGCAGCACAGGTGTGCATGCCCACACATATCCACACAATGATGGCAAAGAGAAGCGAAAGAGTGCCATCTGTTATTGCTAACAAACAAACAAACAAAACACCAGGGAAAGGAAAATAAAGAGAAACAGCTGAGATGTTCGCGAGGAGACACTTGGCCTCTGTTGCAATAAAAGAAATTGAAATTAAAGCAAGACCCTATTTGTGTGTCAGACTCCAAAACACAAGAATGGAGGGGCAAGGGGAAGGGAAGGGAAAGGAGGAAGGGAAGGGAAAGGGGAGGGGGAGGGGAAGGGAGGGAAAGAGACTTGTTTGTGGTTTGTCGGTGGTACTGGGAATTGATCTATCCTTTGGGGCAAAAATCTACGGCAATTAGAACATGTAAATTCTTTGACAAGAACTTGTGCTCCCTGGAGGTGGCTCTTTAGTTACGCTTGCAACAGTGTGACAGAAAAAAAAAATGTGTACAAGGATGTTACTGTAGCACTGCTTGTGGTAGCAGAGAGAAACAAAGAGAAGCGGGAAGCAACAGACTTGTCTATCAAACCAGAATTAGATCAATAAAGGATGTTGTGGTTCCCGAGTGAGAGAAGAACACCTGTGTGGGATGAACTAGAAAAGTCTCCAAGACACCCAGGGTGAGAAAGGGAAACCAAAGCAGGGAGACGGGAGAGTTACATGAATCAAAACACAAAGACAAGGCTGGGAGCCGGGCTAAACAACCTCAGAACTGACTGTTAGAAACACGGATATAATGGATCCCTGGCTGTTGCTGTTTAGAGAAGTGTTATCAAATCCTTAATGGTTGGAAACGGACTCAATAAAAACAATCGAGATCGTTCCCTATCCTCAAGTTAAAAAAAAAAAACAAACACGTTAGGACATTATCTGGGTAAATCGAACCACTATACTTATTTTTTTAATGTATATACTAATACTCATTTGTATGTGTGCACATGTACACAAGTGTGCACTCACAATCACACAAATATTTTTTGAGACCCTGTATCCACAATGAGTTATTTCTCTTTTGGGAGAAGAACCCAAGACTGAAGTTGGGGGAGGGCCATGTGTATTTTTTTTTGATTTTACATCTTTCTATGTCACGGGGATCATCTTAATTATATACATAGATTGTTTTAATTTTAAAGATGAGACTTAAAAAGTACACTTTGTGCATAGACTCTAAGTACACGTTATAAAAAGGCACCAGGGACCCGTTCAAGTTGAGTTTGTTTGCCAGTTTGTTTCGCCAGTGATGCGTGGCGAAATTTTAACTTTAACGAAACCCAATTTCTGCTGTAAAACGGATGTCCATGTCCTGCAGCCAGACAGCCCCAGGTCCCACCTGGGGGTCCCGAGGAAGGACACAGGCTGTTCGTCTGTTCCCTGACCTTTGGGGCATGTCTTCCTATTTCTGGTAGTGGAGGGCAGGCACGCTTCCTAGCCTAGCAGCACTAGTAACCTCCCTGCCTTTCTCCTGCCTTTCTCTCCCTACTGCTCCAGCCTGGGAGACCTATTTCAGGCTTGCAGGTCCCATTATTTAAATCAATACTTTTACACACTGCCTCTCTACCAGGGGAGCCCTATACATAGCACCAGAATGCAGCTCTTGTCGCCCGCCTGGGATGGGAGGAGTCAGCTAGCCAGTGTCTTGGTTTCAGACTCAGCACACACCATAAGCAGCCCCAGGAACGACAGTAACCATATTCATTATTGTCATTATGTTCCCTGCTGTGGCGGCGGGGGCACACACCCTGGAACCACAGCTCTGTCTACTTCATTCGCCTGTGGCCTCTTGGCCAGGAAAAAACTGGAAGAGCCAGCCCTGGTTCAGGTCCATGAGGAGCGGTCATGGAAGAACTGTCATGGGTGAGCAGATGCTGACTGTCCCTGCCACACCAAGAGGAAACACAGTGAGGGAGAAAAGTGCCAGGACTCCCTTGCAGGGAAGGTGCAGGCTAGACTTTCAAGATTGGTCATTTGGATGAGCTACCAAAGCTATCGCTCCGCAGGCTCTCTAGCCGTAGAGTGAGCATGACGGTGGCCATCTTGGATGTGAACGTCTCCAGTCATAGGGCAGCTTCTGCACAAAGGCTTGTTGAATGAGAGAGCAAATGTAAGGACCATGGGTGGAAGGTTCTAGGATGCTGTGGGGGAGATTCAGAGGGGAGGACCAAGAAGAGAACATCTATGACCCCCGTGCTGAGCACCAGCAGAGCTCAGACTTCCTTGCTTGGCTTCGAAACCCTTAGCCTAGACATTTCCCTTTGATTCTCAAAGAGGAGGAGCCTGCTCCTGGCTCCGAACATCTGAATTCACCCAGCTCTGGTCCCTTCAAAGGCTCACTTAATTACAGGACTTTCCCCACGAGTCAGAACTGAAAGACTAAAATAGGAAACGTGTGGTAGGCCGTCCCACCCTCCCTGCACCCCAGCTGCCTGTCACTGATGACCTGTAATCCACACATGGAGAAGCTCACACGTACTGCCTTCTTCAAGATGCCTTCGAAACTTCTTTACACAAATGTGAGCAAAATTCAAATGTCAACCCCTCTCCTTCACAACCAGGCAAACCCAGGCCCCTCCTCAGTGACTGTGTCCTAGACACCTTCCCACCGCCTCACCCAGCTCTGCCTTGGACTTTGTCATATCTGCTGGCTCCTTTGGATGCAGGCACCTTTCCATTCTCTGAGTCAGCTGACCCAAGGGAGCTGGGGGCAGAGGGGCGCAGGGAAGGAAGTTACACCACGAATCCACACCTGTCCTGATGTTTGTCAAAGTGCACCCCTGATTTAATTTAGTAGGGTCTTGTCTCTCAGTCTATGCTTCCTGGATGAAGAGAAGGGGTGGGGTAGAGTGTGCGGCTTAGCTATGGGGGAGGGGGACCAGGACAGATAATTGGATTTTTAAAGAGACAAGAGACAAGGAAGTGAGCAAATAACCGCCTAACAAGTGCAGCGTCGTCGCCAGCGCTCGGTGGTACACACACAATGCCCTTTTTGGTTGGAGTCCTTGAGTGTCATGGTTGATATTTAAAATGATTCTTACCCACATTAAATAAGATATTTCAATTCCACGAAGCTGTCAGGAGCTGATGCGGACAGCAGAAATAATAGGCATACTCTCCTTGTATTGTCCTGGTTAATAAATCAGACGCCTGGAGATGCATGCCAGAGGCTCACGGGGAGGAAGGGTGCATGCGCACGTGCACATATAGGGAGCACACTTGCCACACACAGAGTGCACTCCTGCATACCCACAGCATGCACCACCATTCGTACACACTACTGTGCGTGTATGTATATGGTCAGGGGTCCTAGCAGCTTGCAAACTCACAGGCGTACACATACTCATGCATCCCAGCTCTCATGACAGCCACTTTTCCTCATGTAAACCATGTTCAGAGGGTCACTGTGTCCACTGGTGGTCAGCAGGGACCTTGTGCCTGCCACCTGCTGATAGACAGCTGGGACCAACACAGCTTTCACGGTCAGTACCAAGCAACTCGAGTCAGGGAGCGAGCATTCCTGTTCTCTCCTCATAGGGTCTTAGGGAGCAGGTAGCAAGCACCACAATGTGTGCATGTACATGTGTGTAGCATGCACGTGTGAGTACGTGTATGCATGCAGGTATGTGCTTGTGTGCATGGAGGTGAATGTGTATGTTCTCAGCTTGCTTATGACACGGGGGACAAAGATAGTATGGGACCTGGCCAACTAGAGATGGAGTTGGCTTTTGTGTTTTAGTGGTTTTGTTGTTGTTGTTGTTATTTTTAATTATGTGTGTGTGGGTTTGAGTGTGGGTTTGTGCCTATGAGCATGGGTACCTGCAGAGGTCAGAAGAGGGTGTTGGATCTGGTGAAGCTGACGTTACAGGTGGTTGTGAGCTGTCTGGTGTGGGTTCTGAGACTTGAACTTGGGTCCTCTAGAGGAGACCTATATACTCTCAGCTGCTGGAGCCATCCCTCCAGCCTTCTGGAGTTGGCTTTCATAAAAAGTCTTCAAGAAAGACGGTTCTGCGCTTCACAGGGAGCCACAGACACATTCTGTGCGGTAACAACATGCCACTGTGCAGCTCACACCTGACAACCCCTGCTGTGGCTGTGAGAAACACCAGTGTCCCGAGGCCTCAACACTTACAGCCACTTCCCTTCAACCCTGAACAAACGTGAGAAGCGCGGCTCATGGAAGCCTCTGTTCATAGGTGGAAAACAGGGCTGGAGGCAGTCATTAACCTGTCGTGGTCACACCGTATGTCAGCGCAGTCTGGCATATAGAGGACATGAGACCCGCATGGGTGTGCATGGAGCCCTTCATTCCTGGGGTTCACCCTGAAGAGCAGTTTGCCTGCTCTCTTGGACATGGAGAAGCTCTGCATGCTGGTGGGGAACGGGTTGTTGATTTAGACAGCTTTTCCTTTTTGAGACAGCGTCTCACCTGGTAGCCCTCGCTGTCACAGAAATCTGCCTGTCTTGTCCTCAGGGCGCTGAGATGAAAGGCATCCACCACCACACTTAGCTCTCAGATCCCTTTCTGCAGCCCAGGTTTACTGAGAACTCGCTGTAATTCTCCAGATTCATTGCCCTGAGTACCGGGATAACAGACATGAGACACCGTGCCCAGCAGGAGAGAGCCATTCTGAGCTGGTTAAGAACTGGATCCGGAAGATGGTAATGTAAGGGAGGTTTGGAATGAAGGTGTGGATGGCTTGTGTGGAGCCTTTTAAAAGATATCCAATTACACTTATTTTGTATATATATATATGTATCTACCACGTGGGTCCCCAGGATTGAAGTCACCTTGGCAACAGGGACCTTTACCCACTGAGTCATCTCACTGTCCTCCTGGGGTGGGCCTTTTAATGCAGGAAGGGAAGACCAAGGAATGGAAAGGTTTGAGACAGCTGGGGCCACCTTGTGGCGGATGATAAAGTCACCCCAACTAAAAGCTTAGCTCATGGAGTTGGGGGTTAGGGAAAGGGAAGAGAAAGAATAGAGAGGAAGGAAGGAAAGGAGGGAGGGAGGGAGGGAGGGAGAAAGAGAGAGAGAGAGAGAGAGAGAGAGAGAGAGAGAGAGAGA
>NC_022014.1:76926973-76929570 GCF_000317375.1 Microtus ochrogaster
GAGAGAGAGAGAGAGAGAGAGAGAGAGAGAGAGAGAGAGAGATATTCGCTCCCCTGCACAGGAAGCACAGCAAGTCTGAGGATGACGTCATGGTGAGCACCCGTGGGACAATTTGGGAGCAATGATTTCCACTCTTCTATTTTAAGCAGCTTTTGTCTCGTATTGTAATTCCCTTCCACGTCTCAGGTAAGAGTCTGACACACACTCAACTGGCTTCTGCAATGGCATCTGGGGAAGAAGGATGTTGCACTCTGGCCAGGGCAGGAGCACCTGTTGGTGAGGAACCCACGGAAAGGAACAGGAGCCCGGAGAGAGGGCCCAGACAGGGAAGTGAGGTCTGCCAGCATCTTTAGGAGGCTAAAGAGGGTCTTAGATCGACATTTGGATATTAAGAGACAAAGTGGCTCTCAGATATGGGCAGACATGAGCATAAGAAGCTCCCCCTGCCACCTAGGGCCCTGGAAGATGCAGGGATGATGTTCACTGTGCACAAGATGGAGAGGAACCTGTGACTCTGAAAGTTGATGATAGGAGTCAACCTGACCAGGCTAAGGGACACTCAGGGTTAGTCACTTTTCTCATTGCTGTGACCAAACCCTTGAGAAAAACACTTAAGAGAGGAAGGACTCGTGATTCGAGAGGACATGGTTCATCATCGTGGCAGGGAAGGCATGGTGGCAGCAGAGTGAGACAGCTGGCCACACTGTTTTCAGTCAGGAATCGGAGGGATGGATGGGGTGTTCAGTCTGCTTCTTTTCTTTTATTCAGTCGGGGACACCCATGAGATGGTACCACCCACATTCAGGGTAAATGTTCTCTCTTCAATGAAACCTCTGCAAAAAAATTCTCACGCCCAGAGGTGTGTCTCCTGGGTGATTTCACATCCAGACAGGTAGACAGTTGAACTTAACCACCACACAGCGAGCTGGTCTATTGATTCTGGGTGTCCATGAAGGCACTTGGTGGAGAGACCAATATTTGCACTGAGTAAAAGGGCTTGCCCTCATCAATATGACTAGGCATATTCCAGTCCTGGAGGGCTGTTATAGCAGAACCAAATGGTGGAGAGAGGAGGGACTGGATCTGTCTTGAGCTAGGATGTCCACTTCCTCCTCGTCTTAGACACTAGAGTTCCTGGTGCTCAAGCCCTTAACTCCTAGAAATGTGGCCTCCCCACTTTCCGGGCCTTTATACGCATGTGTTTTACACATGTCTTTCTTAGGTCTCTAGTTTCAGACTGTGAGACTTCTTGGTCTCACACATAGGATGGTATACTATTATACACATGGATATCTTATTGAGTCTGTTTCTATGTTGAACCTCAGCATAGGTTGAACTTCAACTAATGTACCATCTTCAGGACATGAGGACAAGCTGATGTTGGGCTAGGCAGCGGGTCTGTTTGCGTATATCCTTGCTGGTCCACATAGGCATGTTGGGGAGGCTGAGACTTTGGGCATACTGAGAATATTCTCTTGTGATACAGATAAGAAAAGAAATGCAGGCAGCAGCGAGCATTTAGTTCTATCATGGGTGGCGGCAGCAGCAAACAGGAACTGGGCTGAGCTTCAGGGCCATGGAAGACCCAGCCCTGTCTCTAGGATGTGCAAGGCCCCAAACAGCACATTCTCAGGCTTGAGCAAACTCCTGTCTGGCAGCTTTGGGCAAAAGCAGCTGGTTCCGTCTCCAAATCTCATCCTGGAAGGCTCCTCTATATTTTCAGCCAAGGTATCTCCTCCAGAGCCCTTTCTGGAATCTCCTTGTCATCCTCCAGGGTCTTCTTTTGCCAGAGCTGGTGTGTTTTTCACAACTTAATTTAACATCCTGTCTACTGGCATGTGTCTTCCTTCTATGGTTTTGAATGGGAGATGTCCCCCACAGGCTTGTGTATTTGAATGCTCTGTCCCAGCAGGTGGCTGTCTTAGTTAGGGTTTTTATTGCTGCAAAGAGACACCATGACCACAGCAACTCTTATCAAGGAAAACGTTTAACTGGGGTGGCTTACATTTTCAGAGATTTAGTCCATTATCATCACGGCATGACATGGTGGCATGCAGGCAGACATGGTGCTGGAGAAGGAGCTGAGAGTCCTCCATCTTAAACAGTAGGCAACAGGATGTGGTCTGAGACCCTGGGCATATCTGAGCATAGGAGACCTCAAAGTCCACCCCACAGTGACACACTTCTTCCAAAAGGCCACACCTACTCCAACAAAGCAACACCTCCTAAAAGTGCTACTCCCAGTGAGTTTATGGGGGCCAATTACTCTCAAACTACCACAAGTGCCATGTTTGTAGCCATTTTAGGAGGTAGGGTCTAGTAAGGAGGAAGCACACATGGAAGATGGGCCTGAATTAGTTCCTTTTCTGTTTCTGTGACAGAATACCCTGACAGAAGCAACTTCAAGGAGAAACAGGCTATTTTGGCTCATAGTTCCAGTTGATTGGGGAAGTCGTTCATGGTGGGGAAGAACAGGCAGGCATACTAGCAGGGGGCAGGAAGCCAGCTGATCACATTTCATACATGTACACACTACAGACACATACACGGGAGCTGGGGCAGAGAGAGAGAGAGAGAGAGAGAGAGAGAGAGAGAGA
>NC_022014.1:76929670-76969236 GCF_000317375.1 Microtus ochrogaster
ACAGGCAGAGACACACAGAGAGATACACATACACAGAGACAGAGAAAGACAAAGCAACACACACACACACACAGAGACAGAGAAAAACAGAGCACTAGAAGTAGGACCTGGCTATATAACCTCAAACTTTGTTCAGAGCATCAAACTTTCTATAGTAAGGTTCTGCCTCCTAAAGGTTCCACAACCTCCTCAAATGGCACCACTCCTAGTGACCAAGTGTCCAGATATAAGCCTGTGGAGGACATTTCTTACACTAAAGAGCTTAGAGTCCTGCCCCATTTCTAGCCTGAACGCTTTGCTTCCGGCTCCACTAAGTCATAACAAACTGTGCAACTGTAGGCAGAGCCGCCAGACACTGCACCCTCTGAACGCCCTGAACTGTGAGTCAAAATGAGACCTTCTCAAGTTGTGTCTATGAGACATTTTGTCAGAGCATGGGGGAAAAAAGTAATCCATGTATTCCCCGAGGCCATGTCTGTCATCCTTCCATCTTGCCTAGATTGTCATACATTTAATTTCTAGATGACTGAATTGGAACAACCAGTAGGGAAGGCCTAAGGATGCCCTAAAGTTGCCCATGCTCTACTCCCTAAAGTTCATAAATGTGCCATTCATGCTGCATGTTGGTTGATTTGTATCTCCATAAAAGAGCTTCTGGGGGCTGGAGAGACAGCTCAGCAGTTAACAGCACGGGCTGCTCTTGCAGAGGACCTAGCTTTGATTCCCAGCACCCACATGGTTGTTCAGAATCACCTATAATTCCAGTCCCAGGGGGCCTGATGCTTTCTTCTGTACTCTGTGGGTGCTGCATGCACATGGTACACAGAAATATATATACAGTAAAAATAAGTGGATCAGCCAGGCTGGGGTGGTGCACACCTTTAATCCCGGCACTCGGGAGGCAGAGGCAGGTGGATCTCTGTGAATTTGGGGCCAACCTGGTCTACAGTGCAAGTTCCAGGACAGGCTCCAAAGCTACAGAGAAACCTTATCTCACACATATACACATACACACACACAAAAAAAAAACCCAAAAAACAAAGTAAGTATAGCCAAAAAAAAAAAAAAAAAAAGACACTGAAATCCTAAGTCTGGACCCTGTTATCTTACTCAAAAAGTGTGTGTGTGTGTGTGTATGTGTAAATGTGTGTGTGTGAATGTGTGTGGTGTGGAGTGTGTGTCTGTGTGTTGATGGAGACAAGCCCAAGTATGCCAAGCAAGCATTGTATCACTGAGGTTTGTCCTAGTTTGAATCCAAGCCCTTGAGTACATGATGATCTGTTGTGTCTGTCAGGGGAACTACCACAGCTGGCTTCTCCAGACTGAGGTAGATACAGGTAGGAAAATTCTTTCTGGGGAGCCCGGAGGGATGATGTAGGTCGCAGCTTCAGTGTGCAGTAGTAGATAAGGAGGGTCCAGCTGTTCTGAAAATTATTTTAATTACATTTTAATGAACAAGTTTATTGATTAGTCTATTCACTGCATATATGCACGTATGTAGGCATGCATGGGGAGGATAGAGGAGAGCTTTCCGGAACCCAGTTCTCTCCCATGTCGGTCCCAGTGTCCAACTTAGGTCATCAGGCTTGGTGGCAGGCACCTGTACCCATTGAGCCATCTCATCAACTCCTGCAGATTCTTAAGAAGCAGGAGGCATAGGAGCTCACTCTGGAGTCAGAGTCCCTCTGGTTCCTGAAGACCGCATTCAGACGCTGTACCCCATGGGCTCATATGACCCCTTGCAGAGGGCGTCTGCTTCAGAAGCAAAGGAATTGTCTTCAGCTGTCCAGGCTTGCCATGGCCTCCTGGCCACCCTGAGCCTCCCTTGCGGCAGTCCATGCTGCTATGATCGATCCTCAGTGAGAGGGCTGGCAGTGTTATTGAGCCGGGGCCGCTAACACTGTGACAGCCCTGGCTTGGGCTGCATGTCCATCAACCCTATGACCTTCTGGGCCAATTAACTGATCTCAATGAACAAGGACAAAGACTTCATTAAGTTGTTATCTATCAGCCAGAGACCCCCCACCCCCAAGAGGCCTGTGTAATTCTTACTTCAGGAGCATTGTAACAAAAATACCCAGGGGGACAAGAAGGGAAGGTTTGCTTTGATTTAATTTTTAGGAGAGTTCAGCCCAGGGTTGCCAGGTCTCCTATACTTGGGTGGAACATCCTGGAGGAGGAAACTGTTCACCTCATGGGTAGGCACAGGAATCAGAGAGCAAGGACCCTGGGTGCTGGGTACCAAGTGTAATCTTCAAGGGCTCATCCTCAGTGACAACTAAAGTTTCCAGCACTTTCCCAAACAGGACCACCAACTGGTGATCAAGTATTCAAGACATGAGCCTGTGGAGGACATTTCTTTTCTTTTCTTTTTTTTTTTTTTATTTTCGAGACAGGGTTTCTCCGTAGCTTTTTTTTTTTTTTTTTTTGGTTCCGGTCCTGGAACTAGCTCTTGTAGACCAGGCTGGCCTCGAACTCACAGAGATCTGCCTGCCTCTGCCTCCCGAGTGCTGGGATTAAAGGCGTGCGCCACCACCGCCTGTCTTGTGGAGGACATTTTTCATTCAACCTGCAACTGGCTGGCTGGAGAAATGGGAGTGAAAGCTGCGTGGGTCACTGAGGGAGAGCCGGGTTGGTCAGCCTGAGAATGGGCTAGCCACTCAGCAGTGGTAGTGGGACCATCTGTCTGGAGCTAAAACAGAAACCCTCCTCCCATAATGGGAGTAGAAACGGGTTCTGAGCCTAAGACTTGATGTCGTTATTTGGTTTACTCTCCTATGTGAACCACAGGTGGATGCTAGCCATCTTTTCATTCTGAGGCCTGGGCTCAGAGAGGGCTGGGCATTTCCTAGATCATTCAGCCAGGAGGTGTCAAACATCTGATCAAGAGCAGGAAAGAATAAAATGCTGTGGGGTACAGCACTTTTCCGGGGTACAAGGAATTCAGCTAGAGATCTCTCAGTTTAGAGATATATATATGGATTGGGAAATTAGAAATACCTAGGCTTAGTGGGGGCAGTGTGGTTATTATGCTAAAAACCATCAAATACAAGGAAACACAATCACAAACTGAGGGAGCGTGGCTTCTGGCTCTGCTTTGGTGGCTTGGAGGTTTCTTCCCAGAAAACAGCCCACCATCTGGCTACCTGTCCCAGGGCCAGGAGGGTTCTTTTGTCCTGGGCACCTGGTATCTGCATATGATTCATTATGATCCTTCTCACTCCAAGAAACCAGATTACAGCGCACTGATAAAGAGATCGCATGGAATCAGGTCTCAAGGAGCCAAGGGCTGGTTCAGGGAGGCCTGGCCACACAGGTAGGGCTTGGGGCAGCCTCATGGCCTGTCTCCTGCAGGCCTTGGCCAGCGCCAGAGTTTGCTGGGGGAAAACTGTCTATCTCCAGGTCTGGGTTAGACCTGTCCAGTGTAGTACAATCTGGGCCTTGGTGCCCTCCTGTCCCTCCAGGGTCCTGAATCGGGTGGCCAAGGGTTTAGGGACATGGGTCTTTACTGAATCCAAGGGCCAATCGGTTTCTTCTAATGACAAAGAGCCAAATCTGGTGGCTCAGCCCAATAGAAACTTTGTTTACAGCCTTGAGGGCCAGGAGTTTGAAGTCAAGGTGTAGCTGGGACTCAAGCCCCGCCCCCCCAACCCCCAACTTTGCCTTGCCTGTCTCTGCTTTCATGGTTCCCCTGTATTCCTTGGCTGTGGCTGCATCTCTCCAAGTTATCCACGTCTTCATATGACTTCTTCCTGTACCTTTGTTAGAGCCTTCTTGTAAATAAGTCATTGTGTTGGTCACCTCCAGTGTGACCTCATCTGAGCTGACTACATTTGCAATGATCTTCCCAGTGAAGCCTCATTCTGAGATGCCAGGGGCTAAAGGTTTGTCATACATTTTGGGAGAGAAGGGACACAATTCATTCCATAACAAGGGGTCCCCGAAGATACTCATGGTCTAATGTCTAATGACTGGGGTTCTAGTCTAGCCTTGTAGTTGAGGGTGGGTGGACTTTAGGAGTGGGGTGGTGGGAAAGCCCAAGATGGAGGGAGGAACAGGGATCTGGGAGCAGCTGAAGGAAAGGTTTTGGGGGAGGAGCCTGTTGTCAAAGGGGAAAGGAAGGGGAGGAGAGGAAGGATGGGGAAGTGGGGAAGCATGACAAATGGATGCTGGAGAGCCAGATCCAGGACGAGGGTGGACAGGAAAGAGGCCGGGCTGATGGTCTTGTGAGTCCCATAGGCTCTCCTGGGCCAGGCTAGGGAGTTGGGTTTTCCTTTAGGTTGAAAGAATCGTGGGAGGCTGTGAAGCCAGATACACAGCAGGAAGGCAAACCACGGTGCTTCAGATCTACAATAGCGTGCTAAGAATAGTATTTACATGGGTAGATTTTGGAACGAAACCAAAAGAAGACAAATTTTGTGAGATTCAAGTCTCAGTACCTGCGAGCAAGCGTCTGCATCATCCATGACTGCCCTTGTGCCACCGTGGATGAGGGTAGTGGTACCCAGCTGTGTCTCCTAGAGTCTCAGAAAAGACCCCTCAAGGTCCCTTCTCAGAAAGGGTTTGCCTAGCCCGGTGTGGAGAAATATGGTCACAGAACCCTCGCTCAGCGGGTAGAGAGATGAGGCAGTCAAGGTCAACAGCAGGCCAATCTGGTCTTTGGCACAAGGGGGATGAGATGGGGCTCCCCATGTGATGGTGTTGGAGATTGGGGGTGATCGCCAGGTGTCTTTGACTAGGCGCAAGAACGCCGACAACCCTTGTTGGTGGTGGGGGTAGTTGTGGAGGGCACACAGCAGGTTGAGGAAAGAAGGGATTGAGTAAGTGGGATACTGGGTCCTGCCTGTCTTACGGTTTCTATTGATGTGATAAAAACCCCATTACCAAATGCAACCTGGGGAAGAGAGGGTTTATTCCGTCTTATGGCTTAGAAGTCTATCACTGAGGGAAGCCAGGCCAGGAACTCAGGCAGGAACTCAGGGCATGAACCTGGAAGCAGGAAGAGGCCACGGAGGAGTGCTGCTTACTGGCTTGTTCCCCATGGCATGCTCAGCCTGCTTTCTTATACATCACAGGGTCACCTGCCCAGGGGTGGCATCACTCACCTAATCAGGGCTCTCCCACATCGATCACTAGTTAAGAAAATGCCCTACACACCTGCCTTCAGGCGAATCTTATGGAGGCATTTTCTCACTTGAGAGTCCCTATTTCCTAATGACTCTAGCTTGTGTCAAGTTGACATATAACTAGACACGACACGGGCTGAGGAGAAGAAGGAGAAGAACAGAAAATACAAAGGGCATAAGGGTGGAATGAGGACCACAGAGGGGCCTCGTGACCCTTGAACAAGTTTGAACTCTGGCAGAAGGGAGAAGTTGAAAGAAATAAGGGATGGGAGCCATCTCTGGGGACAGGAGGTGGGTTCTGGGGTCTCATGCCCAGGAAGTGGAAAGAATTCTGTATGGTGGTTTTGGATTCTGAGGGAAGGGGTGAGGGCAGAAGGGAAGACATTGGAAACTATGAGGAATGATGGCTTCGCTGGAAACATCTCCAAAGCTCAGGTGGGACTGACCGAGAGGAGGAAGGTTTCCTCCAGCTTGGCCATTTAAAATGTGGTACAGTCTGACAAGGGAGGCAAAAGAGCCCACGTCTGTCTGTGAGGAGGGGGAGGCTGAGGCGAGGCCATGTTAGCCATCCCAGACTGTCTGTGATGAGGGGGAGGCCAAGGTGAGCCCATGCTATCCACCCCAGACTGTCTGTGAGGAGGGGGAGGCTGAGGCGAGGCCATGTTAGCCACCCAGACTGTGAGGAGGGGGAGGCTGAGGCAAGGCCACGTTAGCCATCCCAGACTGTCTGTGATGAGGGGGAGGCTGAGGTGAAGCCATGTTAGCCACCCCAGACTGTCTGTGAGGAGGGGGAGGCCGAGATGAGGTCATGTTAGCCACCCCAGACTGTGAGGAGGGAGAGGCTGAGGTGAGGCCAGAAGTGAGGCTTCAGAACAGAGCAACTCCTGGAGCTAGCAAGGGCAGGGTGTGGCGTCATCCATCCTCACTTTCCCCATCTGAGAAACAACTCTGATAGGGTCCCAAAATACCAGTCTTAAAGAGCCCATGCCATGACCTCAGCCAACCCTTGAATGACCTCAGACAAAGGACCAAACTTCATCAAACCTTACGTACTCCATCTCAAAGTCAGGCCAAAATCAGGGCAGTTGCCTCACGGGAAACATAATTACAGGTCAGCTGGAGGGCTTGCTTTGAGAACACACATCTGTCTAATTCTGCAGAAAGACTGAAGAATGCTATGACCTCCTGTGCATTTTAGAAATACATATGCATGGTTTTTAGAGTTATTAGCATATATCATTAATAATTATAGATAATAATGGGTTTTATAGATGATAAAATAGATGATAAGTAACTTTAATCACCAACTTGACATAACCTAGAATCACCGGGAAGACAGTCTCAATGAGGAAGAGTCTTAACTAAGTTAATTTGTGTGGGAGCCCACTGTGGGTGACGCCATTCCCTAGGTAGGGGTCCTGAACCACGTAGAGTGGAGAAATCCATAGAGTGAACACATAAGCATGCAAGTATTTATTTTCTCTCAGCTCTCGGGTCGGATGGGACTGGATTTCTTGTGCTATTAGATTGTTCTCCCTGCATTGAGGAGTTGTAACCGTAACTGCGAGAAGATGCAGGAAGAAGGGGTCAGATTCACTGGAGATGGAGTTACAGGTGGTTGTGAGCCGCCCAACATGGGTTCTGGGATTTGAACTCAGGCCCTAGGAAGAGCAGCTAGTGCTCTTAATCCCCAAGCCATCTCTAGCCTGTGTATATATTAGTGATATATAATGTATTTTGATCATAATTCACCTCCTATTATTCTCTCACAGTTATGGGGAATACCTTTCTCTTCCTAACTAAATCCCCCTTCTGCTGCTTTCATGGTGTGTGTGTGTGTGTGTGTGTGTGTGTGTGTGTGTGTGTGCGCGTGCGCGCGCGTGTGCAGAGTGTCAGTGAATTTCAATATGGTTGCTTTCAGGAGAATGTGTGAGGAGCTGTTTACAGAGCATGGGCTACATCACTGAAGCGAACTCCTCTTCCTCCCCCAGCAACCATTATAGCCCATAGATCCTCAGGGTGGGGTGGAGCCACCACAGAATGCTGATGGCCCAACCCATGTAGGTCCTATGCATGGTTTTGTCCGCAAGAAATGACAGGCACGTGCAGAAACCTGAATCTATCACCACATATGCACCGAATACTCAAAACTCCAGGGTCCTCAGCTCCCTGAGGTTGTTACCACTCACACCTTAGTTCCGACATTCCTTTTGATTGTAGATGGTTCTTCTGCTACCACCACAAAAAGCTCACCAGCCGCACTCCTTCCAACGCCCACTTCAAAAACCCATTTCCAGCCCTTCCAACAAAGCATCACCCCGGCGGTAGCATTCTGCTTTTCTTAGCCAGTGAACACCTGCAAAGCCGTACGGCCATCTTTATCAGAGACCCTCCTTTTTCCGTGTGCCGCCAAGGAAGATTCTGAGTGCCATGTCCCCTCTCCCTCCCCCACAGGCCTTGCAGAGTTTTGCATGACTTTGCGTGGCATGGGGATATTTGTGAATGTGTAAGTTACATCATAGCAGAACGGGCTGCCAACAGCTTAGCTGGGTCCCAGAAAGTGAGTCAGGAGCCAGGAAATAGGCTTTTCTGTATAGCTCATCGTCATTGTGACTCATTCTCCCCTCCCTGGAATGCTCCATGGCCAGATGCTGTGTGGGGCTCTGCATATCAACAGTAACAATGGCAGCAACCACAGTGATGCCATCATCCTTACAATCAGATGAACGCCTGCTGTCATGGTTTAGATCCGATCCCCAGCTACACCTCTGGTCCATCCATGACCAAGATCACGGAGGAGACTTCTCTGGAGATAAAAGGGATGGTGTTAAATATTGTCCCTGCCCTAGCATCTCTGGGTCCCTGGGACCTTAAGAGAATGAGGATTTGTGTATCTGTGGACACGAATGACTCTGTAGTACACAGACCCTTCTCAGCCTCACGAGGAAGGGATGAGTGTGCAATGGTGACACTGAGTGACCACTGAGGTGGGGGCTGGGTGGTCACAGGTCAGCTGGGATATAATGAACCCTGCCCGGCTCTGCCCAGCTGGCATGAGCTTCCTACCCAGCCCAGCCCAGCCCTGCTCCTTGGGCTGCCCCGGGCTCTTGATTTCCCCAGGCCAGATGTTTGTGGGATGAATGAATGCTGATAAGCCTGGAGGCTGAGCCAAGGGTCTTCACGGACTCCCTACAACTTGCCAGGCAGGTGGGCGGCAGAGGGGGGAGACTGGGAAGAAGCCTCCCTGGCACCCTGCAGGGCCCACCATCAGCAACCCAGGCACTGTACTGGGTGTGAGCAGACTGAGTTTCCTGACTCAGGCAGACCAGATTCAAGGTCAGCAATGACCTACCGTCCCCACGACAAGGTATGGCTTAGTTCCTCCATTGTCTTGGCTCTCTATCTATATCACTGAACTATCTATGTAAACTTTATCCACAGTGCTCTTCCCCAGGCCAGACCACAGTAACAAGTCTTTCCTATCTCTTTCTTATTGGCCTTATGAATCGCCCTCCGTTAGAACTGTATCTCCACTAGGCAGATGGAGACGATGAAGAAGCCACAAGGCGCAGAGAGGTGAAGGCGTGCGCCTCAGGGCCTCGCAGCTGGCAGGTGGCAGAACACACCATAGCTCCCGCCTGAAGGGGTGCCATGAGGATTAAGGGCGACAGCACAGACAGTGTGCTCAGGGCCTGCCATAAGGCATGCCACACACGCTGTCTGACTCAGCACAGGTTGCTGCTGCTGCTGTTCTAGCTGGCTCATTCATCTATCCTGGCAGGAAGGAACAAAGCCGTTTGTCCTCCTTATGGTCCTGATCCACGCCGGAGGCTCACTCAGCCAGGTGAAACCCCGCCCTGAAGGCAGCCTGGGGGTAGAGTCCTTGCTAGTGCTGCATGGGTACCAGGTGCGTGTCGGTGACGACTGTGCCCTGGCTCCCTGAGTGGACTCTTCTCTTTCCCCCGGAACATTTGCTCAGACCAGGGATCTAGAGGCAGCCCCATCACCCTGCTCCCCACCCCACCCCTGTTCCTCCAGCCCACCTGCCCCAACGCATTCTCTCTCCTCTCTCCAAAGTCACTCTTGCAGGTGACTTCGGAGGCAACTTCTGGATGAAGTAGACCAGAACCGTGTTAATTAGGCCCAAGGGGACCTGCCTGGGAGCCACCATCTGGAAACGGTGATTGTGAAGCCACTGGACACTGGCCAAAGCTGAGTGAAGGCTCAGAGACTGAAGAGTGCAAACTGCAGTTTCCCCAGCATGTAGACTCTATCTCCCTTCTCCCAAATCTGGGCTGGCCTTGTCACTTCCCCAAGAGTGACAGTACAGGTTTCAGTAGGCCTGCAGCTTCTACCTGTGCCTCTCAGAGCATCTGACTCAGGGTCCTCCATGTCAGGAAGGAGCGGCCACATGAGGGGGGCAGCCTTGAGCTCCCCCAGGAATTAGCCCAAGTAGACCACTAGAAGATAGGAGGGGCTGGCAGAGAAATGACGGACAGCAGTTTGCTTAAGTCACCAAGTTTTGGGGTGGGTTTGGATGCAGCAGGACGTCCCTGGCTAGAAGTCATGCTCACGGTTGAGGTGAGCACATTCTCACAGGCAGCAATCTCATTCTTAGGGGGTCTAAGGCTAAGGAGATAGCACAGTGGCTGCAGGCCTTGGCTTGGCTATGGCTGTCCCTTAGGCCCGTGCCCAGGCTCTTTCAGTGGATGGCCTTTCCTGGGTCCTATATTTGAGTCTGAAAAAGGACCTCTCCCAGCAGCCTTCTGGGGCTCACAAGGATCTCTCTCCCTAGTCTTCTGGGGCCCACAAGGATCTCTCTCCCCCAGCCTTCTAGAGCTCAGAACCTGACAACCACCTGCATGCTTATTCATTCTGAGCCCGCACACCCTCCCATTTCTCAGCCTCAGGGGCTATGGTTCCTGATGAAACTCTCCCGTGTCCCTCACCACTGCTCATGCCCACTCTCAGGGTCTTTGTGGCCCTGGGGACGTGAAAAACCCATAGGAAGAGACTGGGGTTGAAGTTTAAAGCCACAAGGGCAGACATCAGAAGAGTAGGTGAGCCTTGGTGGGGAACAACAATCAGGGTAAAGACAACAGAGACATCGCAGGGGAAATTTCTGAGGTTGGGTTCTGAGGGATGACAGCGGTGAGGAGGGAGCAGGTAAGAAGGCAGCCCGTGGAGCAGGGGCTTGGTCAGCTCTCTAGGTATTTGTCCCGGTCAGCTATCTGTACAGTCTGGAGCACAGTAGAGAGAGATTGGGTCTATGCCTGTGTCCTGACTGAGAGCCAAGGGTAGGGGGCACAAGGAGACTTAAAGCATGGGAGGGGGACCCCCCCCCAGGACAGCTGTGCTTTCCAGCCCAGCTGTTCGGGAAGAGGCAATGATCGCCTCATTTGCATGCCTTGAGAGGGCCCAGATCAGAACCATATGGGCCTCGGTGGAACTCACCTCTCTCTACCTCCCTATAGACCTTGCAAGCACGCCCTACACCCATCCATGTGTGATGGTTACCAGGGATTTGGGCCAGACTCGAGCATGTCAATTTTGGGTGATGGATGATCAAATCCGTCTTAATTTGCATGTTAAATTTCTTCGTGGTGGAAATAAATAGCCTCAGCCCATCAGAGACGGGAGTCTTTCGTGTATACAGCAGCAGCCAAGCCCTTCATTTACATGTTCCTTGCTTCCTAATATGGGGAACCCGGAGGTGCAGCCCCTGGTCCCCAGGGTTACAGGGACTGGCCATGGGAAATTCACTGGTTGTTGGAAAAGAGGGAGGGCAAAATAGGAGAAAAGAGAGGACGTGGCGAGGCATGTGTATTATTCCAGATGATTTCACGGTCCCTGGCCTGACCTGCTTTGTGTCTGCACTGTGACCCTGGACATACATCAGTCTGCTCGCCTGAGACTTACTGCCCTCATCCTCCTTGCGTCTCCCTCTTTTCCCTTTCTTCTTTCTTTTCTCCTCTTCTTTCAGACTGTTTGTTTTAGACACAGGATCTTACTGTGTAGCCCAGGATGGCCTGAGCATTGTGGCAATCCTCCTGCCTCTGCTTCCCACATGCACATGCTCCAAGTCTCTGTATCCATAAATTTGTCACTATGCCACCCTGTAAATGACAAGTGAGAACAGGAATGGCTGGGGAGTGCTGGGGTCAGGCTGGGATGGACAGACAAACAAGAGTCAGAGTGGAACCCACAACGCCCGAAGACCAGAGCTCCTCTCTGCCGGCCTCAGCTTCACAGGGAATCCAGAAACTCATGGACGTGTCCTGCACTACCTACCATTCTCTGATCGATGACCCTAGTTGTGTCCCTGTGGACACATGGAGATCCTGACGGAGTTTAGCACATATCCATGGGAAGTAAGGGCAGAGTGGAACTTCTGATTCGGGGGTCTGACCTTCAGCATGGTGACTGCCCTATTAGAGCCTCTACCCATAACACAGTCAACTCTACTATGGTTCCCAGCCCAACTCTATGGGATGATACCAAATCAAGCCAGCTCCCGAGATCCTTTTATCTGACAGGATGGCGCCCAGTCCACTCACCCAGGGGGATTTGAGTGGACTAGGGGGCATCTTGGGTGACCTGGGTTTCAATTCCAAGTTACATCAGTTCTCACCCTGCCTCTAGGAAGTCATTTCTGTTCACAGTCATGAGAGACCAACTGGGAAACCAATGGCTTGGCCTAAATGCTGGGCAAAGCCTTCTGGGTCTGTGGGATGCTCTCAAGGTCCGTGGTGTTCACCTTCCTCACCCTCAGCAAGCCCTTCCCTAGGCTCAGGTGCAGTGAGTGACACCCCCATCTAAACCCAGTTTCTTTGGGAATGGGGGAATGAAGGCCTCACTTCCTCTCAAATCAGAGCCTATTAAAGAAGAGGGTGAGGAAACAGGTTGCCATGGAAACCTAGCCAGGCAAGGTTTTTGAGACTTTGCCTGCTTTTTTCTGCCTTTCCACTTACACTCTGAACTTATTAGTTTTAATTGACATAATTATTGCAACGTCCACCGGCGGCACAAGGAGCCAGCTGTGCCTCTTGCCACCCACTGGCAGCCCTGACCCTTTGAGGCCATTCCTGTCACTCCTCTCTTTCCTATCTATGTGCCTCTCCTCTGGCTTTTCCTGCCACTCACAGAGGACGCTGAAGCCAGGCCTGCACCCCAGGTTGGTCTAGGCAGAACCTGCACAGAGGGACACAGGGATCCTCCCTGGCAAATGGATTAAGCTGGAGTTCGGGCTGTGCCAGGAGACATTTCTGAACATCTCTGGGGAATGGGTCAAGGGTGTCACAGGAAATCAAGATCCACGGCCACAGCCCATGTCCTCTCAAAGCAGTGTCCTGTCTGTCCCCACCAATGCATTTGACAAGGCTGCCCGGAGGAGGCCAGAGAGGGTTGTTTCTATATCCGAGGGCTGAGGTTGGAGGCCAGCTCACAGATTCATGGGCATGGCCAGGCTCTAGGGCCCCTCAGAGCCTTTATTTTAGAGGTATGTAAATGACAGCCTTCCTTGTCTGAGGCCAAGGAGCTGGGCCATCATCAAAGGACATGGTAACACTGTTATACCATTGTTCAGGCACACTAACTTGGGAGGTAGAAATTCCATAGGGCCCTACGCCTAGACATAGGATTACAGGTAACTAAAGACGGCTGAGAAAGGGAGACACCGTCTTTCCAGGGGTGAAATTCATTATTTGATATTAAGTGGTCAGCCCTCAAACCATACACCTGACAACAGAACCTAATGGCCTTGGTGGGTTGTATTTATGTATCTGTATGCATGTCTGCATGTAACAATAATAATCAAAGGAAAAGACGCTATCCATTTGAGAAGGAGGGAGGACAGGGAGGAAAAGGAAGGGAGAAAATGATGTAATCATATCTTGATTAAAATAAATTTTTAAAAAGGATACTAGAGTGACTGTGTTCCAGCTGGCTTTCTATCACTGTGATTAAAAAAAAAAAACGTGACCAAAAGCAGCTTGGGGGAGGAAAGGGTTTATTTGGCTTACAGTCTACAGTCAATCTTTGAGGGAAGCCATAGCAGGAACTGGGGGCAGGAACCTGGAGGCAGGAACTGAAGCAGAGGCTATGGAGAAACACTGCTAACTGCTCCCCATGACTTGCTCCGGTTGTTTTCTTATACAACCCAGAACCATTTGAATGGCACCACCCACAATGGACTGGTCCCTTCCATATCAATCATTAATTAAAAAAAACAGTCTTACAGATTTACCTACAAGCCAATCTAAGGAAGGCATCTTCTCAATTGACGTCCAATGACTAGCTGGGCCTGTTGACAAAAACTAACCAGACAGGAGAAACATCCTATTGGGTTGTCGTGCAAAGGAGAGGGGACCAAAGAAGGCCCCAAGAGGATCCACTGGGTAGCCAGCTGTCTCTGCCCTTTCCAGCTGTGTTGATCTAGGGACCTTCAGAAATGGAAGCACTGGCTTCAGCTGCGAGAACCTTGGGGACATCGGGGCCTTGCTGGACACAGGTCCCCAAGGCAGGACCTGTGCATATACACAGTGCCTGGGGGCTTTTTGTTTTGTTTTGTTTTGTTTTGTTTTGTTTTGTGTTTCTGCTGTCACATCCGCAGAGGGCAGCAATTGTAATCTAGTGGGCAGAGACTAGGGATGTAACCTGTATCTTACCGTGCATGGATACCTCTATAATAAAGAATTGCCTTTCCCTTAAAACTGGGAGCACCCGGGTTGGGAAAGCCTGCTCTAGTTCGCCTTTCTCCCAGATAGAACGAGGCTGGGCCCCGAGGGGCCTTCAAGCTATTGTGGCAGGAGGTGGGCCTGTGACAGCACACAGATTCCCTATAGCCTTCCTCCAAAACGAAACGAGTCCGTTTCTGGGTCCAGGGGAAGGACACCAGGCTGGGTCCTCTTCCTCCTCCTGGCCCACCTCCCCGCTCTCCCTATGGATTACGACATTTCTAAACTCGTTAACTTCTAATTACTGCCCTGCCTCTGCCCCAGTACACTGGCTTCATGCCACCTACATCTCTATTAAAATTCAATTTACGTCCATCATAGCGGATTCCTGCACTTCAGCTGGCTCGCGTTGGCCTTCAGTTTTCAGATGCCCAAAGTGATGGTCAGCCTGGAGTGACTATTCAGGAGGCTGTGGGGCAGGCAGAAAGGGGCTGGTTTCATGGAAAGAAAGAGCTCCAGTTTCCTGGGACAGAATGACAGAGACCACGAGCACAAAGGAGACAGGGCTGCCTGTCCCATAAGAGGAGTCAGGTGAGAGGGGCAGGGGTCATTTTCTTGGTGGCTCTTAGACTCTCTTTTCTATTCAGTGTTCAGAGCTCACCTGTGTCTATATCTTCACCTCTAGGACCACCCTGGGAAGTAGCTACTAGCTTCTCAGTTGTTCCCATTTTATAGACTTGGCAGTGGGGGCTGGAAGAAACCATGGGCTCCAAGGTGGATGGTGAGGGCCTGGGAAGCCCACCTTTGGTGCTGTGCTAGATCTCAGGGCTTGTCAGGGAGCAGAGGTGTGGAGGAGGCATGAGCAGAGGCAGGCAGGGGTGTTAAGTTGACCTTTTTGCCTCTCTGGCTTTCATGTGTGTCCCCGTTGCTTCCTCCTCTGGGCCTGGGTCATCTTCTGAGTCTCATATCCCTCATGGAAACTTCTGGTAGTTTTTCTTGGTGTCTGCCCCCTGTCAATACTGGCATCATTATTTACTTCTGATCTTGTCCTTTCGGGGCAAGGATCTGTCATCATCACACTGTATGGCACGCATCGATATCTGACTGCATGGACCCACGTGGTCTGTGACATCACCGCCTCCTGCTCGGAGTACCTCCCTTCATACCTCTCAGCTCTTCCCTACTCGAGCCAAGAGCTGCATACTCTTGGGTCTATCCCAAACTAGGCTTCTACTATCACCTCCTTTCCCTCTCCGCCCAGAACAACTGTCTGATGAAGTGGGAGGGGCTGGAGAGAGGAACCCAAAGGAGTCGCCAGACGGGGCAGGGCATCCGTCAATCAGCCCTTTGGTTTGGAGGGTTTGTTAATGACAGTTAACAGACAGACACGAGGTGCTTAGAGCAGGGCTGGGTCTGGGGTTAACGCTGGCTGAGAGTCCTCGGGAGCATTCATCTTCTACACTGTAAATTTACATGACTGACTGGGACCATACTCAAAAGGCTGGGACTTGCAAGTGGCCTTATTCTGGGAAAGGACAGCCCCTCCCAGCCCGGGGCCACAAGGAACAGGGGGAAGAACACAGGACTGAGGTTCAAAAGATTACCAAGACTCTCCAAATACTGCTGCAGTGTGGTCTTGTGTGTGTGTGGGGGGGGGGGGCTGTTGGCAATTCCTAGCTGAAAGGCAGAGACAGCCAGGGCCCTAGAGTTGTTACCAACAAAGGTTTGACTGGTTGCAGCCACCCACCCCACTGGGAGACCAGGTGCTTTCTGGGAAGGCCACTGGCTTCTCTTCCCTGCTGCTGCCTCTGTCAGTGACTCTCACTTCTAAGAGGAGGCTAGATATAGGGCTGGTGGAGGAGGGAGGGACACAGTTGGGTCGCCTGGCTGCCAAGCTTGCCACCTTTTTCTCTGAAGAGGTTCAAAGGCTCTCCATGCTGTCTGTGTGTGCACATGTCCCTGACGTATGCCTCTCACGGGCTGGCACACGTGGGCTTTCCCCTTCCTCCCGCCTCCCCAGGCTGCCTCTGAGCTCCTAGGTTCCATAGTTCCTTCCCGAGGGACGGCAGTTGGGCAGTAGGGTTGGCCAGAGGCCTGGCTCCCTTGGCTTTTCCTCTATGCTGGCTCTTCCCCACTGGAACAGCCTTGGGCACCTGGCCCTGAGTTTTTTCCCTTCATTGGGACAGAAGGACAGCAACCAGTGATGGGGTAGGGGACAGAAGAGGTTTAATTAGAAAGTCTGTAAGGGTCTGTACAAGAAAGACAACACACTTGTGTACCTCAGACTTCCTGAGTCTGCACTAGCTCTTTGCATACCCACCCTTCCCTTTCTGAGTTCCAGGCTCCATGTGTGGAGAACGAGAGGCTAAGAGTAATAATACTCAACTCCCAGGGCTGCTATGAGATGGCCAGTGTGAAGTCTCTGGTGGGCATTGTCAGCTTCACTAGACAGTAGCTCTCCTCTGAATGCGTGCAAGTCCGGTTAGCTATGTGTGGGACTCTGTGTGTGTATACGTGGGACATCAGGCTCATCAAATTATTTTCTTCTTCTTTAAGTGTGAAAGCAACTATGTCACCATCATGACACAGAATAACCTGTCTGATGACACTGCTATCATTGTACATAGCCTGCAGAGTGCAGATACCCCTACAGATGGGCCCATGACGGAAAGCTATGCCCACGGGACTGAAGGGATGCACTCTCAGACACGCTAGACCATCTGAATCTAGGAGAGTATCTCGTCTCTTCCTGGTTCCACAGCATGTTGCCAGTAAGCCATCCCTCGGTAAAACTGGACGTCTGCTAGAGGGGAGGGTGGGTCTTAGGGCTGTAACCTCTGGGAGGGTCTCCCTGGCAGTTCTACACTCCTGTGAGAAACGTAATTCCATTCTTAAGATTCTTTTCGTAACCTAGAGTGGCCTTCCCACCTGAATGCTATTTCCTGAATCTGAATCCAAGAGTGGGTTCAAAATGAACAAAGGCCTGTCCTCAACAAGGAGCCAATCCTTCACTTGCCACTGGGGGGGAGGGTTCTTTTAAAAAGGTCTCGGGACCGTGGCAGTGAGAGTGGAACAGGTGTGCAGAGCAGCAGGTGTCAGAGGATGGGGTAGGTCCCTGTGAATCCTGAGTATGTCTGCTTGGTTATCAGTGTTGTCTGATGGTTCTATATGAGGACAGATGACCCATATAATCCTACAGCACCATTTATTACATGTATGTTACACTGGAGATGGGGCTTGACTTGTAGAATCTCATGGACCTCTCTACTGTGGAGCAACAGTCTTGTACCCTGTAAAGATTTGTCACTTGTATTGGTTTAATAAAATGCTGATTGGCCAGTAGCCAGGCAGGAAGTATAAGTGGGGTGACCAGAACAGGAGAATTCTGGGAAGAGGAAAAGGCTCAGTCTATAGTTGTCACCCATGCAGAGGAAGCAAGATGAGAATGCCTCACTGATAAAAGGTACCAAGCCATGTGGCTAACACAAACAAGAATTATGGGTTAATTTAAAATGAAAAAATTAGGTAGAAATATGCCTAAGCTATTGGCCAAACAATATTGTAATTAACATAGTTTCTGTGTAATTATTTCGGATCTGGGCAACTGGGAAACGAACAAACAGTCTCTGTGAATAACTCTCTAAGGTAACTGTCAGTGTGCATTGCTCTGAGAAGACAATGGGATAAGGGAGACTAATGTGCCCAAGATCATAGAACCAGTAGAGGCACTAACCCACTACTGCCAACTCAAAAATTTCTGCCCCTAGAGATGGGCATGGATCTGCTCACCAGCAAGACCAGATTAACCATATAACAGCAATAATAAAGTCAGCAATGGACAGCTATGATAGCCGTCTTGTAACATATAATAGAGCTGAAAAGATCTGGTTTTATAGCACAGTGGCCATCATGACATCCCAGCATGGAATGCATCATGTCTACGCCTGTGCTGATGTGTCTCAAACCAACAGCACTGCTGGTCACACAAAAGTTTTACCCACATAGTTATGAACAGAACATGCTAGATGATACAGGGCTGGGTTATATATTGACTACATGATACTTTTTATCATTATTTTCACGTGCACACTACCTGCTAGTAAAACCAAGGTATTGTAAAATGGCATTGCCTTATTATGCCTGCGGTAGTGTTCATTGTGTTTCCTGATTGAGTCACAAGGCCACGGCAATCAGCTGACTTTGCTATTGATGCTTCTGTAAGTTCACCCTTTCATGTGCTGATAATGACAGGATTGTCAAGGACAAATTTCTCAGAACACATCTTGGACATTAAAAGGAATGCATGACTGTACTTAGATGCATAGGACTGCATTGGTATAAGTTGCATGCATGCACTCACGTGCACACACACACACACATACACAGACTCCCTACACACTGAGTCTGTGAAAGAATAGTGGTCCCACCACAGAAGGTCATCAGTGAGGTGTGACATGTCAGTGACCACACATCCATATTGCATCATGTGATCCTCAATACGTATTAGGGTAAGAAGGTGGAAGGGAAGGCCTGAAGACGTTGTGGTAGGCTGGCTGAGCGCACCCCTGACCTGACTCCCTGATAAGAAAAGAAATCTAGTAGACATCGCCTTACTGAGATAAACTGGATCAGGGCTGGGGGTGTGGCTCGGTCTATAGAATGTACACCGTGCAGGCATGAGACCTTGAGTCCAATCCTCAGAACCCATGTAAGAAAGCCATTCATGGCCATGCATGCTTGGAGTCCCAGCATCAGGAAGATCTAGGAAGACCACTGGGACTTGCTAGCCTAATTAGGGCTTTTAGACCAATGGCAGACCCTGTCTCTAAAATAGATGGATGGCATCTGAGTAACAAAACCTCAAATTCTCTAGCTACTACAGTAACATACACACATGCATGCGAACTAGCACACACATTAATGTGTACATATATGTATATATGTAAGCCAAATGATGCAGGCAACCCAATGGCTGATGCCTCCAGTATGAAGCCTCCAGGCCACATCTATGTCACACTGCTTGAATGAGAATGTGTACAGGACAATGAAGCTGGAAAAAATCCACTCGGGGGGAAATTTAGTAAAGCTGGCTTGTGTCTCACATATACCCAAGCCAGTTAATCTGGGGGAGAAAGAACCAGGACAATGAGCCAGTGCTCTTTGACTAGATCCTGTAACAAAGATAAACTGAATGGCCATGAAGGACACTGGGCTAGGGATGGGGCTGCTCGAGAATGGCAGAAATGGAGAGATCTAGATATGAATGTACTAAAGGTGGCAGAACTGTATCCACGTTCTGTCTCCACCATGTCACAGTTCTGTAGAACAGCCTGTCCTGAAGAAACATTACCTAACACGGAAGCTATAACCACAACCAATCCTTAAACAGTTGAGTAAAATCAGTGTGCATATGTACGTATGTACATGGAGAGAGAAGCAGGTCACATGTGAGTGATGGGTAAATGGTAAGATGTGTGCAGGTGTTCACAGCGTGAGACCTACTGTTTTCCTAAGACTTGACAATTTTCAAAATTGAAAACCTAAACATCAGCAAAAGCACCTACTCTGGCCAGGCCCCCACTGGGCATAGGGTGGGAAGTAGTGGAAACAAGAGGCTTCTATCTGCCTATCACCTCTCCCCCACTTCTGCTAATGTCATCTGTCCCCCTCTTACTACCCTGTGGCTGGAGTATGAAGAAATGCCTGTGCACACAACAGGTCTGGCTAGGTGTAGGGAGCATTCTACTGCCCTTTGTAATGGGTTGGAGATGATCTGAGTTTGCCTGATCAGGTCCTCTTCTGCAACTTTCTAAGTAAAGTTTCTGGGGATGTCCTATTCAGAGTAGTCATAACCTGCCCCCCCCCCCCAGCCTCCCCAGGTCACTCAGTGTGTGGGAATGAAGCCTGAACCCAGAGGTAGGGATAGCAAAATAGTCTATAGGGAAGAGGGCTAGGATTTACCAAGCTCTGGGTTCAAAGATCCACAGTTCCTGGAATAATCAATGCTGTGGAGGTTCTTACCTTAGTCCTGTGGTCTATTCATAGTGTTCAGAAGGCAAAGGATCATGGGATGTAATAGTCATAAAGGGCAGAGGAGAGGCGAGTGTGTGTGTGTGTGTGTGTGTGCGCGCGCGCGCGCGTGTGCACATGTGTGAGGGGGAGGGGAGAGGGGGAGAGGGAGGGAGAGGAAGAAAGAGACAGATAGACATACATACAGACATGGAAAGACAGAGAGAGTGGAAGGAGGGAATGAGGGAATGAAGGAGGGAGGGACAGAGGGAGGGAAGAGAAAAAGTGAGAGAAAGACAGATAGACAGACAGACAGACAGACACACACACACACACACACACAGATATACAAAACTGGGCTTTCTGAAAGTCACTTGGATGGGGCCCAGGGAGGGCTGGGAGAGTTTGGACAAAGAGGCAAGAGAAAATAAACATTCAGGACATGTCTGGAGACCCATAAACTGTCTGGCTTGCTGGCAGTGTCTTCCCTAGATGGAACCAGGGAACCAGCATGAGGCCAGGAGACGCCACTGGACACTGACCATGAAGAGTGCTAAGGTCACATGGAGGAGCCTGGCCCTAACTCACAGCCACAGCTAGTTTTTGATGAACCGGCCATCCGACCACTTCCCATTCAAGTATCTCATTGCCGCCATACCATGAAAGCCGCTGTTCCTGCAGCGACAAAGCGATGGGCTGAGCTTCCCAAGTGGAAGCTCATTTATTTCCCCTGGATGACTTCCACCCAGCACAGCTATAAACCGGGATATTTGCATTCTCCCCACTGCTTTGTTTTCTAGAATTTGCAGAGCACAGTTAGCAGAAAGATGGCTAAGGATACACATTAAGGAAACAATTGCAGCGATCCTTTCTCCTTGAGAGGCAGGGTGGTGGATGGAAAAGACTCTCAGCTCTGGAGTCACGCAGCTCATCTTACAAGAAAAAGTTTGTACGTGTGCGCTGTGCGTGCATGTGTGCACGCCGTAGCACGTGTAGAAGCCAGAGGACAACTTTTGAGAGTCGCTTTCCCCTTCTGCCTTGCCTGGAAGTGGGGGTCTCCCTTACTGCTTTCTACCACTCTACCACATACTCCAGGCAAACTGGTCCCTGACCTCCTGTCTTTGCCTCCCACCTCACTGTAGGAGAGCTGGCATTACAGATGTGCACCACCACATCTGGTCTTTCAGATAAGTTCTGGGAAACCCAGCTCAGGTGGCCAGGCTCGTAAGTGCTTTTTACCCACTGAGCCGTCCCCCAATCTCTGTATCTTATCGCTGAAGCTTAGCTTACACGGCTGACCTTGGGTGGGCCCTTGAACCTGTCTAAGCTCCAGCTTATGTATCTGTGAAATTCATAGGCTTGTTGGCAGAATCCAGTGGTGTTACTCCATTACATACATCACCACGCCGACCCTCTATGAGTCCTTTCTTCATGAATCATGGTTATTACCATCATAACTGATGCTGATTCGGGGCGTGTTTTGGGGACAGAGTCTCATCCCATTCTTTACATCCATTCTTTACATCCTTTTCCCAGGCTGGCCTGGACCTTGCTAGGTAGCTCAGGTTGGTCCTAGACTCAATATTTTCCTGCCCTTAGGCTCTTGAAGTCCGGGATTGTTGACTGTGCAATTGTGCCTGGTGGTAGCATCTGCCGTAGTTGGGTCCGGATGGCTCACTAGATGCTGCCCAAGAACCATTTCCAAAGGTAGCCCACTCCATCGCTGAGTGAAGCTGATGGCTGGCAGTGCTGCGGTGTTGAAGGAATAGCTTAGCTGGTGAAATGTTCACTGTGCCAACATGAGGACCTGACTCTGACCCTCAGAGCTCACTTCTTTTTCCTCCAAACCTGGCCTTGTGGCATGCGCTTGTAACTCTAGTGCTGGGGAAATGGAGACAGGAAGATCCCCAGGGCTCATTCGCCTCCCAGCCTCATTGAATTGGTCAGTTCTAGATCTGTGAGATCTATCTCAAGGAGAACAGTGGATGGAACCCAAGGAAGGACAGCCACTGAGGTTTCCTTCCAGCCTCCAGGCACATATGAACACATGTGCACGTCTGCTCTCATGCATGCATGAACACACATGTGCACACACATACCACTGATCCTTGATCCAAACTGGGCTTTGCTGCTGAGTGGCACCCACCTGTGCCCTGGCACTATAGGGTACCACAAGGGGCTTGGATCTAACTAGGGACCAAAGCCTCTTCCTCCAGGGTCCTTCTCCAGCTCCCTAGCCAAGGGCAAGCAGGAGGCTGCTTTTAAACCTGTACTTACAATATGTTTCTAGAAAGCTCTTGGTACCCCATTCAACTAATTTCCCACCCAAGAGGATGTAGGGACCTTTTCACACACTGTCTACTGTTCCCGGGGATGCCATGTGGTAGTCAGAAATGGCTCCAGGTACCCAAATAAAAGCTATCACGTAGGCTTCTTGGAGAAGTCCTTCTGGCCTCCGTGTAGGAGATGCATGGTCTATAATAGCTGGCAGAGGAAGATGGTCTCTTACTTCCTGGTGTTCTCCACACAACCTCCCCAGGGGATGGTGTGGCCTCTTCTCCTTTGTTGGCTGATATGGTCAGCCTGCACCAGCTGAGCCAGAGTGGGGTCACAGACGGCGAAAGGAGGTCACCCCAAACTCTAGCCTTCTTGCTTCATAATGGAAAGGCTGACTATCTGGAGAGGGTGGGCAGCTGCTCCGGTGGCCAATCCCCCTCTTATTTGCATTTTCATCCCTGGCGATAGATTTGTATCAGCGTCCCCAGGGCAGGACAATCTTGTTTCCCCAACAAAACCGATTATGCACATCGGGCTTGGGGATTAATCACAGGCAAGGGGCTGGGAGCCAATAAGAAAAGGCAGAGATGGGAAGATAAGAGTGATGGGAGGAGGGAGCGCGGGGCATCCCTGTTCTGCAGGGCCAGGAAGTAAGCAGAGGCCAGGCTCCACTGGGGGAGGGCCCCTCAGATATGTTACTGGTGGCAAAAATTCATCTGTGCTAACTCCGTGTTCTCACTCCCTACTTGTCCCTATTCAGCCAGAGTGAGGGAAGGGAGGAGTCATGAAGTCCAATGCTCAGGACAGGTCCCCTTCATCTCCCATCCACATGATCCCCCCAAAGGCATGTCTCCTGTGTTGCTGCCTCCCCCATTGCTGCATGTCCTATTCCATTGAGTCCAGCCTCCTTCAATAGAACTTTCTAGACATGGTGGGGTTCTTTCCAGGGGAGAGGAGGTGAGAAAGGCACTAGTTACATCCTCAACGCCATCTCTGCCCCATCCAGTGTCATATCGGCAACACCCAGGCCTACCGCTCGGCCATCTAGTGTAGGCATCACCAGAGTAGGGTGTCAACTCCAGAGTAGGGTGGTCCCAGCCTCTCGGGAGTATTGCATGGGAGCCTGTGACTTGTGTATGTACCCAAGTCTCCCACCCTCCTTTCTCTGGATAGGGAGACGCTAGCCCCAGGCAGACGGGAGGGGACAACTTGCCTGTACTCCAGCGAGAACCTGGTCAGCTCCCGGTTGTTGTGCAGCCACTTGAACTCCAGCGGCCAGCTGCCCTCGGCCATGCACGTGAGCACCAGCCGGTTCCCCTCCAGATGCACTTGTGTGCGCACCGGCTCTGTCTTGAAGTACGGCGGAACGTCATCTGTGGGAAACAGGCAGGGCACAGAGCCACCAGTTAGCACTTGTTCAACCCCACGTGTTGGCCCACCGGATACCCAAGGCAGACAGAGCAGGGGCAGCTGGGTAATCTGCCTAAGGTCATACACTGAGAAGTACCTGAACTCGGGCCAGTGTGGCTCTGGCGTTCGGTGCTCAGAGAGTAAGCTTTGCCCGCTTACTCTTCTCTCTTTCTGACCTCTGCCTCTGCTCCACCCTCCCCAACGCCCATCACTTCTGGTTCCCCCAGCCCCTGACACCTTTGGAAGTCTTGTCCAGTTCTCATCCTTTGTTTCTGGGTTTTAAAACTCCAAGGAAGAAAGAAAAAGGATGCCCACTGGGCTTCAGCCGGAGGGAAGGTAAGCTTCACTAGGAAGACCAGAGCTGTGGTCCTGGGGAGATGGTTCAGCTGTTGTGTAGTAATGGGGACCCAAGTTACCGAGTTACAATCTCCACGCCCACACAAACATCCAGGCTTTGGCACATACACCTATAACCTCAGCACTGTTGTGGGGGATAGAGGCAGAAGGATCCCTGGTGCTTGTTGGATGCCAGCCAGTGTAGCTCCAAGTTAATGAGAGACCGTGTCTGGAGAGGATAAGGCAGGGAGTGACATCAACATACTTAATGTCCTCCTCTGGACTCCATGTTCATGTGTGGGTGAGTGAACCTGTTCACATACATGTACAGACACAACACACACATGCACACACAAAGGGAAAAGAAACACATGGAACTGAGGTGACACAAGGTTCAAGTGATAGAAGGGCCCCTCCCCGAAGCTGGAAAGCACCTCAAAAATAGAGTCTGTTTAGTTAGCCCCTCTGCCGGACTGCTGGCCTCCAGCCAGGCAGCCTCAGTCTCCCCATTCTGGCTTCCCAGGCCCAGGTAGCTGCTGTACTGCCCTGCAGTGTCACTGCCCCTGTCTGGCCCGGCTCAGCCACATGGAGCATGAAAGCTCCAAGCTCCTTCCAAAGGAGTGACATGCTTCATTCCCCAGACTCAGACTGCTCAGGCAAATGACTCAGAATGGAAGAGAGCCTCCTTTCCCATGGGGAAGAGGACAGAAGTGGGGTAGGGTGGGGGATGGGATTAGACCAGGGTGTGGGTCAATCAGTGGCATGCAGGAGGCTCTGGCTTTGACCTCCAGCATCGTACACACCAGGCATGGTGATGCACACCTCTCCTCCCAGAACTCAAGGGGTGGAGGCAGGAGGATCAACAGTTTAAGGGCACCCCTTGACTACATATTAGCTAGTGAGGGAGGCCAGCCTGGGCTATATGAGACCCGATCTCAGAAACAGGCTGAGCAGTTGAAAGGTCGCCTCTTTCGGATCCCCAAAGCTGAGTGCTTTCTGAGGTGCTTGCGTCTT
The DNA here is from genome assembly GCF_000317375.1 of Microtus ochrogaster. Classification (NCBI taxonomy): domain Eukaryota; kingdom Metazoa; phylum Chordata; class Mammalia; order Rodentia; family Cricetidae; genus Microtus; species Microtus ochrogaster. Next base: position 76,954,518 of record NC_022014.1, read on the forward strand.
TGCGGTTCTGGCTGGCTGGGTAAAGAGAGGCCAGTGGGTACCTGTTTGCCAGGGAGAGCGACTTGCCACCTCAGGAGGCAGCCAGTGCTGCTCGGCTTAACAAATGGGCACATTCTCACTTCAAAGGAACATTCATATTCTCCAGCGGCTTTCAAGAGCCCTTTGAATCGCGGTTTTAAAAACCCTCGGTTTGAGGCTGTCATTGCTCGTTTGTTTTAAAACAATAACATTCCCAGCCCCGCGTGATTAAATCCCTTCCTTGGATGTGGGCTGACTCAGAGCCAGCACTGTGAGAGGAGGAGGAGGGTGGTGGGTGTGTTTGAACACATGCAAGCGAGCACACACACACACACACACACACACACACACACACACACACACGCTAGTCATCTAGCCTCTGTGGGCCCGCTCATGGGTCACTTGCTCCGAATGAATTTACCAGCTCACTGCTCAGGCCCCAGGAGTGGACAACCTGGGCAAATGCCTCGTGCTCGGATGGTTTGATTTCAGAGGCTGCTGGAGATAATGGCCATGGGGGAAGGAGAGGAAGCCCATGTTTGAGCACCTGCTGGATACCAGGCCCTGCCTTGGTCCTCTCCATCCCTTCTTTCTTTCCTCCTGAGATGACACAGAGGGACGGAAGTGCCTCCCCCAAGGCCACTGCTTTGTGGTCACCCTTGCTCTAGTGCTCCTTACCTTCTGGGTACAGGGACCCTGGGAGGGAGGCTCTATTCAAAGGAAACATTAGGAAGTGTAGAAGTGTACCAGTAGGCCCCATGGGCATCTGAAAGCAGGAGCTGGCTGGGAGCTGGGGTGTGGTCCACAGGAGGATGGATGACTGTGAGGGTGTGATTTGTGCTTGTGTGTGCATATGCATGTGTGTGTACACATACCAGTATGCATATGCCCACATGTGTACTTGACACGTCTATGAGTGTCTGGGCACATCTGCCCCCACCCCGCATATCTGTACCTGGAAATCTGCCTCCTTTTGCTCATGAATTCACAGGAACGGAGAGACCGTAGGCTTTGGAAGCCACTGACTTTCTGCACCTCAGTTTTCTTAGCAGTAAGCTGGGGGCAAGTATACTGCAAAGACTAAATGGGCACAGATTAAATACAGCCATAAGCACAGACCAGAAGCCGGCACATGCCTAAGACAAGACATTGATTGCTCCCACCAGTCACATACGTGGATGGGCGCACCGTGAGGCATAGAAACTAGTACTCGGGTAGCGGAGGCTGCCAGGTCTCCTCTGCTTTTGTTTTCCCATGAGCCTGTGCTCAACCTGCAGAACTATATGTCCACCACAGACAGGTGAGGCTCCTGCAGCAAGAAGGGAAAACTGCACAGAGAATTCTGGGTAAATAGAATCAACATTACAAGTATGTCGTCCTCCCCCAACTTTTATTAAAATACTTAAATTGACAACAGCAGTGATGACGAGCGTGTGGACAGGTGTCCATTGCTTTAGTACACACGCTGTGGAGGTGAGAGGACCACTTGAGGAAGTCAGGTCTCTTCCTCCACCATGGGCTCAGGGATCAAGCTCATCCACCAGGCTTGCAAAGCAAGAGCTGGTACCCACTGATCCATCTTGCTCCCCCTCTACCCCGGTTTTACAAAATGAGACAAAGTGATTCTAAAATTTACAAAAAATAACTCCAAAAATGGATTAAAAACTGGGCCTGGAGATATGGCTCAACTTGTATGCAGGCTAAGAGTATGTCCTGTGCTTGCAGAGAACCCAAGTTTGGTCCTTGTCATTCATATTGGGCAGTTTATATTTGTCTGTCATTTCAGCTCCAGGGGGGACCTGATGCTTCTAGGCCCTGGGGTACCTTCACTCACCTTCAAGTACACAGACACATAATTTAAAAACTTTTAAAATCTTCTTTAGAAAGCTAAAAACGAAACAAACAAGCCAGCAACAAAAACAAAGCAAAACAAAATCCAAACCCCAAACAAAAAAATTCTTTTATAAAAAAAAGTCTGGACCATGTGCGGAAAGACTAGCCCAGATGCTGAAGTGTAAGATAAAGTAGCCATCACTTAGACAGTATGATCTTTATGACTATTGGGATGAAGGAAGGGATGATCTTGGACCCTAGAAATGAACCCAAATCTATAATAGGACTTTTAATGTACAATGAAAGCAGAATTGCAAATCAAGGTGGAGGTGAGGGGTGGGGAGGATCAATTACTCAGCACAGGGCTTTGGAGCAGCCAGAGAGCCATGTGGGAATAAAACATAGAACTGAATATCTTCCTCACACTTTACCTCAAAATAAACGCTGGAGGGATTGATGTTTTAAACATGAAAATGAAATTCTAAAAGAACTTGAGGGGTGAAATCACAAAAGTTTAAAAATACACAATGCTGGTAGAGTTAAGACGCTGCCAAGCACTTTCTAAGTACCACGAGAGCTCCAGACGGTCAGGAGACAGACGATGCCTTCAACTCTACGAAAATTCTTCAGAGGGAAGAGAAAACCCACACATCAAAAGCAGCGACACATGACAGACTGGGGGAAGATATTCTCGACACTTATCACAGACAAAGATCTGAGTTGCCTGAAGAAAAGAAATGTTCTCAGCCGGGTACAGTATTACAAGGCCTTGAAGCCTAGCATTCGGGAAGCAGAGGCAGGTAGATCTCTATGAGTTCGAGGCCAGCATGGTCTACAGAGTGAGTTCAACCCAGCCAAGGCTATATAGTGAGACCCTGCCTCATAAAAAAATGTTTTCATAAATCCATTAGATTAAACGAGCAGTAGCAATGGGTAAGGGGTGTAAATGGTTCAGACAGAGTGAGGATGCTTGACCTCTGCATGAAGCAGGTGAAGTAAGTCACAACAGGGTACCCCATCCCCTCCTCCTCCGCCAAGGTGTGAGAGTGTAAGACCCAATGGACTCAAGTGGAGTGCAGGGAGCAGGTGTCCAGGGGACACACCCCTCTGGGGCTGGGACCTGGTATCTATCTATGGAGTGCAACCTGATGTTCTATTACAGCCTTCCCATTCCTCCAGCTCTCCAAATGCACCTCCCTCTGTCTCTGCTTCTGCATACGTGGGATGGCAGCATCTAGGAGTTGTGACACCTGCCTGCTGATGCAGAGGGTACCCAGCTAAAGAATGATTGTATCTCCAGCGTGAGACTCCTCCATGGCAGGGGATCCCAGAACAACCATTGAGAGCCACCATTGTGTCATTGATGGAATCTGCTACTGCCCGTACAGAAATCATCAAAACCGTATTCATTTATTTATAGACAGGGATTCGTGTAGCTCAAATTGGCCTCAAATTTGTTCTGTTGCCCAATATGACCTTGAACTTCTAATCTTCCTGCCTCTACCTCCACAGTGCTGGGGTTGGAGGCACGCATCACCATGCCTGGTGTATGTGGTGCTGGGCTTATGGGCTTTGTGCATGGTAGGCAAGCAATCTTTAACTGAGCTCCAACCTCCAGCGCTTTGGGTATGCATCCACCAGCACCCAGGAGTGTATGTGGGCAGTGAGAACGGTTACAGGGCAACTGCACTGACGACAGGGGAAGAACAGGCCCTGTGTGTGATCCAGGAGTGTCACACAGCGGGGGACGTCCCCGGTCATGAGAGACCGACTCCCATGAATGAACTGCTGACTGCAGAGGCCAGCAAGGGGTCTTAGTTGCTGGCTTCCTTCTAATTTCCCGTGTCAGGTCAGGAGGCCCTGACTGCCATTTCCTCTTGACATTGCCACTAAATACCCTCATTGTCACGGGTGGAAGCCAGGCTGAAAGCTGAATAGCTCCATACAGAGGCTAATCTCAACTTAAACTGCCCTCTTCCGCCAGTCCCTCTGCCACATAGCACCATCTTTCTCCTGATTGGCCAGACTCTCTCAGCCTCATCTTTTAGGGGCTTTCACTTCTCAGTCTGGACGGGGACTAGCACCTCCCATGGAGCCATTCCTGCTGGGAATACTGGCCAGAGGCAGAAGAGAAGCTGGGGTGAAGGCATCCTCTGCCAGGCTCCTAATTAGCCAAAGGGCCTCCCTCTGCCCTTCAGAGAAAGTTTCAAAAGCCACTAAACAGAGACGAATTTCCTTCCAGCTCTGAATGCCCTCAACTCCTTCTTCCTCCAGGCTCCTAATAAGAGCCCAGGCGAGCCAGCAAGTGACCTGGGTCATAGAATGCTATGGTTCTGAGACTCAGGAATTTCTCTCCTGTATCCCCTGGTCAGCCATCTCTGTCCTGACCTCCACAGCTTCCCAGAGGGCTGTCTGGCTTGGAAGCCTGGATGCATGAAATCTGGTTGTGGAGTACCTGAGGAGAGCTTCCGGTCAGAAAGAGAGCTAAGGCTCAGGGCAGGCCTTCCCAAGCTTCCAAACGGTATGGTTTTAAGCTAGCTCAGGTCTGGGTTAGAGGCAAGTAGGTTTGTATAAGTTCTTATGGTGCTTTCCCCACAATGTCTGTGACTCTACAGGTCTTTTGGGCATGGAAGCCCAGACATATGGGGTGCAGAGAGGTTAGTACTAAGCTTGAACTCTGGGCAGGGGGCTCAGGAATAGGCTATCATAGCTCAAGAGGAGGTTTCCAGGGCTCTCCTGGCCCCTGTTCTCCAGCAGAATGTTTTTGGGGGTACACAGTGCAGAGGAGGAACAGCAGGTGTTCCCTGCAAGAGACCCAGACTTCCAGCTGTTTCCCTCGCTTCCATGCTCACGTCTGGCACACCTGCTTGCCCACTTCTAGCCCACCTGTGCCAGGGCCTTGAACTCCTGTGCCCCCCACTCTCCTGATGCATGCCCATAAATGAGACACTAATCAATGCTCCTCCCCTGTCTCCTGGCAGATGCCTAGCCCTCTTGGCCTGTTGCTGTCCGCATGCCAAGTGCTTCAGTAGCCAGGAAAGAAGGCTCTTGCCCTCCTTAATCTAATCCTTGCCAGTGACCTTCAGGAGCTAGTGACCTTCTGACGCCGGGAGCCTGGGAGTGTGCAGCAATCAGTTCCACCGCAGCCTCCATAGCTGCGGACGGATGAATTTCTCGCTCAGAAAAGCATGTTCAAAAGCATCTAATGGAATGGATCATCAATTTGTTTGAATACACATCTAATCTGATTAGGGGGGCCTGGCTACCAGGGCAGCCAGCGTAACCTAGGCCAGACACAGCCCTGGGGAATTGTAATTGGGGTGGCAGGGATCCAGTTAGGGAAGGGGGAGCATGTGCCTGATCCCATTACCCAACAGGCTCCCTCGGGCTGGACCCCTTGGACGGCCAGTCAAAAGATGACACAGGGAAGTATACTCATTCAGTGAGGATGACCGAGGACTGAGCTGACAGCTCTGGTTTGTCTACAGCCCCAGCAGGTACAGGGCCCCGGGGCTCACACGATGCTCTGGGAGCATCTTGTGAATGAATGATCAGACCTGGTAGTACTGTGGTCTTCTGGGATTCCCTAAAGCTATGGGCGGTGAAAATGTTATCTTCAGGACAAGACTTAAGTGATGGCTGTCCTGGATTGAACAGTGACACTCCTCTCTCCCCTGAAAAACCCCTCCTAAGAGCCAGGCGGTGGTGGCGCACGCCTTTAATCCCAGCACTCAGGAGGCAGAGGCAGGCGGATCTCTGTGAGTTTGAGGCCAGCCTGGTCTACAAGAGCTAGTTCCAGGACAGAAACCAAAAAGCTATGGAGAAACCCTGTCTCGAAAATAAAAAAAAAAAAACAAAAAAACAAAAACAACAACAACAACAAAAACCCCTCCTAAGAACTTCAGAATGTGAATTAACTTGGAAACAGAATCATTGCTGATGGGATCGGAGTAGATGAAGCCACACAAGAGTAGAACTAGCTCATGTGATGGATGTTGTTAAAAGAGGTTGTAATGCAGGCCAGGAGACACAGGCCTATTCATTACTTTTTTTTCAGCTCTTCCGATAAACTGCCATGACCAAAGACAATTTAAGGGCTTATTTTAGCTTCTCTCTTCCAGAGGACAAAAGCCCATCACAGCAGGAAAAGCATGGCAGCAGAAGCAGGAAGCAGAGAGATAGAATTTCATCCCTGCACGGGAAGCAGAGATAAAGAGGGAGAACAGGAAGTGGGGAGAAGCTATAAACCCTCACAGCCCATTCCCAGTGATGAACTTCCTCCTGCAAGACTCCATCCTTTAAAGGCTCCATAACCTCCCCAAACAATGCCACTAACTGGGGACCAAGTGATTTTGATTTCAAATCCCAAGTGTATTTGAAAATATATGATCCTGTGAATACTTGTCATTCAAATGCCCACGGTCAGATAAGAAGATGAAAAGTTCAAAGCCTGCCTGGGCAGTTTGGTGAGATCTGGTCTCAATGGATGAATAAGTGGGCTAGGGATATAATCCAGGGGAGAAGTGCTGCCTAGGATGTGCAAGGCCTTAGTTCGGTCGCCAGTGCATATTAAAAGGTGCTATGGGATTATGGTTTGCACAGGAAACATCCCACCAAAAAGCACATGCTTGAAGGCTTAGTTCCGGAGGCAGAAACATCCAGAGCAGGGTTTGGGGAAGTGATTGGATCATGAGAGCTCTTCTTCCTGAGTGGGTTGGTGCATTGATAGACTCAGAATTTAAATAGGCTACCAGGATGCAGCGGAACTGTGGTCTTCTGGGATTCCCTAAAGCTATGGGCGGTGAAAATGTTATCTTCATTTGTTGAAGGAAGTTGGTCACTAGGGGTCACGCTTTTGAAAGACAAACCTTGTCTCTGGCACCGCTTTTTCCCATCTCTGCTTTGCTTCCTGTTTGCTATGAGGGGGGCAGCTCAGATTTACCATGGGCTGCCGGCCATGATGTTTGGCTTTGTGTCTGTTACAAGGGGAGCCAGTCGACTTTGGACTGAAACTACAGATGTGAGGAGCCAAGAAGAATCTTTCCTCCCAAATCCTCAGGGATTTGTCACACCGGCTCAAAGTCTGACAACCAGAAGAGAAGAGTTAACGCAAGGGCTGAGAATCTTGGGAAGGGGAAGGCCACGTGGAGACAGGAAGACACTAGATTGATGAACCCACAAGCCACGGAGCACCAGGCATTGCTGGGGAAGCCATGGGGAACAGGAAAGAGGAAGACTCTCTTCCCAGAGCTGTCGAAGGGGCCAACAGACTCCAGACTCTGTCCTATAGAACAATGGTGATAAGTTTCAAGTCATTCAGCTGGTAGGAGTGTGTTATGGCCAATCTAGGAAACTCACAGGATGCTTCATGGCAACTTGTGCCTGTCATCTCACTCATGGCAGAGGCCAAGAGTCCTCAGAGAGCTGCTCCCGATACACCATGCACCCTACCCCAGGGCCTCTGCAATACTGTTCTATCCCACAGAAATCCCTTTTGCTCCTTCTTCCCTGGGAAAACATGGGTCTCAGATTCATCTCATGGAAGTCCAATGCAGTGTTCTCTTGAATTTTCTTCCTGAGCTCTCGTCTGTATGCCCAGATTGTGGAGGGTGTGCCCCTCACAGCAATACAAGAATCAGAGATATATGGGGGTGACCCTCACACAGCATGTCATGTGCTAGAAGGCAGATTGAGGGGCTCCAACCTTCTTATAGCCAGAGCCAGGCACTAGACTGCATGCAGGATGTCTACATGTCCAGGTGACTTGTAGACCTGGGCATGGTATGTTCCTCTTGGTGACTGGCCATCCAAGAGGATCCCTACACACGCCTCTCCAGCTCTGCCCCAGAAAGATCTGAGTAGCTGCGTGCATCCTGACTTTACTGAATCCTGGAATGGGATCTTTTGGGCTCAGCTCCAGAGGGCCCTCCCACTCCCTAGCCACGTGACTGTAGATATGAACTCCCTGCTCCTCAGTCTCCTCTCCTGGAACTGGGTTGACACCCACAGCTACAGAGAGGGGCTGGTGCTATGGTTCACGTGTGGCTTGGATAAAGCATCAGCGAGAAGGAGGCCACTGTCACCCTTCGCCTCTGCTCAGCACCGTAGTGGAGCCTTCCCGCCCTGGACGGCGAAGGTGAATAACATCGGATCAGCCCCAGCCTGGCGTGGAAAAAAAATGGTTCTCATTCCCCGTGGGTTTATTTTCTAATTAACAGGAGGAGGGAGCCCTTTCTCCCGCCTCAGCCAGAGGGTTCAGAGATTAAACTTATCCATTGATTAGGATGTTTGCTGCCTAACGGTTCTATTATCATGTCAGAGTAGTCAGAGCCACTCGAGCCGTAAAACACTGATAATAAAAATTTACACCAACTCCAGGAATTCCTCTCGAGAAACTCGATTGTGTTGCACAGACCACACACTGTCCTTGGTAACCTCGGTGCGGGGTGGCACGCTTGGGGCAATTCTCCAGTTATAGGAGGGACCGAGGAGCCTCACAAATCAATCAAGGGTCAGCAATGGGGCTTAGCTGCCTCCAAATCCAGGGTCTCTGTGATTTGATCCCACCCCAGCCCTGCCACTCTCCCAGGTGATGCTTGCTGCCCTACAAGGTACCAGTTCTCAGATCGCCCACTGAGTCGGGGGACTGTGATGACAGAGAGACACTGGCCATCCACAGATCAGAAAGATGCTTTGGACAGTCCACAGTCCAGAGGCCTCAGGAGTCCACCCCACTGGCTGATGAGAGCATCCTTAGACACATCCTCAGGACACAGGACACAGGAGGCTATGCAGCAAAGAACGGGCCCGTGGTCCTCTGAGTCTGGCTGGTATGACTCCCAGGAACAACTCTGTATTTCTTTACCAGAAATCAGGATTCTCACCCACCAAGACACAGATGACAGGTGGACGGGCACTCGGGGAGGTGACAAACTTAACCCTAGCATGAGACAATATCCAAAGTCTGGTGGAAGACAGCTGAGCCTCCCTTCCCCTCTCCCCCATCCTGTCGGTGTTATCCACTCAATTTCCCTGGCTTCTTTCTCCTCTGCTTCCCTGGTGTCAGCATCGGGCAGCTAAACCTACAAAGGAAAGGGAAGCAGGCATGGGCTAAGGGCCTAATCCACGTGAGTGAGCTCCTCCTGTCTCATTTAATCCTAGCTGCCTTGGTGGGGCTCTGCAATCAACCACCCCTTTATTTCTCTCATCTGAAGCTCTTGCAGAGAGAGACAGGTCACGTGAGCACCAGTGACAGAATGGGGTTTGAACTTGCCAAGGCCTCTGATCTCTCTTAGGGTCAGGGCTGGATTTGATCTCAGGAAAGGAGTCTACCAGGCCTGGAGGGAGGAGGAAAAAGCAACTCAGGAGCTAGACTACCCTCCCTACACAGAGGCTGAGAGATGGAACCCGCCTACGAGGAAGAGCACACATTCATCAGGCTGGTGACCCCGCTGTACCGGCGCTTTGTGGCGTGTAACAAAGACTGCGGAGCAGAAAATTGGAGTTCAATTTGCCGTCCATCCCGTGCGCAGCGCCCAGCCCATTCCAGTCCCTGGCAGGCACCTCTGCGCTTTATCATAAATAATAACACACGCGGCTCTATGGCCCTTTCCACAGTTAGAGTCCCCAAGCAATTTACAAGCTGGATTATCCACAGAGGCCTGCACAGCTGCATACGGCCCCTCCCTGGCACAATGAAGAACGTGCTCCATTGGCCCATCTTCCTGGCCTCCTTCCTGGCAGTTGGGTGTGAAGCCATCCACCCCTGCCCGGCAGTCTTAGGCCCTTGCTGGAACAGGTGTAGGGGACACAGTAGCTCCCTTTGGGGCTGAGAGATTGCTCAGTGGCTGAGAATACATACTGGGCTTGCAGAGGGCTTTGGTACCCAGCACTCAGAGCAGTTAGCTCAAAAGCACCTGTAACTCCAGCTCTGGGGATCCTACACTCCTGACCGCCCTTGGCATCTGCAATCATGTAACCCCTTCCTGCCCCCATGCACCTAATTTAAAATAGCAAAAATAAGTCTTGAAAAAGAAAGTGGTTTCCTGTCTCCACCGGGAGCTCCATTTCCCTCCTCTGTTGAGGCTTCATCAGCAGAGACTGCTAGGCCCAGAGGGATGGGACAATTTGGGCTGCTGTGCAGAGGCCCAAACCTGGGGAAAGTGGTCATTAGTTTGTGGACACAGAGCCCTATGGAGGGAGGTCTGTGGATGGGCAGACGGACCCACTGCCTCTGGAAAGTCTTCCTCGGAGGCAGGGCTCAGGCAGAGCCTGCAGGAGCTTCAGCCCCACTCTCTGCTCTTTCTATCACTAGGGTAGAAATGAGGCCAGGTAGCATGATCTCAATTCCATGAGACATCCAAGGCAGGCTGGTCCCTAAACGTGGATGTGCAGTGGTTGGGAGAAGGGAAAGGGACCTGGTAGCTTTTGATAGGTACAAGGTTTGCTGGTGGGATGGTGGGAAGGTTTTGGGGTGAAGTAGAACAGGTGGCCGCACAAGACAGTGATGTCACTGAATTGCCTGCTCTGGTACTGTGTGGAATCTCTGCTGACAAATGCAGCCCTCCCCCACCTCTCCAGACCCTAACCCTCTTGGCCCTCTGACCCCATGCCCAGCCCTAGGCAGCCCTGGGGAGGGGATGCCTAAGAATTGCAACAGCTTGTTTCTTTCTTTCTTTCTTTCTTTCTTTCTTTCTTTCTTTCTTTCTTTCTTTTTTTTTTTTGTTCCCTGTCCGGGAATTGAACCCAGGCCACGGCGGTGAGAGCGCCGAATCCTAACCACTAGACTACCAGGGAATAGATGGAAGGTTCATTCTGGCTCACAGTTTCAGTCCATCATCAACTGACCAGGATGATTTTATTTTATTTTATTATTATTATTATTATTTTTTTTTGGTTTTTCGAGACAGGGTTTCTCTGTGGTTTTGGAGCCTGTCCTGGAACTAGCTCTTGTAGACCAGGCTGGTCTCGAACTCACAGAGATCCGCCTGCCTCTGCCTCCCAAGTGCTGGGATTAAAGGCGTGTGCCACCACCGCCTGGCTTGTTTCTGTAGGCAGCCACTGGGCTCAGTCTGCAGCAGCCCACCCCTGGCTTGTCCTATGCCAGGAGCACCTTCTCCATCCCGGGTGCTAGTCTGATCTCTGGGTGCCAGAGGGGCCTGGGTTCCTACTGATTCTCATCAGCTTCGGGGTCCAGAACATTTGGAATGGGGGCAGGAAGCCCGGGCTTCGCAGGGCCAGATGGGACATGAAAGACAGCTGCACTGGCAGAAGCTCTGACATTGATTTAGTGCCCAAGCTCCCCAAATCTTCCCAGTTTATCTTGGGGTGTGTGTGCATACATGCTTGTGTGCATGTGTGTGCGTGTGTGTATGTGTGTGTGTGTGTGCATGCTTGTGTGTGTATGGTGGAACCATGTCAATCCCCTTTGTTGGCTTTTGTTGAGAGTCAGTGCCACAAAGGCTAACATACTGATGATTTAAGTGCTTCCCCCTGCCCCGCCCCATCCCAGGGTCTTTTCCCACAGAAGCCTGAGTCCTGCAACTGATGCCAAAGAAAACGAGAGACACAGTGATGAAGAAAGCCACCAGGCAAAACAGGTCATTTTGCAATGAACAGCTCCATCAGGGCAGTGGCTTACACAGAAATGAGTTGGAGTTCTGTCTCTGGGTCCCTGGACCCTCCTAAAGGCGGGGTGAGGGCAGTTCTTGAGACTTAGCTGGAAGTCAGAGGAGCCTGGCCTGGAGGCCAGGTCAGCTGGGGACTCAGCTTGGTCTCTGTTAGGTAGAATCCTTTGGCCGCCTCCCCCTTGAAGCTTTTCCAGGGAGAGACAGCTGTGGTATGCATCTAGCCCACATCTTCTGCTGGCAGATGGAGAAACTGAGGCACAGGAGTTTAACAGAGAACTTGGATGCTGGCTTCCTAACCCTGTCATTCTTTGTCACTTGACAGACTCATTTCCCCAACTCTAAATTTTGCACAAGGGCTCAGGAGAATCTCACTGCCCCTTTCTAAGTTCAGATTCTTCCCCCATCCCAGCCCCGGCCCCCAAATAGCCCTGTCTTTACTGATTGATAGGGAGAAAGAGTGGATTTCCAAAAGTGCATTGTAGATTCCTGTTGTGGGTTGAATTGTATCTCTCATAAACATACACAGAACCCTTCACCAGGTACCTGTGACCGTGGCCTGTTTGTTATTGTTTTCTGAGGCAGGGTCTCATGTGTCTTAGGTTGGCTTGGAACTTGTTCTGCAATTAAGGATGACCTTGAACTTCTGATCCTATTGTCACCTCCTGGATGACAGGCAAGCACCACCACATCTGGTTTATGTGGTGCTGGGAATGGAACCCAGGGCTCTATGAATTGAGAGCTACATCCCTGGGCAATGTATATAGTATTTGAAAGTGATGTCTCTGAAGACACCATTAGGTTTAGATGAGGGTCCTGGGGAGGGACATTCTCTGATATGGGTGACAGCCACAGAAATACCCAGGGAGGCCCATGAGGACAGAAGCAGAGTCACAGGTAAATGATACCGAGGGTGGCCTTGGTGCCAGGAACCAGGAATGTTGAGGACAGAGGTTCCCTAATAGCCTACAGGGAATGTGTAAATGTCTCTGTTGACATCTTGATTTCTGCCCCCTGAGAGTCAAGATGGACAGGGAGATGAGAAGGGCTTGTTTCAAGCCACTAACTTTGGGTGCTTTAGGGGATCCTCAGAAAGTTAATTCACCCCCACAAACACACCCAAATACCAGCCAGCTTTGCACAGAGTCCTTTTTTATGAGAAGGTTTTCTGGACATCCCCCCAGTGGAGACAGTCTCTGTGTGCTCACTCACAAACCCACTGGAGGGCAACCCGAAATGATGCCTCTAAATGTCTAAATGCTCCCAACTCTAGCCCATTAGCAGACATAGCCTAGCCCCTTTTGAACATTCTGGGCAAGCACTTTATGACCAAGTTATGTCACCAGCTTTCGGCCCTTTTAGTGCCTTCAGTATCCAATCCCACACCAAGGAGAAGTTCAGCAAATACAGAAAGAAGGAATGGCTACACAGAATCCTCTTGTTTCCAGAATGTTGTACGATGTTTCCCAGGCCTCCGCCTCTCGCTTCCCATTCTCCCTGGTCACCGTAAACACAGGCCTTGGCTTGCCCTCCCTGTGCCCTAGCCACAGCATGCCAGCTTCTCTGCAGGGGGACCAGATCACAGCTAATGGTAAATGACTTTGTCCTGAGTGGCAGGGAGCCCGTGGTGGCAGGATTGGCAGGTTGGCAGGCAGCACGAACATGATAGATGACTCTGCATCATGGACCATTTTCAACTCATTCCCTGGAAGCCAGGGCCTCTGGGGAGGAGAGCACTAGATCCCCTCCCCATGGCCTTTTCACCCTTCTCTCTGCCCTCTCCTCCCTCTCAGAACTAGAGGCCCTGCTCATTCCTGTAGCTGGGGGTGGAGGAGTAGGGGCACTGAATGGGATATATGTTGTTCCCAGGAATTGAATAAGATGTTCCTTGTACCCCACTATTTTTCCTGCAGGACACTCTCATTTCGTTAGTGATGTGACAGCCATATGCTTGTTGTCCCTTCTCTCTTGTGGCTGGCCTGGCCTGGAGACGGGGCACGGTCTCTGTGCTGTTTGTGTGTAATCCTGCATCCTGGGAAGTTTGATGGCCCCACCCTAAAATGAGAAAACTGATACCCGAGAACAAGACTGGTCACCCACGTTTCTCAGGGGGCTGTGAGGGCTTCACAGCTTGCGTGCAGGACTGTCTGTCTTGCATGCCCCTGTTTGACCCCTAAAAGGCACAAAATGTGTCGGACTAGCAATGAAATCACCTCCAAGTATGCCCTCCTCTAGCCATGGCACTGAGAGAGGCAGAGACAAAGGCTCCAACTTGCTACCATAGTTTCTATAGGTCAAAGGCTGGCCTGGGATAGCTCACGAGAGATTAGCTGCCACCAGAGGCCAAGCGTCACATGGCTGTGACAAGCGGTAAAGACACCCATGTCCCTTAGGTCCTCTATGACCTGCCAACCAGATTACTTTCTAGGCTCCATTCACCTTTTGGTCCGGCACCCAGTCTTCCCTAGACACTAGGAAATAAGGAAGAAAGAGTTGGAAGTGAGAAGCCAGGGGCAGCAGAGGGTTCCTTATTGGCTCTGTGAGCCCAAAGAACTCCGTTGGGAACTGACACAGGGGGATAGAGAAAGGGCCTTCATGGGGAACAGACCAATAGGGTCCTTGGAGGCAAACCTCGGCTTGGCATCTTGCCTGTCTCCCAGCCTTGGGCAGGAGGGAAGTGTTGAGCTGTGGTTTGGCAGTGGCTGACCCAGCATGGGAAAAGGGGAGTTTACAGGAAGGCTACAAGTTACTGGAAAGGACAATAAATTAATATAATAGGGCCGTGTGGCTGGTGACAGGGGATAAAACATGTGGTCCAAAACAGCCCCATGTGAGATTGTCAACAGGATGGATGGGAGGCAGGACAGAGGAGAAATAATGGGATCGGGGCATCAGAGCGGTGGAGGAAAAATGTGGGGCAGAGGCTGCCTTGGCCCCCCTTCCCTCAGTCAGCCTTGGGCAGGGTTTCCACGGCAGATCCCCTTCCTTCTCTGGCTTCTTCATCCTCACCTCCCCACAAAGCCTTCATGGACTACCCCTGCCCCCATTTTTTGGTGCCCTTGACTCATTCCATATAAATGCTCTTAGCCCTGAGCCATAACAGAATCAGACACTACAGGTTTGCTCACCCAGCCTATGCTGCTCATTCTCTGTGTGTTTTCTGAATACCCACTATGTGCTTTCTGAACACCCACTATGTGTTTTCTGAACCCGCTATGTACTTTCTGAACACCCACTATGTG
>NC_022014.1:76969336-76985603 GCF_000317375.1 Microtus ochrogaster
TTTCTGAACACCGCCATGTATTTTCTGAACACCACTATGTGTTTTCTGAACCCGCTATGTACTTTCTGAACACCCACTATGTGCTTTCTGAACACTGCCATGTATTTTCTAAACACCCACTATGTGCTTTCTAAACACCTACTATGTGTCAGCGAGGAGCAAACCCCAGCTTTCAAGAGCTCACAGGTACACAGGTGGTGGAGGAATCATTTGATATAGAGACAATACACTGGAGATCAAAGCCTTTGACAGGCGAGGCCTGCCAAGGGGGCAGAACTTGTGTATTGCAAAGGCTGTTGGGTAAGAAGGGTCCCCAGACAATGTTTTAAAGGGAAGATGGTGTCTCAAGGCTGGGCGCAGGGGAGGGGTGGACCTGGTACACCTGGCAGAAGATCCAACTTGTACAAAGGTCAGGGAGTGTAAGAGACACAGTAACTTCTGGGAACTTCATGGGTTTTGACATGATGGGTGGGAGGGCATAAGCTGGGTAGGAGCCAGGACCTGTTGACTTGAAGAGCAGGTCTTGTGTGATGAACTGAATCCAACACCTAGCTTCTCCAGGAGGATGCCACATGACCTTGGTCAAGTTATCTAGTCTCATCAAGCTGGTTTATTCACCTGGGGAGAGGATGGCATGTGAGTACCAGACTCTCCTTCCTTAGAGAAGATTCAGGTGTTTCCCCTGGCCAGTTCCTGGTTTTGAGTGAATGAATGAATGAATGAGTGAATGAATGAATGAATGAATAAAGGAAGGAAGCTAGTAAAGGAAGGATGGATAGACGGTTGCTTGGGTAGGGTCATGTTCCAGAGAATAAAGGGCCTATAGGTAGCATCAAGGAGCTTGGCAATCACCCAAAGGGCAATGGAGAATTCAGAATAATTTAGAAAGCATCGTGTAAACACAGAAGAAGGTTTGGGTGGCTCCTCACCCAGGTCCTAATGCTTGCCAAGGCCTTCATCTCCAGCTTCTTCCAGGGAGACCATCACCTGGAGCAGGCAGAAGAGACTGAGGTGCTCTCGTCTGCCCTTGGATGAGGATGGAGTGAGGACCCTTGGCTTCTCACCATAAGTCTCTCAGCACTGCAACTTATTCCATTGACCTTCCATGCTTAGTGTGTATGGCTCAGCTGAGGACCTGAGCACCACCCCTGCCCGGAGGCCATGCAGCCAGTTGGCTGCAGAGATAGGATTCGTTTAGCAAGAGATGACTAAGGCCCCCGAAGCATCACTGAGCACGCTTGTGGAAGGTACAGAAATCGGGCGATGGGCACATAAGGCAGCATGGGCCACTGAGGACTGGCAGGGCTGCCAGGGAAGCTCCACAAAAGGAAAGAGACAAGGCAGCCGTGAGTCATCGGTTCATTGATTAAACTGAAGTCTGTGGAAGGACAGTTCTTCTCGGGGACAGCGGTGGGGGTGGCATGGAGGATGAAATCATTGAGCTCATGGAGCTGTGTCTATGGATACTCAGGCTCGGGATTGAGGCTGGAAGAGTGAAGAAAGGATATGACAGCATGGGACAGGGGTGACAGAGTAATGGGGGTGCATAGCAGAGAGCCCCCAAAGGTGAAATTTTTGTTCCAAGTCACAGCCAGGTAACAAGAACTGGCTGGTTGTGTCCAGTACAGAGGGAAGGTCCCGTAGGCATGTTGGAGGATGGGAGAGAAGGTGGTCTGGCCCAGTCGCACCTGACAGAAGGAGCCTTGTAGTCATTTCGTTTCCACTGCTGTGATAAAATACCCTGACATGAAACAAGTTAGGGGAGAAGGGGGCTCATTTCATCTTATAATTTCAGATTACATTCCACTGCTGCAGGGAAGTCATGGCAGGAACTTGAAACAGTTAATCACATGGCTTCCACAGTCCAGCACAGAGAGAATGAGTGCATGAGTGCACATTTGCCTGCTTTCTGTGCTCAGTGTGGCTTCTCCACGTTTACACAGCTCCGGACCCCATGTGGGGGACAGTGATGCCCACAGTGGGCTGGGTCTGTCCTAGTAAATAAGGCACTTGCCCATAGTCATGCCCGCAGACTCTATTGAGTGGAGATGCTCTTCCCAGGTGAACATAGCTTGTGCCAAGTTGACAATTAGAACTAGCCATCAGACGTTCTACAGTTGGATCTGTGGTGAATGGAGAGCAAACAAAGTTCCAACAAGGCACAAGTTTCTGTCCCTAGCCTTCTTAGCAGGCTGTAGCCAGAGACTAGCTTTATCTCAAGGGCCACAGGAAGCCACTGAGGTTACACAGCCACCCACCCCCAGTAGTTCAGTAAGACGTGAACTAAAAATGTCATGGTGGACACTGAGAGACAAGTGAGGATCCAGGACAGAGATGGCTGAGGTGGTTTGGGTGGAAATAACTCCCATAGGCTCGTGTGTTTGAACATTGATCCCCAATTAGTGGCTGTAGTCTTTGGGGATGTGGGCTTGCTGAGGAAGTATGTCTCTAGAAGGTCTTCTTTGAATCAATGGTCTGGTGCGATTTTGAGTTAGTGATCTCTGCCCGGTTTGTGGATTGGGATGTGGGCTCTCAGTCACTGCTCCAGCCACTTGCTTCCACATCTGCTCCTCGCCATCATAAGCTCTCAGCCTCTGGAATGGAACTGTCAGCCCAATTAAACTGGCTCTTTTATAAGTCGCCCTGGTCATGGTGTTTTATCACAGCAATAGAGAAGGAACAAAGACAATGACCTTCCAGGTGGCACTGTTTTCCTCAGGAGTTGTTTGCTTTTCTCTGTTGTTATTTGGGAGAATGTAGGGGAGAGCAGAGCAGGCAGTTTGGTTGGAGTCTGGTGGTTGCGGGGAGCTGGGAGGGGGGAGGAAGGTAGCAAGCAGTGGGGAGCAAACAGCCCTGGGAGCTGCAGCAGAGGAGAGGGTAGGGTTGTCTGAAGATGCACGAGTCAGCTGTCCATCACCCAGGATAGCAACTGATGAGAGGAAAGGCTCATTTGGCACAATTTGGGAAGTGTTTGGCCATGGACGCATTGCTTTGAGGCTTTGGATAGTGCACCATGTGGCAGGGCAGAAACTGCTCATCTCACAGCCAGCGAGTAAATAAGGAAAAGGAAGAGACTGTGGTTTCATAGAACTTTTTAAAGGACAAGTTCCCAATGACTATCACTGCCAAGTAGTGTCTTGTCGGGGACCCAGTCTTTGTCATATGGATCTTCAGAAGATAGTTAAGATTCCAGTAAGGCAGGACTGGGAAGAATTGGAAATGAGAGTCCTGGGTACTAACAGGACTAGGGCAAGAATGGAGCCATGCAAAGGCGCTGAGTCCAGTTGGGGATAACTGTGGTCCATTAGATGTCCTGGTGGAATTCCAGATGCATGTCTAGGGCTGGGACTCTGGAACCATCAGCTTATCTAGGGGTAAACTGGAGCTGTGTGCCTTGCAAAATTCCCCAGAGAGAAAGGGAGAGTGATGAGCTAGGAACTTCTAGGCATCTCTCCGGTCTGTCCCATGGGGTTCCTTCTCCATTCCAGATCAGCCCTTTTCATAGTCTGCAGGTGCAGTGAGGCAGCAACCACGTAACGCCAATTTGCAAGATGCCGGGTTGTCCCGGGTGCTTGAGATACGTACACATCCACATGCCAATCTTTCTAGGTCATTATCACTCCTCTAACAGATGGGGAGGCAGCAGTGAATTGACAGAGAGGATGTGCCCAAGGTCATGTGGATGTGAGTGGCAGAGGAGGACTCACATTCAGATCTGGCCAAGAAAGTCCTTGGCTTAGACTTTTGTCCCAAGGACACCTGCCTCCATGCCAAGCTCCAGGTGAACAAGGATGGCAGCTCGCCTTGTGTTCTTGCAAGAAGGTAGTTACAGCCCCACCCCCATTTCTCCATGGCTTTCCCACTCCTCTGTTCATTCTCTATACAGTAGGGTTATCAGGTGGGACAACAGACCCATCTCTCCATGCCTCATGTGTACATAATGCCTTTATCTCTTGAAGGTCACATCTTCTGTGTTTGGGCAAGGAAAAATCCCTCTGGCTATTCCTGCACACAGATAATATGTACCATTAGTGAGTTCATTATCCTTTGAACTATGGTACCAACATAGGTGGAAGGAACCAGGGAAGCAGCACTACCTAGGATTCTCTCTTGCTTTTGTATCTCTGCACTCTATCCAACTTTCAGCACTTTTCTTGCTGGCTCTCATGGGGCTTGCATGTTTTTTCCATCTCTTTCCCTCTTGAGTCTTCTTAGATCATTTTGGCCATTCTGAACCTTCTGTAAATACCCACTTTGGGGGATTTAGCTTTCTTTTCAGTCATATGTGGAAAATATCTCCCTATCTAGAGGAAAGATGGTTCTGAGGAGAGATGAGGTAATTTTGCTTGTAGCAAGAAGTGCTTATGAGTAGGCACCAGGGAGTCAGGCTATGATATGTGGTAAGGATGTAGGAAGCTGAGATGTAGTGGAAGGAACACCGGGCTGGATGCACAGGGATTGCATGGTGAGCTGGGAGACTTTGGGCAATGACGGAATCTTTCTGTGTCTTGATGTTCTCATCTGAAGATGGGTTAGTGGCATTACAAAGAAGTGTGTAATGGTAAACAAGCCAGTCAAGGAATCTGGTGTGGGAGGTAGCTCATAAACACAGTAAGTTGGATTTCTTTCTTCCTTTGCTATCTTCCCACTTTGTTCCGCCTTCTTGGCCTCTGGAATATTGAGGGTTCCAGTCTTCTGTTTTGGCATGTCCCTAAGTGAGAGCATCCATGTCTATGGTTTTGGATACTACATGGGTGATCATGTCTCTCATGTTTTCATGATTTCTGGCCCGAAGAAACCAACTGAATGGTGTTTATCAAAACTCTTGTTCACCCAGCTCTCAGAATATGGCTTCCTTGAAAACTAGAGTCTTTGCTGGTATATTTAGTTAAGATGGGGTCACATTGGAATAAAATGATCCTTTAACACAATGACAAGGGCTCTTATAAGGAAACCATGGGAAGAAAGTGAGACACACAAAGAAGAAAAGCATGTGAAGACAGGCAGAGGTTAAAATGGCATATTTAAAGTTTAAATACAGTAACAACTACAGCAGAAACTTGAAGCTAGGAGAGGCTTGAGGCAGGCTCTCCCCCAAAGCCTCCATAGAAACCAACAACATTTTTGGCTCCTTGATTTCAGACATCTGTGGTCCAGAGTTGTCAAATGATACATCTCTTTTATTTAAACCACATGATTTGTGGTAACTTGTTACAGCAGCCACAAAAAAAGCTAATACAGTTGGTATAAAGTGTGGGGAGAGATACTTCTCTATTCCTGAACCACTCCCATTTTCCCTGTGCAGTGCCCAGTAGGTGTTGAGTGATATCTACATGGACATGGGTTCAGGGGGAATGAACCTGTCCTTCTATGTACTGAACTTGAAGAAGAAAGGAGGGCAAGCTTATTTAGACTCCATGTTTCATTTTTGATGTCTCATTTGTGATATTCTTCTCCCTAAGATACATGGGATACCAACATCCCTACACTCACATGTAGGGGCTTTTTAAAGCCTTGACAAAGACTGGTTGTGGATGGTGCATCTACTGTTGGTTAGATGACAACAACTGTGTCATACAGAATCACCAAATGCCTGCCTTTCATACATCTCACAGGCTTGTTCGCATCTATCTTGATAAAAAATTCCTCCCATTATCATCTTAACATATGTCAGGGCATGATGTGGCTTCAGTATGGTTTTTACCCTTAAAACTCACTCTGGTTCTAGTTCCTATTGTGGAAACTTAAAAGACGGAGATTTACTTGGTCACAGTGTCTAAATGTTTAATCTGAAGGAAGTAATTAGGACTGAATAAAGTCATCAGGGTAGGCCCCTATGATGCAATCCTGCTATCTTTATAGGGAGACTGAGAGAAAGCAGAAATCACATCTATATTATCTGCTGTCTCTTGCCAGGAGATACCACAAAGCACCTCATGACTCTGCCAGCAAGAAGTCCATCAGGAGATACAACCCCTTGGCCTGGGACCTCCAGAACTGAGAGAGCCAGCATAAACCCTTCTTCTTCATAATTTACCCAGTCTGTGGTATTGTGTTATGGGCAACAGAAAATGGATTAAGATGTACTGTATTTCCTTTAAGAAGTGAACCATTTGTGGTAACTTTGGGTAGGAATCACCAATCACACTTCTGGGAATCCTCACTATCTAAACTCCCTGTCTGTTTTTCATGGTTGTCACAAGCCATGAGTTTGCTGACAGTTATCCCCTTCATGTTCTCTCTAAACCTGGGTTTCCATCACCACCATCTAGCTTGGTCCTACCCAAGCCCCTGACTGCCTTCTTGCCTTTTCTTCTTCCACAGCCTCTGAGACATCACAGGCTCCAGCTTTCTGCTTGGGACCATCATTTTTCCTAGGCGAGAATATCAGCATTTCTGGTCTCAGCCACTGTGTAATGGATGGACCTCCCTTATCTTCAATCATCATTTCTTGCCCAAATAATTAATTATATTTTGGTGGTCATCATGTTCACAAATATAAAACATCCAAAACAACACTCAAGGTCCTGTAAACTTGTAGGGTTCCCCTAATTCTCTAGTACAGGTAGTGGCACTTTGGGCCAAGTTACCCAAGTTGGATACAATGGTAGCTTTTGTGTCTTTTCTTTGCCACTTCCACTACCTACTCACCCACTAGACTGTGTGTGAGCCCAGCTGCCATGTTATAATGACTGCACTAACCCTGGTATTTAACACAGCATGGAACCCACAGGCAGTAGCTAATAAACACTTTTAAAAAATAACTAAGCAATTAGTCCAGTTGGGTTTGCACCCTAAGTGTTACTGAAGCTGGCAAGTCACCCAGCTCTGCCTCTTTCTTCTCTGCTCTGGAATCCATCCTCCAGGCCCTCGCTGACCCTCTGACCACCTGTTATTAGCTTGGTGGTCTACTTAAATGAAAGGGATATCTAACTATGTGTTTCATGTTCAAATTTCTTGCATATGCACAGGACCCCATGGTCTATAGGTCAAATCCTCTATCTTAGCAAAGAATCCACAGACCTCTCTATTATTTAACCACACATGTGGCAGATGTTTAGAAAATACAAGTTAAATAGATTTTTGACATTTTGTAGTTTCCTATTATGACAATTAATATTGTCAACTTGACAGAATCTAGAGCCACCTGGAGACAGGCCTGTAAGGGATTATCTAGATTAGATTAACTGAAGAATGAAGACTCACTTTAAGTAGTGGGCAATGCTGCCCTGTGCATTGGAGGTGTAGGCTGAATAAAAAGGGGGAAAGTGAGCTGAGCACCAGCATGCATCTCTCTCTGCTTCCTGAGTGTGGATGCGATGTGGCCAGCCATTTCAAACTCCTGCCACTATGCCTTTCCCACCATGATGGACTGGACCCTCAAACTGTGAGCCCAAATATATCCTTCCTTCCTTAAGTTTCTTTTTTTTTTCTTTTTCTTTTTTTTTTTTTTTTTGGTTTTTCAAGACAGGGTTTTTTTGTGGCTTTGGAGCCTGTCCTGGAACTAGCTCTGTATACCAGGCTGGTCTAGAACTCACAGTGATCCGCCTGTCTCTGCCTCCCGAGTGCTGGGATTAAAGGCGTGTGCCACCATCGCCCGGCCTTCCTTCCTTAAGTTTCTGATGTGAATATTTTGTTAAAGTAACAGAAAAAGTAACCAATGCACCCCTTAAACCATGTAGGCTTATCCTTGGCTTACACTCTTGACAGCCCTTTCAGGCTCTTGCATGTTGAGCTCCCACACACTTACTTGACCTTGACATTGATCCCTACAAGGTTCAGGTCATCTTTCACCTCCTGTGATCACCTCTGCCATGCCCCATTATAACAGTGTCCTCATGTACCCATTTTCTGCTTTTCCTGACTCTCAATGAGAAATACTGCCTTAGGGGGCGGCCCTGGCAATAAGAGGCATCTTTGGTTCATCCTCTCATTCTCTGGTTGTCCATCTGGAGGCTAACTGCTCTCTTCTAGTCCTCCCTGCAGGAGGCAGGACACGATATAATCAAGGTGCCTTCTTAGCAGTGTTGTCTTCATTTGAATATGTCGATGAGGAGGCCCCAGAAACTGGGTTCCAAGCCAGTTCCTCAGAATCCCTGGTCCCACAGCCAAGGTGGTATGGTAGGCAGGCTGGCAGCTAGAGTAAACCACACTGCCCAGGACAGGCCCATCACAAGGAGTGACCGACCCAGCTCAATGTGTCAGTCTGAGACTGAGGAACCCCAGTTGGGGCTTGAGCAAGGTGATCTGTACACTTGGGGGCCTTGCTTTGTGTCTCAGTTACTTTCCATTGCTGTGACAAAACGATGGAACCAAGGCAACTCACCAAAGAAAGCATTTAATTTGGCCTATGGTTCCAGGAGGTGGGAGTCCATGATGGCAGGGCAAAGGAACAGTTGAGAGCATCTTGATCCACAACCCAAAGCAGTAGAGATAGACAGACAGACAGATAGATAGAAGAACAAATACTGGGAATTGCATGAATCTTCCTCAAAGCCTGTCCCAGTGACACATCTCCTCCAACAAGGGCCACACCTCCTAATCCTTCCCAAACAGTTCCACCAACAGGGACCACATATTTAAATATATGAGCCAGTGGGGGCATTCTCATTCAAACCACCGCACCTTGTCCTTGCCACTTATCAGCCCTCGTTGGAAGCTTGCTGAGTAGCTACTCCATATTCCAGCCCAAGGGCATCGTCCAATCCCTTCTGCAAACTGGAGGCTGCAAATGCAGGCAGCTGGCTGTCTCCCAGACCCGAATCAGGTGGCAAGGACAATGGCAGAGGAGAGCAGCGTCTTTAGAGAGTTGTCGGCTTCCTTCAGGATCCAGGGCGGATGCAACCAATTTAGCTAACAAGTTGCCAGGGCCACGGTACCGTTGCCAGACAGGGAAATTGCCCTTCTTACCAACGCGGACTGCCAGGCAGATGATACAAACAAGCCTGTTAATTAGGCCTGTAATAGCAGCTGTGAAGGGGACGCTTCTCCAGAAAATGGGGATAGGGACTAGATGGTAGCTCTTTCTTGTCCCACAAGAGATTCAGCCTGAGGCTGAGCTTTGTCATTTTGCAGAGAGGCAGAAAGGCTTATCTCACTATAGCTGCCATTCTGGGACATAGGAAAGGGCTGGGCAGAGAAGTCAGACACAGCTTCTTCAGCCACAGGGGACACACTGGACAACTCTCCTGTGATCCTTAGCCCAGTAATGTGCCTAGATGACATATAATAATTAAGGGCAAGACTGGGCATCAAATCCTTTCTCTCTTCTCAGCTTCAAGCGCTGCCTCTGGTCCTCTCTGGTTGTCTCCCTGGAGGCTGAATGCTCTCATTCAGTCCTCCGGGGAAGCCTGGTGACTCTGCGGGATGCAGGTAAAGCAATCGTCTATCTCAGAAGATCAAGGACATCTCACCAGCATTCTTTTCACTAGGTACATATTAATGGAGAGGTGCCAGGAACCCATTCTGACCCAATTCCTCAGAATCCTTGGCCCTGCAGCCAAGGATTTAGGCAGGCTGGGAGCCAGGATATGCTCAAGTCCCCCGGGGCTCACTGGCATGGCGGCTTGGCCAGGCTTCAGGAACAGGTTGCCTAGCCTAGAGGGACAATCCCAGAGCAGGCAAGCATACCACTTAGCAGGTTCATTAACATAGATTTATATCCCCAGAAGTAAGGGAATGGTCTCATACCCCTACAGGTCCTTGGATACAGACCCCAAGGTCCCCAGAGGCCATGCTGCTCTCTGAAGTCTAGACCAATGCTCCTGCCTGTCCTCATATTCACTTATAGTATATCTGCTGAAAGACTGTATTTTCTATATAGGACAGGAAAGTTGTACCCATGAAATCTCAACAAGAGGGTAGCTGATAAGACTAAATAAGACATGAGCGATGATAACATCAGATGATATGCCAGCATAGATGGGGAAGTCTCATGGGGTCCCACCCTAGATGAAGAGCTGCAGGCATTTAATGACAGTTAAGAAGGGGGAAAATTAATCCTCCCCAAGAATGAGCCCCCTAGCTGGCTATCCAATACCAAGTGCTCAGCCCTGAAAATATATACCAAGAACACCAAATGTACTCAGGAAGTCGGATGTATATATTCATATGTATGTATAATATGTAATAATAATAATTGAAGCAAAAGAAAAAAGTCCTCGCTTTTATAGGTGCTCTGGCCTGCAACATGGGCTATATTCCTGACTATAGTAACTCTTTCAGGAAAGGGACCTGCTCTCCCAGGCAAACCGGGGAAGCCATGAGGGCACCAACCAGTACCTTCCCTGAGACCCTGCACCCCAGCCAAGCCTGTCACCAGCAGGCCTTTAAGCCTGTCACTGGCAGGCCTTCTGAAGTTGCCCTCCGGCTCCGGCTCTGTCAAGAAAGTGCCCGTCTCAGAGATGGTGCCCCCGAAGAAGGGTCATTATTGCTAATGCCTTTTCTCCCCCATCTGCTGTGATTGTTTACACTCCACTTGCTAATTAGAGACTAATTAGCTGGTGCTGAAATTCATCACTTCCCAAACACAACACGGCAGCAGGAAGAGCGCAGCGATGAGGGGGCAACATCTGCACCTCTGCTTGGAGCCAAGGCGCCATTCAGCTGCTCCCACCCCGCCTCCCTCCTCCTCCCAATAAGCTTCCAGAAGGCTTGGGCTGCCGGCTCTTTTTATTCAGCTCCTCAGCACAGTGCACTGTGGAACAGGCAGTGAAAACTCAATACAATCTAGAATAAATAAACGAATGCACGTCTAAAGGAACGGATTGGGGGAAGACCGGTCCATGAGTAGACACGGCGGAGTGGACCGCTGAGAGAAGGGGAGTGGCATTCATGAGCTGATGGGCAGCGAGACACAGAACTGCCCACCTTTCGGAACAACGCCCTCTGCTCCAGGATCCTAGGGAAGAGCCTTCCCCAAAGAGGGTGGGGCTAAAGGGGGCTTTTGGAGTGGTATTGAGAGGAGGGTGTGGGGAGCCAGTGGGGTGTGGGAAGAAAGGCTGATGAGGTAGAGAAGGACCAAAGATGGCATCACAAAAGGGGGGCTGCAAAGATTGGTAGAAGAGGAGAAGCTACAGATTGTGGCCTTAAAAAGTCAGAGGGGCCGGGCGGTGGTGGCGCACGCCTTTAATCCCAGCACTTGGGAGGCAGAGGCAGGCGGATCTCTGTGAGTTCGAGACCAGCCTGGTCTACAAGAGCTAGTTCCAGGCCAGGCTCCAAAACCACAGAGAAACCCTGTCTCGAAAAAAACCAAAAGAAAAAAAAAAAAAAGTCAGAAGGGTGGCCCTGGCTTGGGTGAGGACGTGTGACTGGACTGGGAAGAAATCTCTGTGATTTGTGGATTGATGCCATGCATTTAACAACAGCCTGGACCGGGAGAAGGCCTGAGCTCTGGCCTCTGTTCCTCTCCTCTCCGGCAGAGTGCCTGCTATTACTCAAAGTTCTTTTCTATTCAGGCTTTGGGCAGCGGGACTGGCTCCTTGGACTCCCCCAGTCTCCTAGGGCTCCCTACGGGGATGCTCTGAGACCAGTGGCCACCAGCCAGAGTGGAAGGGAACTGCAGTCCCCAGAGCAGCCAGGCTTCTCCAGGGAGGCTCTGGAACAAGCTGCAATTGCAGGGGCAGGAGCCTTGGCCCTCCTTCTTTCCTAGTGACGTCATGGAAGTCAGCACACACTCCACTTGCAGTCCTGACCAGAGGGTCTATAGTGATCTCAGCCCAAGGGCCCTATCTGGGCTTGCCCTCACAGTGCACATGTCCTGTGCAATCTGCCGCCCCCCTCCCCCCGCATCTTCCTCAAGTGTAGGGTTATAGGAATCACATCACACGGTGACTGAAGTTTCTCCTAGGCCACTTGCTGGCTGTGTGGCTTAGGAACGGCTATATTGTTTCTCTGAGCTTGTGTACTCCTCTGGGGAGTGAGGCCGGAAACACTAACCACAATGGCAGCCACCAGGGCCAACGAGCGGATAGCTTTACAGTCTGCTGTTCCATATGTCTGCAGAGTGAAGGGAGGTGGGCACTGTGCAGTCTGGTGGTCTCTTAAGAAAGCATGCCATTTCCTCCTCTGTCCTCGAAGCAACAGTACCCTGCTTAATGTCTGACTCCGACACTCCAGGAGAGAGGTGAAGGACTCTGACCGGCTGCTTTTGCCTACCCTGTAGTCGGTCAGTGGGACTGATGTCGGTGGTACACAGATTGGGAAGAGAGGTGCATGGTGGGTAGTGGCTTCGGAACGCATCTACCCGTAAGTCACCTAACTAAGGTTTGGGAGCAGACATCCCTCGACTTATGGCTGTGCTGGTAGGGGCCAATCAGACCCATCCAGGGTCAGGCCAATTGAGCTCCTGGGCACACAGCAGCATGGACTAAAGTACTTGCTCCTCGTGGACACATCTTTGGGACCGGAGGAGAGCCAACAGTTGGTGGCACAAACACTCTGTAAAGGTAGCTCAGCAGGCAAAAGCGCTTGCCACGTGGGCCTAATGACATAAGTTCAAGTCCTGGAACCCCTGTATTTCTGTTCCTGAGATAAAACACTCAGACAATAAGTAACTCTGAGGAGGAAGGGCTTATTTTAGCCCACAGTCCCAGGTGAAAGCCTATCAGTCTGGGGAACTTACAATGGCAGGGGCTGGAGACAGCTGGTCACATCACTGCTAACCGGAGTAGAGAGAAATGTGTGTATGCATGGTTGATTGTTTGCTCTTATCTGGCCTTTCCCACCCTTACACAGTCTGAACCCCCAGACTAGGGAATAGTGCTGCCCACAGCAGACTGGGTTTTCCCTTATCAGCTAACTTATTAAGACAATCCCCTAGAGACACGACCACAGGACAAGTCAATGTAGACAGTCCCTACTGAGACTTTTCCCACGTAGGTCTAGCTTGTGTACAGTTGACAATTCAAGCTAACCATCACATCATGTAAAAGAAGGGGAGAGCCAATTCCCAAAAGTTGCCCTCTGACCTTCTCAAGCATCCCATGACACCATGACATGTACACACACACACACACACAAACACACACACACACAAACACACACACACACACACACACACACACACATTAAACACTGAGGATCTTTTCTAATTCTCCCCTCCTTACTTACGCCTGGCTTAGCACTGTGCTCATTTCACGTGATTTCTATGCATTCTGCTTACATGGCTCTCATAAGCCTCAGGCCCTGCCCTGTGGGGTTTGTGACCAGAGCATACCGGGCTGCATTTGCTCTGTCCCCTGGGTAAGCATTAGTCTCCATACACAATGTGCTACAACGCTACTGCATAGTACATGCCATCTCCAGGAGCCATCATTTGTAGCAAGCAGCTAGGTGACTGTACAGTCCCTAGTCTAGGGACCAAACTTTCAGAACTGCTAGCCTGAAGAAAGAACCCATCTAAAACAGGCAGTGGGGATATGGAGAACTGCAGGCTGAGCTGAGGAGGACCCAGATGCCAGGGAAGTTAGAGGCATGTGCTGCTGTCTTTCTCTGAGGTAGACAGAGGTCCTCACACCGTTTATCCAGTTGCTAGGAAGAGAAAGAAATGTCAATGGTATATAGCTAGTTTCTGCCATATAATCAGAGTCACACTGGCGGAAGTGACACAGTTGACCAGAAGGGGCCTCTTTTAAATAGGGTGCAAGATGATGTAAGCAACTTCTGCCCCCTCCTCTCTCCCCATTGTCCCCCCTCCCCCTCCTGGCTGATAGTCTAATCTCCTGGCCTCCAGAGTAACTAATCCTCCCATAATGGGATCAACATCTTGGTCCCTGTTCTTTGTTTACATAAGGGACCAGAGAAGCCTTCCTCTAGTCAGCTGTGGGGAGGCAGGAGTGAAACCTGGGGTGTGGAGCTTTGGAGACTGTGAAGATGGGTCTCCAGCTATGCTGGTTCCAGTTGGCAGCTCATGATAATGATGTGCGTGTGTGTGTGTGTGTGTGTGTGTGTGTGTGTGTGTGTGTGTGTGTGTATGTGTGTGTGTCTGCAAGCTCATGCCTGGGTGCTCAGTTAATACTTAGGCACAAATATTAATCCCTTTTTATGCAAAGAGAGATGTATCGTAAGCCCCGAGAAATCAAACTTGAAACCCGGCCAGCCTCCTGCCCTGCCGCCCTCGCCCCTGCCAAATGGACACGTCTGTTAACGAGGGGGATAAACGGAGAAGCCATCAAAGCAGATTTCCAATCTGTCAATTTTGCTTTCTGGGCCTCTCGGAACTCAATTTCTCTCACTCTCCCGACTCTGCCCCAGTCCCTGCCCACCCAATCTCCATTCCCACATCGTTCCCCGCCCCCATGCTTTTATCTCCCAAAGTGAGACCTATTGACCCGACCAGGCTCACAGGGCTCCTTTCATGGGGCTCTGGGTCTGCTAATGGAGAGGCAGCTGTGGGATGGGAGGGAGGAGAGGCTGGTCCTGCAGTGGATAGGAGCTCAGGAGCTCTTCTGGGGCTGAGGGGGTGGAGGCTGCAGCAGGCAGAAGCCTGATGCATTTGGCCTGGATGGCTGGGCCCTTGTGCTACCCAAGACCTACCCCTTCAGAACGAGCATCTTTCTCCCCATTCTGTAGAGCAGGGACAGTGACTTAGCCTAGGGTCTTCTAGCGAGTTTCTAGCAGACAGAGACTTGTGATGTCTGGGTCTGGCGGGAAGGGCTCAAGAAATACTTACACTTAGGTCTGGACTATTGTCATGATTGTGCTTTTTCCCCCTAGGTGGGAGAATTGAGGCACAGAAGGCTGGGCAACTTCCTTAGGTCACAGAGCTGGAAGTCAGTAGACTGACCTATCTGTCCCTTGGTCGGTGCTATAGATACTATTACCTAGTGCTTGTCAGCCTGCTCCTTGTCTCTGCTATCTTCTGAGAGGATCCATGAGGGCCTTTTGCTAGACGCTCACTATGTGGGGCTGGTTTTAGCAAGTTCAAGTACATTTTCAACAGAAAGTACACAAACAAGTTTATATGCATGGATACCATTTAGAAAGGTGGACGCAAGAGGCCTTTTGGGCCCCTAGCAAACAGTGCTAAGTTGGGGCTGACCCAGCCCAAGTCACACTGCAGTCCAGAGAAGGACATCTGCTTCCTTCAAAAGCTTCTCACTGGGGCTGGAGAGATGGCTCAGTGGTTAAGAGCACTGTCTGCTCTTCCAGAGGTCCTGAGTTCAATTCCCAGCAACCACATGGTGGCTCCAAACCATCTGTAATGAGATCTGGTGCCCTCCTCCTGTGTGTGGGTATAAATGGAGGCAGAAAGTTGTATACATAATAAATAAATAAATCTTTAAAAAAAAAGCTTCTCACTGCCACGTTAGTAGAAGAGAATGGGAAGCAACATTTTTTTTGACACCCACAGGATACTAGAGTTTCACCTCAAGAGGACCTTGGCTATGGGGTTCCCCACTTCTAGAGCGAGGTCTGGTTAGGAGCCGAGTGGAACTAGAAGCCCAGTCTCTGATTGCCCCCTCCCCCACCAACCTGGTGCTGCTGAAAACTGTGGGTTCTTTAGTTTCTGATCTATTGTTGTTGTAATTTGGGACTGACACCTTGGATATAGAGAATTCCCAAGAAGCCAGGACAGGTGATTTCAGGAGAAGGGAAGAGATAGGGCAGGTGGAGGGTCAGCTTCCATGTCTTGAGTCCTCTGGAGCCCCCATTTGCAAACAGGAGAGGATTCAGGTTACGCCTGCTCTGTCTCCTGAGTTCCCCGAGGAGCTAAGGAGATGCATTGGGGACCCTTCCTTGTCACTTGACATCTGTTTGGCCATCACTCATTGTACAGGCTCCTTCAAGAGGAGAAACAGCTCTGGGCAGGCAAGTGAGAAACTACTGTTTTGTTCTTGAAGGGAGACAGCTTCTGGGAGAGAGGGAGCAGCGGTCAGGACAACAGAAGGCAGGGGGTTAAACATGCATGTTACCTGGGCTCTGCTAAGCACAGATAGAGGGGGGCAGACATGGATAAGGGTCCTGGAGGGGAGAAAAGAGACCGAAGCTGGGACCCTGCAGCTACAGGGAAGCCCAGAGACTCAAGGGGTCACATCACGGCATTGGGGGTGGGGTGGGCGTGGAGCCTGTGACCTAGGTAAGTCCTATGGTCACATCTACCAAGAGGTATACCAGAGTCCACTCACTTCCCCAGCCCCCATTGTCACCTCCCATTTGGGTCATGTGTGCTGGCCTAACATGTCATATAACCTGTGTGCATACATAAGCCACCGCCTAACATGTCATATAACCTGTGTGCATACATAAGCCACCGCCTAACATGTCA
>NC_022014.1:76985703-76996121 GCF_000317375.1 Microtus ochrogaster
CTGTGTGCATACATAAGCCACCGCCTAACATGTCATATAACCTGTGTGCATACATAAGCCACCGCCTAACATGTCATATAACCTGTGTGCATACACAAGCCACCGCCTCTAGCATCCAAGAGTGCATTTACTAGGAAATACTGAGTATGCAGATATCATCAAGTTGGTAGCATGGAGGTAGACACTAGTTTGGCATGGTCAGGTCCTAACAAGAGGGTAAAGGGAATGCTGACAGAGAGACCATGTGGGACCTCAGAGCCTGAGACCAGAGCACTGCAGCTGGTAGCCCAGAGAAAGCCCAGCATGGCACCACTTGCTGCTGAAGGGGGCCAGCACGGAGATACTCTACTCAGAGGGAGTGACCCTGGCCCTGATGGCTCAAGTTCAGACTTCTGGCCTTGCGTGCTGGGAGACAATAAATTCCTGGTGTTTTAAGCCACCCAGCTGGTGGCACTTTGTTACTGCAGCTCTGGGAAACTAATAATATGGTCGGGGCACACTTCACCCTGACCCAGTTTCTCCAGTAAAGCTTCCACAGCTTGCCATTTAGGGAGGAGGGCTTGCTGCCATCCAGACCCAGGTCAGCTCAATTCCAAACCCAGGAGTCGTCCTTGGTCCTGTCTCTGTCAGCTCCACAGACAGTTAGTCAGCGTGTCCCATGGTCATTTCTACCAAGGCATAGTCCAGCATCCAGCCACTTCCCTGAACACAATGTCACTTCTCACCCGGGTCATATTTCCCATCTGTAGCCCTTGCCCCCCAAACTGCCTATTAGTTGTCCCTCAGCAATTAGGTGGGCATTTTTAAACTTTTCATTTGTCTGTTTGGGAGCATGGAATTCTAACCACCAGGGAGCATCTTGTTTGTGTAAGACGGAGGTCTGGCTTTATTGCCCAAGTTGGCATCAAACTTGAGAGTTCCCACCTCCACCTCCCAAATGCTGGGATTACAGGCACGCACCACCACTACACCTGTTTGCATTTTAATAAAGCAAACAAACCTGGTTCATTGCTATACTCTAAACATCCTCTCTGGTACTATACGGTCCCATAATCTCATGGTTGGGTATGGATCAAGAATTAAAGGCAAGGTCTCTAAGAGACACTAGCACACCATTGTTCATAGTAGAAGCAACCCAACTGCCCACTGAGGGATGAATTGATAAACAGATGTGATATATACATACAATGGAATCTTATCGAACCTTGAAGAGAAAGAAAATGCTGACACTGGCCATGCTGTTTCTGAACTTTGAGGTCACAAATCTAAGTGAACTAAGCCAACACTGAGGGGAAAATATTCTATCATTTCACGAACACGCAGTCCCCAGAGTGGTCAGATCCACAGAGATAGCAAACAAAATGGGGGTGACGGAACAGTGGGGAAAGGAATGAGAAGTGGGTGCTCAATGCAGATGGCTCCAGTTTGGGATGGTGGCATGGTTTGCAGACAGATGGGGGTGATGCTTGCACGAACTATGATATACTCAGTGCCACAGATCTGCACAAACGCAGATGGATAATGCAGGTGTGTTTAGCTCATCTATATTTCATTTTAATAAAAAGAAAAACCATATTTCAATCTGCCCCTTCCAATCCTCAAGAAAAGTTGGAGCCTTCTTTTCAGGGGACTCAGCCTGGAAGCCTGTGTGGTTGAATGTTCACTTTCTACTACTGTTCTGAGATACACAGGTAGCCTCCCCTCCACCTGGACAGCTCTGTTAACTCAGGGTAAGTGTTACCTCCTGAGGGTACCTCCGTGGGTGACTTAGCCCCAGCAGCTCTTATTCTGTTCCCTACAGACACTTGATCAGGTTCTATCATTGCTTCCCGGGCTTCCTTTGTTCCCATCAGTAATATTGACTCTTCTACACGGTGCATGTAAAGGCTGTATGCTTTCTCTACATCAGGACCATTTTCTGCGGCCTAGAGCAGAGCATGCCACAGCAAAGATGAGAATCACGGGGCAGCTAAGTCAGTGGACTGCCCATCAAAAGAGGGAAGATAGACGGAAGGAGACCAGGGCAGATGCCAGTAGTTGAATCATGGCGACAGTGGGATCCAGAAGGCTATTCCTTTGGCTTTGGGTCTGAGCTGCCAGTGGTCCTCTGAAAACTTGGCCATAGCTTTTCAGGAACCCTTCTTGTGGGATGAACCAGGGCTCTGTGGACATGGCTCCACGTCCACACACACAGAAAGGTAAACATGGCCTTTGTTTAATGAACATCTATAGCAGATGGGGGCCTCTGCCCTGCCATGTTTACTTTCTTGATTTGCCCCCGACAAAGCTGAGGTTCAGGGGTAGTTCAGCTTGCACAGACAGACTCCTCCATGAGCAACTCTGAGACCCAGTAGTGGGTTGTGGGGTCAGGGTCTCTGCTGCTGACTCCTGACTTTCCCTGGCTCCATTACTCTAGACGACCATACCACATACTTGGGGAATCAAGTGGAGACCACAGACTCTATTTGTAGGTATGTAAGCAAGGTTTAGGGAGGATGTGCAAGCACTCCCCCATAGGCTCATGTTTTGAATGCCTGATCCCCAGATGGTGGCGCTATTTTGGTAGATTGTGGACCCTTCAAGGGTTGGCGTTTGACTAGCAGAAGTAGAACACTGCAAGTGGACTTTGGAAGAATGTAGCATAACTGCTGGTCCCTGATGCCTGGTCCACAATGATGTGGAGAGCCTCTGCCACACACTCCTGCAGCCACAAGCACTGCCATCCCCACCATGATGGACTAAGGCCCTGTGAAGCAATGAGCCCAAACAAGACATCTTTCCCTTACGTCATTTCGGTAATGGGACAGACCACTCTGTGTCAAACAGTTAAACACAAGACAGAAAATCGAAGAGAGCAACTTCAGTGCGCCCAGATGGAAGACAATGCTTGGCAGTAGGAACAGATTTTGATTAAGTTTTTTTTTTAAAGATTTATTTATTTATTATGTATACAACATTCTGCCTCTGCCTGCATGCCGGAGGAGGGCACCAGATGTCAGTACAGATGGTTGTGAGCCACCATGTGGTTGCTGGGAATTGAACTCAGGACCTCTGGAAGAGCAGCCAGTTCTCTTAACCTCTGAGCCATCTCTCCAGCCCTTGATTAAGTTTTCATTGTAAGAAAAGTTGTGAAAACAGTCAGAGTTCCCATGTATGGGATATGCAGCTTCCCTCTTTGGGAATGTCTTACATCACCAGGTACCTTTGCTAAAGCGGGTGAGCCAATGCTGGTGCATTCTTACCAATGACAGGACACATTCCGTTCGGCCTTTGGAGTTTTCTCCTATTATCTACTCTAGGGTCACTCCCAGGGTGGCATATTACATTCGGCAATTATGAGTCTCTACACCTTGACTCTGTTTCTCAGGGTTCCTTATTTTAAGGGTGCTAGCAAAATATTTGGTGGAACAGTCCTCCACTGAGGTTGGGTTTAAATTTTTAAACATTCATTCATTTGTTGGAGTGTATGCGTGTGAGTGTTTTGCCTGCATGCATGTATGTGTACCACACGTGTGCAGTTCCTGTGAAGACCAGAAGAGGGCCTTCTAGAGTTACAGACGGTTGTGAGTCACCATGACCATGTACATGCTGGGAACTAAATCCAGGTCATCTGCAAGAGTAATGAGTGTTCCCAACCACTGAGCCATCTCTCCAGCTTTGGATTGTTTGGTTTTAAATTTAAAGAGCAGCAGGAAGTGACCTCTCTCTCTCTCTCTCTCTCTCTCTCTCTCTCTCTCTCTCTCTCTCTCTCTCTCTCACACACACACACACACACACACACACACCTTCTTTGTATCTGAATTCAATCTCTCTGGCTGTAACAAGGACAGCACTTTAAATTCAGGAACATCAAGGCTCACCTATGTGAAGCTCTCAGCAGAACCTGTGGTGATGCATGGCGCTTGCTATGATTACCAACTGAGAAGTGAGGAAACTGAGGCTGGCTAGGTAGGTCAAACTTGAGGACACTCCTTGTGTTGGTCCCTTTTCTCTTACTGTGGCAAAACCACCACGACCAGTGGCAATTTAAGACAGAAAGGGTGTGTTTTGGCTTAAGGCTGCAGGGGGATCAGAGTCCATCACAATGGGGCTGAGGCATACAAGCAAGAAGTCGAAAGATCACGCCTTTAATCATAAGTGTGAAGCAGAAAATGGGCTGGACGTGAGTAGGGCTATCAGTTCCAAACACTGGACCCTGGTGTCACGCTTCCTCTCTTAAGGCCGCACCTCCCTAGAATGCCTCCATTAGCTGGGGACCAAGTGTTAAAATGTCTGTGCCTGGGAGGGACATTTCTTTCAAAACACCATACCCATCTGCTAGTAACAGAGTCCCAGACTTAGTTCCCCATTCAAGGTCCTTTCCTGTGCTTCCTTGGGCTTCTGGTCTACTCCTTAAATAGGTCTGAATGAGGAGACAAGCTAGGCGGTCCAGGATCTCCCCCAGTATAAACTGGATGGAGGATGCCAAGCTGCGGCTGCTACCACATGCTCAGCCTCCCCAGACGCCCTTCCTGCGGCATCCCCTCTGCTTCCACTCACCCCACCCATGTGGTCCCAGTCTAGCCAACTGCCAAATGGCTGCTGACAGATGCCCTGTGAGCCTCCTGCAGCTGCTGCCCAGCTTCACTGTGAGGGCACCCCCTCCTTACTCAAGCTGGGGCATTGATGAGGGGGAAGGGTTGGGTCCCCAGGGTTTGAAGGGAGTGGGCTGTGGTGTGGGGACTGGGCTGCATGCCAAGTGTTCAGTGTCCTTCTAAAGATGGGACAGTGCCAGGGTCTGGCTCTCCCTGCTGGCAAGTGGACACATGGGCACTGGTCCCCAGGCTAACACAAAGAGGTCAGAGGCCAGGAGGACTGACAGTCAGTCAGTGACGGGGCAAGCTGCTGAGTGCCCCTCTCCTGTCCCTCTTGGCCCCCTCCCTTCTATTTCTAAGGGTGAGACTGGGATGTCCCCCTTTCACAGGTGAGGACGCCATGGTGGGTCACCCGTCTGTCGTCCATATCACAGATGCTCCTAGGCCAGAGCTCCCCCAACTCCTGCTGGCTCGGCATTTATTAGGGCTTTCTCACCTTCCTAATTTGTTCTGCCTTTGTCTGGTTTCATATGAAAATGAGTTCACCAGGCATGCAGCAGCAGAAAGAAGGGGAGGAGCCACATGGAGAGGCCAGAGGGAGAGGACATTGAATAAAAAGCAGTGTGTTGTTGGAGTCATTCCCCAGGAAGCAAGCAGTATAAAAGCCAGTGTGAGGCTCTAGTTCATGGGCTCAGGCATGGTAAGAGGAAGCCTGGGAAGCTGGTTTTGGCCTATGCTTGCCTGCAGACCCTTGGGACAGTCCCCTCTGCCCCGAGCCTCAGTCTGCTGTTAATGTGACCGTCACACTTCCCTTAGTGCAGGTGTTGGGACAGGATGAAACAGAGCCACGTCTGTGGGGTACACAATGCATAGGGTGGAGTGTCACACAATGGAAAAGCTGTATTTAGGGATCCTGGGCCCCAGGAAACATCTAAAGTGCCCAGGATCACGGGGGAGGGAAGTAAACTGGGCTCCACAGGCATGTGGCCTGTGTCATGCAAGGTCTACTTCTAGGTCCTTGGACCTGCATGGCTCAGAGACTGAAGCTTAGACCAGGTCTGCCAGGTAGCAACAGTGGTTACTATCCACAGACAGGACAGTCGATCTATAGTGGTGTGAGGAGGGATGTCTGTGCTTCCCTGGATAGCTGCCTGATCTCCTCCTGGGCATGTGCCCTGGTGAAGGGGCTGCGAAGCAGCTCAACAATAATGAAGGATGAGGACAGCCTCAGGAGAAGGGTCTCCAGGCCAGGACTGTGGGGATGGGTGGTGATTGATAGGACAGACTGTGGGGCTTCAAGAGAAGAGCCCTCTCCTGAAAAGCAAAACTGAGACATTACCATGGAGGGGCCCTGTAGGCACCATGGAGGGGACCCAGGCTGGAAGGAATGGTAGGGCCCGGGTCTCTGCATGCTTCTACTCTAGCCTTGGACCCCAAGGAGCCTGAAGCTTATTGGAGTTAGCGGCTCTCATCAGGAACACAATATATCAAATAGAAATTTAGGTACAAAAGTCTCAATAAATAAATAAATAAATAAATAAAATGCCGCTCTCGGGAGGCAGGAGAGAAGCCCAGGACACAGGGGGAGAGGCAGCTGCTTGGCAAGCATGGCCCAGAACAGGGGAGGAGGTACAGAAATTAGAAACTGGAAGCCCAGGGACACTAGAGGACACGGGAAGTACTCAAGAGGAAGCCACTCTTCAGCATGGTCTTGGATGTGAGTGGAGGGAGGTAAGTGTGGAGACAGAAGGATGGTTCACTGAGTCAGGACACTTAGAGACAAAAGGCCACTACAAGGTGTTACACACTAAGGGCCACCAGTGCTTGCCAAGAGCCCCCCGCTTCCACTTGACTCATGAAAATGTCATAGCAGTTGGGGCCGGTGTGCCTAGTACGCAGCCTCCAGGCTGTAGCTCCCATCACTTCCTCCAGAAAGCCTTCTTTGATCCCAGCAGGCTGGCGGGCTGTCTGGGCTGTCATGTGTATTCTCCCAGGTTCCCTTCTTCAGTGCCTCCTTATTACCTATTTACAATTTGCTATTTATTTATTACCAGTCCTATATCTGTCTCCCCACCAAACTCTGCACTGTATGAGGGAGAGACTTGTCAGGGTCTTAGATCACGGCCATTGTCAGAGTCTGCATCCAGATCTGACTGTAGCAGGTGCCTTGTTTATTGGCTGGCTAGTTGGGTGGATGGAAGGAAGAAGGGAGAGAAGAAGATAGATAGATAGATAGATAGATAGATAGATAGATAGATAGATAGATAGACAGACAGACAGATAGGTAGATGATAGATAGGTACTTGATAGGTATGATAGACATACAGATAAATAGAAAGATATATAGACAGACAGGTAGATGATAGACAGGTAGATGATAGACAGACAGATGGTGGATAGACGATAGATGACAGACAGACAGACCGACAGATAGGGGTAGCAATCTCATAACCATGTCTGTCATTTTAGCCAGCATGTTTCATCCTACCTCAGCTAGTTTTTAAGCTAACCCCTTCACTTTGCAGGTAGAAAACAGAGCCTCAACGAGGAGAGATGGCTCCCATGAGACCTCCAAGGAGTACAGGCGGCAGGCAGGGTTAGAGCCAGCTCTGCAATCTCCACGCCAGGGCCTGTCAATCACCTGGGCTGCAGGACAGCAGGTCCTTTGTCCTTCATCACATGGAGAATCACAGATCCCAGACCCCCGAGACTTCTCTTCCTTCCCTCCTGTCTCCTCAGAGAAAGGTCTGTCAAGTTCATACCATCCTGTCAGGTCTTGGGCTTTTGCCCGGCTATTGTGGCCCAAGATGAGATCAGGGGAGCTCACCCCACGGGATTCACTTCATCCTATCTCCCTCCCCGAGCTGCCAGCCTGTTGTCTCCCCTTCACCCACCCCATCTTGTCTCCCAGCTTGGCCCAGACAGCTGGCTGGAGACCCTTACCCATCACTTAATGCAGACTTGCCAGAACTATCTGAGAGACGATGTGGAGATGGGAGGATGCGAGAGATAAGGGACAAGTGCCTGAGAGGGGCCTGGGAGGAGGGGACAGAACAGAGCAGACGCCAGTCTAACCCTGTCCTGCCTAACGGCTAGAGATGGCCAGAGAAACACAGGAGCCCTACCCCCCATTCCACTGCCTGAGGCCCCAGAAACCTGATTAGGAGTGTCACACTTGGGGACAGTGCTGCCATTTCCAGATGGTTCCCCCGATCTGATTAAAGCCGATTAATGGACGGACCCACCAGGCTTTATGGTCCAGCCACCAGCTGCTCTGGGACTGGGTGGAGGGGTGGCCTGCTGCAGCCCAAATCTATCTCAAGGTTTTCAGGTAGGGACTGGTTCTGGGCTCAGTTCATCTGTCTATTATCACAGGGAACCCTGGGGAAAGACTTTGACCTGTGTTTGGGAGAAACAGGGCCCTTGAACACTGCTCCCCACATTACAGATAGCCCCGTTCCTCCCATCTCGAGATACGACTTTCTCAGTACCACTAGGAGAGATGGGGAGGGACGTCTAGCTGGGAGGTGTATACGGGGACTAGACACATTTCTTCTCTGCCTCAGTGGACTGGGTAGAGCAGGCAGGCTGAGTTCAGGGATACATGGGATATGGGGTACAACCTAGAGACAGGGTGCGACTCCATCAGAGACTCAGACCCCACTTCCAAAGAGGGAGTCAAGGGTAGAAAAATGGCCTCTGGGAATTTGTAAGAAAGGAGGGGGGCTGGGCAGGCATCTGGCTGGGTTCCAGCTGCCCCTGGACTACCCCCCACACTCCCTCAGGCAGCTGTACAGAAAAGAATCAATTAATTCATTAGGCTGACATATCTTTGAACACTGCTCCTGGGACACTGTGGGCCTGGCAGCCAGTGGTGACTTAATGGGCACTTTTGCTCTGATATGGCACCTGGGCCAGCTGCTACTTCATGGCATGGGACATGCTTAAAGCTGTAGGAACCGCAGGTCAGGTGGCTCCCCGAGGCAGGTGAGGCAGAGAGAGCAAGGCAATGATGGTTTACCTCCTGGTCACTGCCAAGGCCATCTCTCTGTCTCCATCTAATCAGAGGTTGCCTATTCCCTCTCAAGCCTGCCTGGGGCTTCAGCAGAGCCCTTCCATGTCATCTCTAGGCCTTCAGTAGTCTTTGGAAGGAAGTATGTATAACCCTTTTGATAAAAAAAGATATCCCTTTTGATCTGACAGTCAGGTTTGTCGTCTGCTGGCGAATTTATGTTCAGAATCTGGATGGTTTCTTTTCCCTAAAATGCTGGTGACTGATTCAAGGGACCTGAAGGTAGGCAGCTCTGAGAGGTGCAGGGACCATATAGCCTGATGGCACCAGAACTCACAGTCAGGTCCCTGTGTCACACTGATGAAACGGCTGGGGACTTGGCTCTGGAGCTATATCATCCACCTCAGGAGACCTGGTTGGGTTTTGGTCCTGTCTTCTCACGTGCACATACATGCTAATCAACACTGCTAGTGTCTACACAGTGTCTCCTCCATTAGGGCTCGGATAGGTGGCCGGGCTTTGGGGCTCAGGCCACGCATGTTCCGAAGGGTAATCCTCTGTGTGCAGTGGTGGTGGCAGTGGTACTGGCAGCGGCACTGGCAGCATTGCCTCTGAGTACATGGGTATGCAGAACAGGTGTTACTGCAGTAGGTGGAGGGAAAGGAGAAGCAGGGAGCCCCTTGACCTTTCTCTACTTCAGATGGGGCAGATGCTGTTTACATCTCTGATATGCTGTATTACTATTCCACTTTACACAATGAGGAAACTGAGGTAGCGAGAACGTCATGTCTAACGCTACAGAGCAAGAAGGGGGCAAGGATGGCATTTCACCCAAGGACCTCTTTCCTTTCTGCTGTCCCAAGAGCTTAGAGCTCAGAGAAGCCCGGGGATGCTCTGTGGGAAGCCATGACCTTGGACCCTGCCCAGAAATTGGACACTATCTGGAAGGCCGGGAGAGCCTCTTATCTACTGCAATGGTCAGTTTTAACTGTCAGCTTGATGCACCTTAGAATCACTTGGAAAAAGAATCTTAATGAGGCATTGTCTAGATCAGATGGATCAGTGGATGTGTCTGCGGGGGAATTGTCTTTATTACATTAACTTATGTGGAACGACCCAGTCCACTGTGGGCAGCACCATTCCCTAGGCTTCTGAGCAGAAGCAAACACTCATGCGTTCATTTCTCACTCTTCTCTTTATGCTGGATGCGATACGACTAAGTACTTCAAGTTCCTTCCCCGACAGAATGGACCTCTAAGCCTAACAAGCCCCTGTCTCCCCGAGTGGCTTTGCCAGGGTCTCTCACCACAGCAACAGAAATAAACCAGATCACCCACCAAGTTTTCAGCTCGGTCAAGGCGGACACTGGCCACAGGGGACAGGAACTGAGACTCTAGCTTTCCGCAGGCCCAGTCTGGTCCTTTCTGGCTCCAGCTGCCAGCACAGACACCCTAGAAATGTCATCTTCACCAGCAGCAGCGGCTGCTGTCAGGTCTCTCTTCCTCAGCCGCTCTGACTTTCAATGACGACCCTGGCTGCCTCCTAAGAAGACACATCAAGGACTCCTGTCACCATGACGCCATTGGTCTTCTCATTGTTTGCCCAGACACCAGCAGCCCCCTCCCTGGCCCTGTTGCTGGCTGATAAAGGGATGATTTTCCTGCTAAGAGGAGCAGCAAGCAGCAGGCTTCCTTCATGAAGACTCTCTGGGGCTGACAAAGAAGCAAGGGTGAGGGGTGTCGAGAGAGGGGGATTCAGGAGAGAGAGGGGTGGGAAGAGACTCTCTCTCTCTCTCTCTCTCTCTCTCTCTCTCTCTCTCTCTCTCTCTCTCT
>NC_022014.1:77000081-77043760 GCF_000317375.1 Microtus ochrogaster
TTGTGAGCCACCATGTGGTTGCTGGGAATTGAACTCAGGACCTCTGGAAGAGCAGCCAGTTCTCTTAACCTCTGAGCCATCTCTCCAGCCCTTGATTAAGTTTTCATTGTAAGAAAAGTTGTGAAAACAGTCAGAG
Organism: Microtus ochrogaster; assembly: GCF_000317375.1. Classification (NCBI taxonomy): domain Eukaryota; kingdom Metazoa; phylum Chordata; class Mammalia; order Rodentia; family Cricetidae; genus Microtus; species Microtus ochrogaster. The sequence goes on from NC_022014.1 coordinate 77,000,218, forward strand.
TTCCCATGTATGGGATATGCAGCTTCCCTCTTTGGGAATGTCTTACATCACCAGGTACCTTTGCTAAAGCGGGTGAGCCAATGCTGGTGCATTCTTACCAATGACAGGACACATTCCGTTCGGCCTTTGGAGTTTTCTCCTATTATCTACTCTAGGGTCACTCCCAGGGTGGCATATTACATTCGGCAATTATGAGTCTCTACACCTTGACTCTGTTTCTCAGGGTTCCTTATTTTAAGGGTGCTAGCAAAATATTTGGTGGAACAGTCCTCCACTGAGGTTGGGTTTAAATTTTTAAACATTCATTCATTTGTTGGAGTGTATGCGTGTGAGTGTTTTGCCTGCATGCATGTATGTGTACCACACGTGTGCAGTTCCTGTGAAGACCAGAAGAGGGCCTTCTAGAGTTACAGACGGTTGTGAGTCACCATGACCATGTACATGCTGGGAACTAAATCCAGGTCATCTGCAAGAGTAATGAGTGTTCCCAACCACTGAGCCATCTCTCCAGCTTTGGATTGTTTGGTTTTAAATTTAAAGAGCAGCAGGAAGTGACCTCTCTCTCTCTCTCTCTCTCTCTCTCTCTCTCTCTCTCTCTCTCTCTCTCTCTCTCACACACACACACACACACACACACACACCTTCTTTGTATCTGAATTCAATCTCTCTGGCTGTAACAAGGACAGCACTTTAAATTCAGGAACATCAAGGCTCACCTATGTGAAGCTCTCAGCAGAACCTGTGGTGATGCATGGCGCTTGCTATGATTACCAACTGAGAAGTGAGGAAACTGAGGCTGGCTAGGTAGGTCAAACTTGAGGACACTCCTTGTGTTGGTCCCTTTTCTCTTACTGTGGCAAAACCACCACGACCAGTGGCAATTTAAGACAGAAAGGGTGTGTTTTGGCTTAAGGCTGCAGGGGGATCAGAGTCCATCACAATGGGGCTGAGGCATACAAGCAAGAAGTCGAAAGATCACGCCTTTAATCATAAGTGTGAAGCAGAAAATGGGCTGGACGTGAGTAGGGCTATCAGTTCCAAACACTGGACCCTGGTGTCACGCTTCCTCTCTTAAGGCCGCACCTCCCTAGAATGCCTCCATTAGCTGGGGACCAAGTGTTAAAATGTCTGTGCCTGGGAGGGACATTTCTTTCAAAACACCATACCCATCTGCTAGTAACAGAGTCCCAGACTTAGTTCCCCATTCAAGGTCCTTTCCTGTGCTTCCTTGGGCTTCTGGTCTACTCCTTAAATAGGTCTGAATGAGGAGACAAGCTAGGCGGTCCAGGATCTCCCCCAGTATAAACTGGATGGAGGATGCCAAGCTGCGGCTGCTACCACATGCTCAGCCTCCCCAGACGCCCTTCCTGCGGCATCCCCTCTGCTTCCACTCACCCCACCCATGTGGTCCCAGTCTAGCCAACTGCCAAATGGCTGCTGACAGATGCCCTGTGAGCCTCCTGCAGCTGCTGCCCAGCTTCACTGTGAGGGCACCCCCTCCTTACTCAAGCTGGGGCATTGATGAGGGGGAAGGGTTGGGTCCCCAGGGTTTGAAGGGAGTGGGCTGTGGTGTGGGGACTGGGCTGCATGCCAAGTGTTCAGTGTCCTTCTAAAGATGGGACAGTGCCAGGGTCTGGCTCTCCCTGCTGGCAAGTGGACACATGGGCACTGGTCCCCAGGCTAACACAAAGAGGTCAGAGGCCAGGAGGACTGACAGTCAGTCAGTGACGGGGCAAGCTGCTGAGTGCCCCTCTCCTGTCCCTCTTGGCCCCCTCCCTTCTATTTCTAAGGGTGAGACTGGGATGTCCCCCTTTCACAGGTGAGGACGCCATGGTGGGTCACCCGTCTGTCGTCCATATCACAGATGCTCCTAGGCCAGAGCTCCCCCAACTCCTGCTGGCTCGGCATTTATTAGGGCTTTCTCACCTTCCTAATTTGTTCTGCCTTTGTCTGGTTTCATATGAAAATGAGTTCACCAGGCATGCAGCAGCAGAAAGAAGGGGAGGAGCCACATGGAGAGGCCAGAGGGAGAGGACATTGAATAAAAAGCAGTGTGTTGTTGGAGTCATTCCCCAGGAAGCAAGCAGTATAAAAGCCAGTGTGAGGCTCTAGTTCATGGGCTCAGGCATGGTAAGAGGAAGCCTGGGAAGCTGGTTTTGGCCTATGCTTGCCTGCAGACCCTTGGGACAGTCCCCTCTGCCCCGAGCCTCAGTCTGCTGTTAATGTGACCGTCACACTTCCCTTAGTGCAGGTGTTGGGACAGGATGAAACAGAGCCACGTCTGTGGGGTACACAATGCATAGGGTGGAGTGTCACACAATGGAAAAGCTGTATTTAGGGATCCTGGGCCCCAGGAAACATCTAAAGTGCCCAGGATCACGGGGGAGGGAAGTAAACTGGGCTCCACAGGCATGTGGCCTGTGTCATGCAAGGTCTACTTCTAGGTCCTTGGACCTGCATGGCTCAGAGACTGAAGCTTAGACCAGGTCTGCCAGGTAGCAACAGTGGTTACTATCCACAGACAGGACAGTCGATCTATAGTGGTGTGAGGAGGGATGTCTGTGCTTCCCTGGATAGCTGCCTGATCTCCTCCTGGGCATGTGCCCTGGTGAAGGGGCTGCGAAGCAGCTCAACAATAATGAAGGATGAGGACAGCCTCAGGAGAAGGGTCTCCAGGCCAGGACTGTGGGGATGGGTGGTGATTGATAGGACAGACTGTGGGGCTTCAAGAGAAGAGCCCTCTCCTGAAAAGCAAAACTGAGACATTACCATGGAGGGGCCCTGTAGGCACCATGGAGGGGACCCAGGCTGGAAGGAATGGTAGGGCCCGGGTCTCTGCATGCTTCTACTCTAGCCTTGGACCCCAAGGAGCCTGAAGCTTATTGGAGTTAGCGGCTCTCATCAGGAACACAATATATCAAATAGAAATTTAGGTACAAAAGTCTCAATAAATAAATAAATAAATAAATAAAATGCCGCTCTCGGGAGGCAGGAGAGAAGCCCAGGACACAGGGGGAGAGGCAGCTGCTTGGCAAGCATGGCCCAGAACAGGGGAGGAGGTACAGAAATTAGAAACTGGAAGCCCAGGGACACTAGAGGACACGGGAAGTACTCAAGAGGAAGCCACTCTTCAGCATGGTCTTGGATGTGAGTGGAGGGAGGTAAGTGTGGAGACAGAAGGATGGTTCACTGAGTCAGGACACTTAGAGACAAAAGGCCACTACAAGGTGTTACACACTAAGGGCCACCAGTGCTTGCCAAGAGCCCCCCGCTTCCACTTGACTCATGAAAATGTCATAGCAGTTGGGGCCGGTGTGCCTAGTACGCAGCCTCCAGGCTGTAGCTCCCATCACTTCCTCCAGAAAGCCTTCTTTGATCCCAGCAGGCTGGCGGGCTGTCTGGGCTGTCATGTGTATTCTCCCAGGTTCCCTTCTTCAGTGCCTCCTTATTACCTATTTACAATTTGCTATTTATTTATTACCAGTCCTATATCTGTCTCCCCACCAAACTCTGCACTGTATGAGGGAGAGACTTGTCAGGGTCTTAGATCACGGCCATTGTCAGAGTCTGCATCCAGATCTGACTGTAGCAGGTGCCTTGTTTATTGGCTGGCTAGTTGGGTGGATGGAAGGAAGAAGGGAGAGAAGAAGATAGATAGATAGATAGATAGATAGATAGATAGATAGATAGATAGATAGACAGACAGACAGATAGGTAGATGATAGATAGGTACTTGATAGGTATGATAGACATACAGATAAATAGAAAGATATATAGACAGACAGGTAGATGATAGACAGGTAGATGATAGACAGACAGATGGTGGATAGACGATAGATGACAGACAGACAGACCGACAGATAGGGGTAGCAATCTCATAACCATGTCTGTCATTTTAGCCAGCATGTTTCATCCTACCTCAGCTAGTTTTTAAGCTAACCCCTTCACTTTGCAGGTAGAAAACAGAGCCTCAACGAGGAGAGATGGCTCCCATGAGACCTCCAAGGAGTACAGGCGGCAGGCAGGGTTAGAGCCAGCTCTGCAATCTCCACGCCAGGGCCTGTCAATCACCTGGGCTGCAGGACAGCAGGTCCTTTGTCCTTCATCACATGGAGAATCACAGATCCCAGACCCCCGAGACTTCTCTTCCTTCCCTCCTGTCTCCTCAGAGAAAGGTCTGTCAAGTTCATACCATCCTGTCAGGTCTTGGGCTTTTGCCCGGCTATTGTGGCCCAAGATGAGATCAGGGGAGCTCACCCCACGGGATTCACTTCATCCTATCTCCCTCCCCGAGCTGCCAGCCTGTTGTCTCCCCTTCACCCACCCCATCTTGTCTCCCAGCTTGGCCCAGACAGCTGGCTGGAGACCCTTACCCATCACTTAATGCAGACTTGCCAGAACTATCTGAGAGACGATGTGGAGATGGGAGGATGCGAGAGATAAGGGACAAGTGCCTGAGAGGGGCCTGGGAGGAGGGGACAGAACAGAGCAGACGCCAGTCTAACCCTGTCCTGCCTAACGGCTAGAGATGGCCAGAGAAACACAGGAGCCCTACCCCCCATTCCACTGCCTGAGGCCCCAGAAACCTGATTAGGAGTGTCACACTTGGGGACAGTGCTGCCATTTCCAGATGGTTCCCCCGATCTGATTAAAGCCGATTAATGGACGGACCCACCAGGCTTTATGGTCCAGCCACCAGCTGCTCTGGGACTGGGTGGAGGGGTGGCCTGCTGCAGCCCAAATCTATCTCAAGGTTTTCAGGTAGGGACTGGTTCTGGGCTCAGTTCATCTGTCTATTATCACAGGGAACCCTGGGGAAAGACTTTGACCTGTGTTTGGGAGAAACAGGGCCCTTGAACACTGCTCCCCACATTACAGATAGCCCCGTTCCTCCCATCTCGAGATACGACTTTCTCAGTACCACTAGGAGAGATGGGGAGGGACGTCTAGCTGGGAGGTGTATACGGGGACTAGACACATTTCTTCTCTGCCTCAGTGGACTGGGTAGAGCAGGCAGGCTGAGTTCAGGGATACATGGGATATGGGGTACAACCTAGAGACAGGGTGCGACTCCATCAGAGACTCAGACCCCACTTCCAAAGAGGGAGTCAAGGGTAGAAAAATGGCCTCTGGGAATTTGTAAGAAAGGAGGGGGGCTGGGCAGGCATCTGGCTGGGTTCCAGCTGCCCCTGGACTACCCCCCACACTCCCTCAGGCAGCTGTACAGAAAAGAATCAATTAATTCATTAGGCTGACATATCTTTGAACACTGCTCCTGGGACACTGTGGGCCTGGCAGCCAGTGGTGACTTAATGGGCACTTTTGCTCTGATATGGCACCTGGGCCAGCTGCTACTTCATGGCATGGGACATGCTTAAAGCTGTAGGAACCGCAGGTCAGGTGGCTCCCCGAGGCAGGTGAGGCAGAGAGAGCAAGGCAATGATGGTTTACCTCCTGGTCACTGCCAAGGCCATCTCTCTGTCTCCATCTAATCAGAGGTTGCCTATTCCCTCTCAAGCCTGCCTGGGGCTTCAGCAGAGCCCTTCCATGTCATCTCTAGGCCTTCAGTAGTCTTTGGAAGGAAGTATGTATAACCCTTTTGATAAAAAAAGATATCCCTTTTGATCTGACAGTCAGGTTTGTCGTCTGCTGGCGAATTTATGTTCAGAATCTGGATGGTTTCTTTTCCCTAAAATGCTGGTGACTGATTCAAGGGACCTGAAGGTAGGCAGCTCTGAGAGGTGCAGGGACCATATAGCCTGATGGCACCAGAACTCACAGTCAGGTCCCTGTGTCACACTGATGAAACGGCTGGGGACTTGGCTCTGGAGCTATATCATCCACCTCAGGAGACCTGGTTGGGTTTTGGTCCTGTCTTCTCACGTGCACATACATGCTAATCAACACTGCTAGTGTCTACACAGTGTCTCCTCCATTAGGGCTCGGATAGGTGGCCGGGCTTTGGGGCTCAGGCCACGCATGTTCCGAAGGGTAATCCTCTGTGTGCAGTGGTGGTGGCAGTGGTACTGGCAGCGGCACTGGCAGCATTGCCTCTGAGTACATGGGTATGCAGAACAGGTGTTACTGCAGTAGGTGGAGGGAAAGGAGAAGCAGGGAGCCCCTTGACCTTTCTCTACTTCAGATGGGGCAGATGCTGTTTACATCTCTGATATGCTGTATTACTATTCCACTTTACACAATGAGGAAACTGAGGTAGCGAGAACGTCATGTCTAACGCTACAGAGCAAGAAGGGGGCAAGGATGGCATTTCACCCAAGGACCTCTTTCCTTTCTGCTGTCCCAAGAGCTTAGAGCTCAGAGAAGCCCGGGGATGCTCTGTGGGAAGCCATGACCTTGGACCCTGCCCAGAAATTGGACACTATCTGGAAGGCCGGGAGAGCCTCTTATCTACTGCAATGGTCAGTTTTAACTGTCAGCTTGATGCACCTTAGAATCACTTGGAAAAAGAATCTTAATGAGGCATTGTCTAGATCAGATGGATCAGTGGATGTGTCTGCGGGGGAATTGTCTTTATTACATTAACTTATGTGGAACGACCCAGTCCACTGTGGGCAGCACCATTCCCTAGGCTTCTGAGCAGAAGCAAACACTCATGCGTTCATTTCTCACTCTTCTCTTTATGCTGGATGCGATACGACTAAGTACTTCAAGTTCCTTCCCCGACAGAATGGACCTCTAAGCCTAACAAGCCCCTGTCTCCCCGAGTGGCTTTGCCAGGGTCTCTCACCACAGCAACAGAAATAAACCAGATCACCCACCAAGTTTTCAGCTCGGTCAAGGCGGACACTGGCCACAGGGGACAGGAACTGAGACTCTAGCTTTCCGCAGGCCCAGTCTGGTCCTTTCTGGCTCCAGCTGCCAGCACAGACACCCTAGAAATGTCATCTTCACCAGCAGCAGCGGCTGCTGTCAGGTCTCTCTTCCTCAGCCGCTCTGACTTTCAATGACGACCCTGGCTGCCTCCTAAGAAGACACATCAAGGACTCCTGTCACCATGACGCCATTGGTCTTCTCATTGTTTGCCCAGACACCAGCAGCCCCCTCCCTGGCCCTGTTGCTGGCTGATAAAGGGATGATTTTCCTGCTAAGAGGAGCAGCAAGCAGCAGGCTTCCTTCATGAAGACTCTCTGGGGCTGACAAAGAAGCAAGGGTGAGGGGTGTCGAGAGAGGGGGATTCAGGAGAGAGAGGGGTGGGAAGAGACTCTCTCTCTCTCTCTCTCTCTCTCTCTCTCTCTCTCTCTCTCTCTCCTTTCAGGAAGCCCTCCTTGACTGACACAAAGCAGGTTGTCTGGCTGGGGCTACACATACTGGTCAAATTTGTCTACAGCATCCTCCTTGTGCTAGATTCTGCAGGTTCTCTTCACCTCGTTCACGATTTTTTTTAAGTCAAGCAATTTGATGCCTCCTCCATCTATTCCCCCCCCCTAAAAAAATCCATTCTCTGAGTCTCTGGCACAGGCCGGGCACAACAAACCTGAATTCAGCTTCTGCCTCCCCAGACATAAGCCAGCACAATATGATGTGTATAGGCGGAGGGCTGGGGCAGGAGGACTCTTTAATCTTGGCTGCAGGAGTCAGGGAGAGTTTTCTAGAGGAATGTGGGCCCTAGGCACAGCCTGAAGGATATGCAGGAGTCACCAGTCAGAAGTAGCACGTTCCTTAGTGGGAGAGAAATGTAATAATTCTGTCTTCAGAGGGGACACCATGTATGCCAGGGTGAGCAGAGGGGACACCATGTATACCAGGGTGAGCAGAGGGGACACCATGTATACCAGGATGAGTAGAGATTCTGGGGAAGTAGTGAGAAGGGTGGCTCAAGGGATAATCAAGGAGGGAGGGAGCCACCAAAGGGTAACTAATTCCTATATCCAAAGATCATGCTGGCTGCAGCTTGGGGCCTGAAGGGAGAAGCCAGGTAGGGACCATGATCCTGGGACCAAAATCTCAGACTGAGACAATGGATGTTGCTAGGGTGACAGAGAGAGGCAGGTGAATTCTAGATCTTGCTTGTCACCTGCCTGCAACTCTGTGTCATGCCTCCATGCTACTGAGACCTTCGCTTCTGGGGCTCCCAGGGTAGCTGACAGCGGGTTGCATTCTGTGGCTTGGCTCTTCTGTGGCTTTCATGTGTTTCCTTGGTCTGAGGTCCTGAGCATTTCCTGGTCAGAGTGAGCTAAGTGGCTCTGGGGCTAAGGTTGCTAGAGTTCTCACCAGGATACAGTGTAGGGTAAAAGGCAGGAGGGTGACAGGTGAGTGGGACCCTGGCTTCCTAGCCACTCGTCCCTAAGGTCAATGGAAACACCACACCCTTTGGCCTACTGGGAAAAATCACTGTCCCTGTAAGCTGAGGGGCTGTCCCAGGGTGGATGGGTTGGCATCTGACAATAATCAGAAAGGGCTGAACACCAGAGCCACTTGTTTGGAGAGGTGGCAAGGACAGTGTGGAGACCAGCTACTGCACACAGTCTCTTTACCTGGGGGATAGGACGTCCAGAATGGAAGCTAGAGGGAGGAGGGAGGCTGAGCTTACAACCTCTCCCATCCTCAGCGGGGTACCCAAAGCCCTGGGCTAGCCATTTCTCCTTCTTGGGGTGTTACCAGGGTGGGTGTCTCATCTGAGTCCCGCAAGGAAAACAGAAGCTACCTGTTGTACTAACACTGAAGTTTGCTCTAAGGAACTGGCTGTCGGTGATGGGAGGGCGTCTAAGTCAAACGGGGCAATATAGTAACCCAGAGGTCAACAATGCAGGAAGCCTCAATCTCCCCCAAGGTGCTGGAGTCAGGGAGGAAGTAGGCTCTAAAACCAGCATGAGTCACCTGCCCACTGAGAGATAATGTCACGAGCCAGACATAGCCACTACAGGAGTGCCCAGTATAGAGGGGGTTAAAAATACCCCAGTTTCTTTCTTCCTCCACATCCCCTATCCTGCCAGGGTTTCCCATTAGCCAAACCCAGCCTGAAGCCAGCTAATTTCAGAGCCCAGGACACGGAGCAGAAAGCTCCGTGCGATTCAAAATGAACTATAGAAGGCCGAGAAAAGGATCTAGGAAGCAATGGTCCAGGTGGGCACAGGGGAGCAAGATGGCATACCAGCCGGCGCTCTGACTCGTTCTGCCTTCCTTACTGTCTGGTACACAAGGCCTCATCCGGCATCACCGGACAATGGCATCTGGCTCCCAATCAACTCCTGGTGTCTTAGAGATAAATGTCAGGATGTTCCCAGCCCAGCTTCATCCATCAAGCTCCCAGTGGCACGTTGCGCAGCCAGAGACCTTGCCCACCAGGAGCTTAATCTCCCAGACAAAGAACAGAGCGAAGCGAGCCAGAAACATATAACACATCAAGGGCAGTCATGGCGGTCGGGTCGAAGTCAGCCTGCGAGTCTCGAGGCTCCTGCCAGTGTGGGAGCAGAAGCTGTGACGCTTTGGGGATCTTGCCTTCTACTTGTGAAATGTGTTCAGGGAGTGGGCCAGCCTTCCTCTTCGGATAAGGTGTTTGGAAGGGCACGGACTTGTCTGCCCTTCAGTAGGATTACAAACCCAAGGTACCCTTTCTCAGTGGCCCCACCCCTAAGGAAGGAGGAGCCTCCGCTGGTTGGTCCCACCCACTTCACCTTGTGGCTTTCCAAACCTAGGTCCAAGACCCAGGCATCCTGGGCACCTTACTCCAGTTGCTTCGCTCACGGAGGAGAGTAGAGGGGCGGGAACTACATTTCGAGCATTGTGATTGGCTAGTAGGCTGACAGATGGGTGAGGCGACCAACCAAAACTGTTGGACATCTGGAATGAAAGGCAAGTTCCAAGTCAGAGGCAGATGTCGCTGTAGTCTCCCTGCGAGCCTCCCCCTCCCCCGGCCAGCTTCACCCCCCTTCTGGGGCACAGTTCTAAATCTCTTTGACATAAAATATCGTTGGAGATCCGCAGCACAGAGAGATTAAAAAACAATAAAGAGAAAGCAAAACTCTTGACTATAATTACCAGCCTCTAGCCGGCAGCAGCAAAAACGCACTAAAATTTTAATAGGAACCACTGCATTTAATTTAACGACACATTTTTTCAATTACCAGAATAATTGTTTTATTCATAAAATGAGTTTCAATAAAGAGGGTAATTTTCCTTTGTTTTTATTATTCATTTGTGCAACATATTTGAGATAGAATTCCCTCATGGTAAGGCAGCTTGGTGAGGACTCATGACATCTGTGTCATAAGTAGGGTGGCAGGGGTAGGGTGATGGAGGTGGACATCCTCAAGCTGGGGGGATGGGTGAATGGTGGCCGTCCCAGCCTGGGAGGGCTCATCTGGAGGGCACGCCTGTCCTTGGCCACTGCCGGTCTTGGAGAATACCTGGACGCACCCCATCTCTCCTGGCCCCATCCCTCTTTACTTCCTTTTCTGTGTTCATGGGCACGAGGTGGGAGCCTAGCAATGCAGGATCATCTGCACCCAGGGAGCAAATCCTCTCAGGCAGACAGACATCCTATTTATCTGAGCCAAAGCCAGAGCTAAGGATCATTGGGAGGCGGGAAGAAAGCTGGGTAGAGATACCATGCGAGGAGGCCGGCTTGTTGCTGTGGAGGAACAAGAGTCCACGGCACAAAGGGCTTCTGGCCCTCTGTTTTAGACTCTCTGTGTTTTCAGCTCATTATAAGGAGCCACACGCACTGGGTGTTCAATGCCCACTACCTGGCCTCACTCCCTAGCATCCAAGTAACCAGGTAGGCACTATGGCCACGACCACGGTTGTATTGTTTTCCTCTTTCTCTTGCTGGGCCAGGCATCCAAACTAGAGCTTCAGACATACTAGGCAAGAGCTCTACCACTGGGCCACAGCTGATGTCAGTGACGAGAAGGAACAGACTTATGGTTTAAGTGGTCTGTGCTAGATCTCAATGGTAGGATTGTCAGGAAGCAAGATTTGAACTCGGCCCAGCTGACTGCAGAGCCCACAGCGGATATCCACACGGCATCAGCCACTGTGGCATGATGTGGGCTGTGTCTCTGGCAGGGTGTCTTTGGAACTGACCCCCTGGCATGCCTTGCTCTGGTTTCATTTACTCCTCATGTTAATGCTTTGCCTGGCAAGCCCCTCAGCTCAAGAGCATCCTGTCTGGCACTCAAAGATAGGGACAGTCATTTTCAGGGGAGCTGTTGAGAGCGCCACTATCAAGGCCCTAAGTGTGTCATACACTGAACCCTGCCCTTTGGCACTTGTCACTGTAGTGATTTTTTGTTTACTATCGAAGAAAGAAGGCTTGCTTGAAGATCAGAGTGCAAAGCTAGCCACACTAGTCAGCTATACAGGCTAGGCAGTGATGTCACACACCTTTCATGCCAGTAGCCACACTAGTTAGCCAAAGAGGCCGGGCGGTAGTGGTGCATGCCTTTAATCCCAGCACTAGGGATGAATATATAAGGCGGGATGAGACAGGAACTCTCTTTTAGGCTGAAGATTTTGTAGAGATAAGAACTCTCTAGTGGTTGGCTGCTTTGCTTCTCTGATCTTTCCGTTTGATTCCCAATATACGTCTCTGCATTTTTATTATGTGTGCTACAACTGGTACCCATCATGGGGCTCAAACCCACGACCCTGAGATTAAGAGTCTCCTGCTCTACAGATTTACAATGCTTCTCTGAATGGATGGACTGAGGGCTGATTTGGGGAATGGGAATGAAGAGAATGCATGCTCCCCCAGGCATGGAAGTGGTGTGGAATTTGAGGCACCTAATCTCCAGGACTGGGTGTGTGTTCTTTCTAGGTCTTACCAGAGTCAAGAGCTGCAGGGATGGAATAGGCCCCAGCAGCCAGTGTCCAGAGCTATGGCACCTCCCATAGGGAGGCTGATGTTGGCCCACCATTTCCAGAGTCAAGGCTTTATCCCTGTACATCATTTACTTAATACAAGGGTTCCCATGGTGACCTTAGCACTCTTATTATGTCTTCAATTTAGGAGCAAACTTGCAGTTTACTGAGAAGAATTTAGGGGCTGGAGAGATGGCTCAGTGCTGAAGAACACATACTGCTCTTGTAGAGGACCTGGGTTTGACTCCCAGTACTCATGTCAGACAGCTCACAACTGTCTGTAACCTCAACCTGGGGGTAGGGAATCCAACACCTCTGGCTTCCACAAGAACAGAACTCATGTGTGTGCATATGCACGCATGCACTCATGTATACACACACACTCACACACACACAATTTTAAAAATAAACTAAGTCTCTTAAAAATTTTGAGATAGGTTCCTGTGATCCCAGGCTAGCCTTAAACTGGCTATCATGGGGGCGACATTCTAGGGGATCCTATGAAAGTAAACGATGGTTAAATTCCAAGATTAATGTCTCGTGAAATTGCAAATAGTCCCTGAGTATTTTGTGGAGGTCTGGCCAGAGTGTTGTAAAAGATGTGCATGTGGTTCTGTCTCCAAGAAAGCTGGAGTAGAGCACAGGGAATTATAGGGGCCAGGGAGAAGTGGAATAATGGAGGTGCTATCTATGGTGATCAACCAGCAGGGTCCTTGTAGGGACCTTGGTCTTGACCTAGTCCTGAAGAGTGTCAGGAACTGGCCTTGCTATACCCAAGAAGATTCAGACCCTGCTAAGGGAGCCACATAGGCAGGAGGCTGGTGGGGCAGCCTGGACCAGGCACTCAAGAAGAGCAGGCCATGGACACTGTATAGTTTGTCCTTTACCCCATTACCAGGGGTGTCAAGCAAGACCTGTGAAAGAAAGGGACTTGCTTGCCCAAGGTCTCAGCCAGGCATCTGCTTTGGGCCTCAGAGGCCATTCTCTGAGTCACTGGTCAAACACGGCTGGGTAGCCTCTTTGTCTAAGGTCTCAGAGCTCAACTGGGTAGGAAAGGAAGGGCTGAGGTAGGGAGACAACCATGGGGCTGCAGGGCTCTGAGATCACATGGGCAGATGTCGATGAATTCACAAGTCTGCCTCCCAAAGCTGCCCGAGCCACTTAATATTCTACAGGAAGGCTGGCTTCCCTTTTATAAAATGCAAACACTGACTTGAAACGATGCAGAGTCTAAACACCTGGGGAGGGTTCAGGCCTCGGAGCTTCGCACCAAAGGAAAAGGGCCTCGAGCTTGAGACGGAGGGATGAGCAGGATGAAGGCACAGTCCTTCTGCTGGCCACAGGCAGTGGACAGTTCCTGCAGAGGGCGGAGTGTGGACACACAGAGGTGCCCCATGGGCTCCCGGACTAAAGGGGTGCGCCCAGGGCTGTAGGAGACACAGGGGCACTGTCCAGGAGGATCTGGGCTTGCTAGCCAGTTGGCAAGGCAATGCCGGCTTGCAGAGAAAACGACATGGGGTGGGCATCACTCTCCTGATAGGGATGATGGATGCAGTCGGCCTTGAGGTGATCAGCAAGGAATGCAGTAGAGTCTTTCCAAACAGATCTCCAGAATGGAAAAGCCCCAGCCTCAGCTGCCATGAGCAACGCTGGGAGCTAATAAGCCTGGCCTGAGAGAGCCCTGGGTTTGAAGTGAAGGACCAAGTGAAGCGGCCAGCTCCCTTAGTGGCAGACTAGTCCCGGGGTGGGGTGGAGGGAGTCGACCTGTTCTAAGAGCCAGGTGTGGCTTTCTGGACAAAGGGGTAATGGTTATCATGGAAACTCCTTCTAAGGGCCTTGTAAGCATTTTTTTTTTTTTAACTCTTGAAACAACACAAGCCATCCATCCCAGCCTTAGAGCACATGTCTGGTTAGTAGCTGAGCCTAAGAGCCAACCCTCCCTCAGTAAAGTTCTCCCTCACAAGTCCCCAGCAGCTAGAGGGTACAGCGCCTCGGAAGAGCCAGCTTTGAGTGTGACTGTATTCTAGTGGATACAGAGTACCTTAGTTGCGTGACCCAAGCCAATCACTTCACTTGTCCTTGTCTGTAAAACGGGACTAGTGCTACGTTCCACATTAACAGGTATGTTTAAGCAGGTGAAGCTCCTGGAATGACAAGCTTATGGCCCCCCTCCCCACACCAGATGACCGTGTTAGACCAGGCCACCCCATCAAGGTCTAAGTCAGAGCTTTATAAGGGCTGTGGCACCTTGAAAGAATGTCCCTTCCTTTCCTCTTTCCCTTTCTCCCTCGTTTCCTTCCTTCTTTCCTCCTCCTTTCTCTTGTGGCTGGAGCTGCTTTTTCCATGGAGCACAGAAATCATGGGATCCTGAGTGTCGTCCCCTCCTCCCCATCACAGACCCACCATGAACATGTTCCCTAGTCACCGAGGAAAGTTCTGAACTCCAGGAATCCAGACTTCCTGCCCTCTGCGGGATCTGCCCTGACCTCTACTGTGGAGACATCACAGAGGCACAGGCACCTCGGGACATCATGGCAGGAATGGTAATGAGCATCCCCCGGCTCCTGCCCTCCTCGCAGACTTCCCTGCCAGGTCCCCATCTTTTTCCTTTCTAGTGATTTCTTCTTCCTGCACTGTCCCTCTGCATCCAGACCACCCCAAGCACCAGGCTGCAGACCTAGCTACAGGACCACTCAGTGGCATCTGTCTGCAAGCTCACGAGTGAAACAGGGGAAGGGGTACAGGTCAGCTGCCAACAGGGAACCTCCACATTCTGCTGGGTGATTGGCAGGGAGCAAAGCCCTCCAGCTTGCAGTGTTACCACAGATGCCAAAGGGGGTGGGGGACCTAGTAGTTAGTGAATGTGATCAGCTGAGTGGAGTTCTTCCATATTTCCTTTAGAACCTTCTAGAATCTCTGTGAATGACAGTGACCCTATTCAGGCAAAGAGAGAAAGGGGCTTAAAGAAAAGGAAGGATGAAAGGATGGAGTGGAAGGAGAGGGAGAGAGCAGAGTCGTGGCCAAGTCTACAAGATTCAGGGTCCTGGAACTAGGCCTCAATCCTTTCCACTGGACCCCTGAGGGGACCTGTTGGTAGTGCCCCCTGCCCCCGCAGGCATCCTTACTTGAGCTCCGACAGCCCAGGATCCTGGTCATTTGAATTGGGAGGAACTCCCGTGTGACAGAACCAGGTCTGCAGACAAAGCACTTTCTCTGGGCTTTGTCTCTGAGTCTCCATTCAGAAAATGAAAAAGCCAAAAACACAAAGACAGGCAAACACTTCAGCGAGGCAGTGGTGCCTCCGCCTCTGCCTTCTTGATGGGATAGAGCAGGAACAAAAGGCTGTTATCTCTTGCCCTCCCACCCCTGGAATTCTCCTCCCTCCTGTCCTGAGGTGCAGGCTACGTCCAGGCCCTTCCCAGAAGGAACAGTAAGGGAGCGGGGATTTGGACTCTCTGGCAGATGTGGGAGACTGGTTAAGCTCCTTGGATCCTGGGTTTGCTCCCCAGTAAGGTAGTGGCTTTCTCACACAGCTTGCGATTGGGACAGAAATCAGAGTAGCTAACCAAGTAGCTGACAGGGAGGATGCCACCGGCACAGAGGTGGCAGAATAGAGCACAATGCCACGGATGGGGTCCGCTATTACATAATAATGCGGTAACTCACAAGCCCATTCTTCCCATGGCATCTTAGGAATGACAACTTTCTGCTGACAGGGGGTCAGGAAGTGGCTGGAGGGACACAGAGCACCAGGCTGAGCAAGTGAGAAGCCAGTGGGGCGCAGGCTCGTCTCCTGCACTGTGTATGTGAACATGTGTGTGCGGGTGAGTGTGCACACCCGCATGTGGATGTGGTCAACCTTGGGTGACCTGAGATAGTCTCTCACCTTTATCGGTGAGGCGCAGGGATCCTGCCTCTGCCTTCCTGGCACTGGGATCATAAGTCTGCATAACTACTCTGGTATGCTGGGGATCGAACTTGCCTCACGCTTGTGTGGTAAGAGCTTTACTAACTGAGCCACATCTCCTCAGCCATTCCTGCTTTCATTGCCATATACTGCACCACAGAGTGGCTTTTCCTAGCTTTGTAAGGGCCAAATAGGCTACCTGGGAGGGAAGGGGCAGGAGAGGCGGGTTTCTCCCCCTTGTGTCTTCCTGCCTCCTTGTCCTGTCAGTGACAGAAGCCCTGATGCAGCTGGTCAGAGCCCCTTACTCAGCAAGGCTCCTTCACCTTCCATTGCTTAGCTCAGTGCGTGTCTCCAGGGTTGGTGTCAGGGAGGGCTGGGGGATGTTTTCAGCTGTCTCACCACAGGAGGTACGCATAGGCCCCCAAGAGATTTACCTCGCCTCTCTGTGCCCTGTGAAGCCTCTGTGAAGGAGCACACAGGACCAGGTTTAAGAGCAGCTTTGTGTGCACTAAGCACTTAAGCTTAGTGTCTGAGCGGTTACTGCTAATCCCACCACCCAAAACTACCAGGACAAAGTGTAGACAAGGTCATTAAAAGTGCTCAAGGCTATAACGTGGGTTATAAAGTATAAATATAATAAGGTATCAATATATATTAAGCCAGAACAGAGCTGAATGGCCATGGCTGGGCTGAGCACTGCTGCTGCCAGAAGCTAGAATGTTCCAGAGCTGTCTGGATACTGGTTCACGATAGACTGGGCACAAAGAACAGAACCTCAGCATCCAGAAACCTGGCATGTTGCTGGAGGAAAACATGGGGCCACATCCCTGCTTCCAGCCTTAATGTGAAGGCCAGAGAGCTCACATGGGGCTCCTACCCCACCCCCAATGTGATTTAAAGACACATAGGATTCCCCTAGCCATAGGCAGCCAGGACTCAGAGAGCCAGGGCAGAGGTCAGGATGAGGAGTGGATGGGATATAACCTTGTCCCCCCACAAACTTTGGCTGCCCGCTCCCCTCACTGCCCACAGCTTCAGGAAGGAGAGAGACCTGTTTGCTCCCACCTCTTCTGTCTAAGTTTTGTGGGGAACCTGGCAACTTCTTTCCTCATCTCCACAACTTGGCATTGCTAGTTGTGGCTGAGGAGGGGTCAAGAGAGGAGCTGGGAGAGTTATTTTGGAACCGGAAAGAGAGCTGTGGTGGCTCACTGTGGGCAGGCCGGGAGACAATGACAGGGTCAGTGGGGCTGGGTACCTTCCTGAGGGCCTTCTTCCCCCACGTGTCCCTCCCTGTGGTCAGGTCTCATACAGAGGACGGTGAAGCTGAAGGGCTGTGGGAGGTGGGGGAGACACACCCAAAAAAGGCTGGGTGGGGACAGCAGACGTCACCACAGGGTCCGTGGGAGGAGATGTCCAAAGGATAGCGTGGCTGGGGAGGAGTACTGAGAAAACATAGGGTATGTGGCTTTCTTGTTCAAGCGGTACTGTGGAGCTGCCATCATGGACCCTTGAGGTACAAAGGACAGAGGTTCTTTGGGGACCCTAAGGGGGGGGTCAATGTATCACAACTTATATTCTTCCTGCGTGTGACACTGGACTGAACGTCCAATAGCCACGAAGCGGGACTGGAAACAACAACAATAACACCAAAAATCAGAGGTCCCTGGTTCTCGTCAGTGTGGAAACCCCAAGATGCTTCCCCTGAGTGAAGTCCCTGCACTTGAGGACCCTCTGTTCAGGAGCTTGGAATGAAGTGGGGAGAGCGAGATACCCCAACTGCACATATGAGACAAATGGTTCCTCAATGTGGCCCTCCCAAATTAACATGAAAAGTCACACCAGGAGTGAGACATCCAAGTGTTCGACAGAGATGCGCTTAGATGGGGCAGGGGCATCCAGAAAGTGGAGGAGGGAGTGCTGTTTCCACGGAACGTTTTGCTATGTGGTCCATGTGGGGATGTCTGTGTTCATCTGGAGTTTCAAAAAGTACATTAAAATATTACTTGACTTGACTGCTGAGTTTTGGGGGGTACCTCTTCAAATTCTGTCCTTGCTCCTGTTCTCTGAAAATCTTTCCTTCCCCAGGTAAAAATGAGAGAAGCCAGCGGGCACATGCAGTCCAAGGGCTCATGAGGCTCAAAGGACAAAGAAACATGAGTTAGGCACGACAGCCTAGCTATTGAGACCATGCCCGTGGTCTCATCTGAGGCAGGAGGATCACAAGTTCCAGGATATCCTGGGCAACATAGTGAGACCCTGTCTCAAAGGAAGCAAAAAGGACACCGCTACTGTATAAGAGGGAAAGAATGTGTCAGGCATTGGGGGGGATAGGAGCTGTCCCAAGTGTCTGTATGGGTCACTAGGTGAGGGCTGAGGACAGGGGAGATGAAGTTAGACACTAGGTTGGGATCGTCAGGAAGGAGGTAGGAGAGAAAGAAGCTAAGCTTGGCAGAGGGAGTAGAAGTGAAGAGCCAAGGGCCACTAAGATACGCTGCAGAATGTACCACAGGCCCCGCAAATGTCGAGTCCCCATTCTGTATGTCCCTTTAGTTTTTTCTGAGAGCCGGTCTACAAGATGAGTCTCTTTATGTTCTGGTCTTAGATGAGGAGACGGAGGTAGCCAAGGCTGCAGAACTCAGAGGAAGCTAGAGTTCCCAGCTAGACAGCCAACCCAGACTTCAGGGAGGTTCATGATTTCAGGAAGGAAGGAGGAGGGGGGCAGATGGCACATGGCTCTCCTCAGGTGTGGCTCTGCTGCCACCCCCTCCCCATGGCCATCTGCCCACTGCTGGAAGCAGGCGTGGGCAGGTGCTGTCTCCCAGGATGAAGGCCCAAACCAGTCACGGGCAATTTCCAGCCATCAAGGTGCTATCTGCTCGCTGTTTCTCACAAGGAATTGGCAGATCTGATTTTATAAATTACATTACATCTCAAACATCTTAGCGGAATTAATAACATTTAAAAATCACTTATAGCCGGGTATGGGGGCACGGACCTTCAATTGCAGGCACTTGGGAGGCAGAGGCACGAGGATCCGTGTGAGTCTGAGGCCAGCCTGGTTTTAGATGAGTTCTAACACATCCAGGGATACATAGACCCTGTCTTGAAACATCAGAAGGAAAAAAAAGATTTTCTGTCTCTCTAACTGTGTAACTGTTCTATATACCTAGAAGTTTAAGTTTTATGGATGACTCCACAGTGCAACAGAACTCTAGAAAGTTCCATTCCAGGTAGACTTTTGGTGGCAGTGGTGGGGGGAAGGCAAACGATACAACCTCATTTCAAACACACTATGGTGAGCTTCTTTTCCTCTCCGTAAAAACAGATTTTTTTTTTTTTTTTGAGACAGGGTCTCATGTAGCCCAGGCAAATCTCTTTCCAAATGACTTTAGTTTATGTCACACTGATACAATGTATCACTCACATTGGCCAGGATACAGTCCAATACAGTTCTGGGTGTGTGAAAACAACAACAACAACAACAACAACAACAACAACAACAACAACAACAGGAAAGAATGAAGTACAAAACAAGTGACCTGGCTTCAGAATGTGGCCATCTCCACCCTATTCGCAACACCTAATCCAGAAATCACGTCACCCATAGATTAGGCGTTAGGAGAAGTTCCCTAAATTCCAGCACAGACAAGATGCTCAATA
Source organism: Microtus ochrogaster (assembly GCF_000317375.1). Lineage (NCBI taxonomy): Eukaryota > Metazoa > Chordata > Mammalia > Rodentia > Cricetidae > Microtus > Microtus ochrogaster. The sequence continues at coordinate 77,019,608 of NC_022014.1, forward strand.
AACAGAACAATTTAATGGGAGTTTTGCTCTGCTGATTTTCACTAGATTGGAGGAAAAACAAAAGAAAAAGAAGAAAAGAACACCTAGGAAGCATACCTCCTACAGCAGTGGTTAAATAGTGGTGGAGGAGAAAGAATAGGCGGCATGATAATGGTGCTGCTGCTGGTGGTCATGGCGATAGTGATAAGGATCGTGGTGGGGATGATGACGGTGGAAATGGCAGCACTGGTGGATATGCTGGTGGTGGTGACATTGACTATGATGGTGGTAGTGGTGATGTCGGTTGTAATGGTGATAATGGGAGTGATGCTGGTGATGATGGTCGTGATGGTGATGATGCTGGTTGTGATGGTGGTGATGTTGATTGTGATGGTGGTGGTTGTGATGACTTTGGTGGTGATGGTGATATTGGTGATGTTGATTGTGGTGTGATAATGGGAGTGATGGTGGTAGTAATGGTTGTAATGATATTAATTGTGATGGTGGTGATGTTAGTGGTGATGGTGATGCTAATTGTTGTGGTTGTGGTATTGATATTTATTGTGGTGTTGATAATGGTGATGGGTATGATGATTTTGGTGATAACAGTGATGTTGGTGGTGGTGGTTGTGATAGTGATATCGATATTGATTATAATGGTGATGGTTGTGATGATTTTGGTGGTGAAGGTGATGGTGGTGATGATGGTTGTGATGGTGATGTTGATTATGATGGCGATAATGGTGGTGGTGGTGATTTTGGTGTGGCTGTGGCAGTGTGATGATAATGACCAGGCAGTTATCCTCCCAGAGCACTTGGGACACATCAAACACAGACAATCCACCACTCACTGCATCCTCACAGCTACCCAGACTGTTATTTTAGCTCCGTTCTAGAGATGGAAAGACTGGAGCTCAGAAAAGGAATGGCCTTGCCTGGGCCAGAGCTGAGTTCAAGGTTAGACCTTGTTTTAAACATCAGAGCCACTGGGGAACCAGATCTGCTTACCCAGACTCCTAGATTCTTCCCAGCCCTCATGGAAATAATCCAACTCAGCCCAAAGTGGTCTCCCTGCCAGGTTGGGCCAGGCCTCCAGAAATGTGACTCACCCCACATGCCCTTAGTGTTCTTGCTCCTTAAAGGGGACTCCTGCTACCCAGTGCATGGCCAAAGGTCAACAGTGACATCTATGAGCTGTTGTGTGGTCCCAGTAGTCACCTGTGTTCAGGGAGCTGAGGTCCACCAGCCCCATCCTGAGTTCATTGATTGGGGTCCTGGGGGAGTGTGTGGGAGCCAGGCCAGGCAGCCCCGCAGGGCTCTGGCAGCCTGTGTCTAATGACCGCAGAAAGCCATTACAGCTCACTTAGCTGTAAACAGTTCTCTGCAGCAGTCATTAGGACTCCCGAGGAGCCCCGAGCTCCCTTCTCTGAGTGAGGGGGTGTGTGCCCAGCCTGACTCTGTCTTCTTACTGGAAACACAGTCTCCCAGGCCCACCAGGCCAGTCTTCCAGGAAACATAAGTGTGGCTGGGACCTGGCCAACGCCTGTCCTCATGTGCCTTCGTTGTCCCGTGGGGTCTCATGGATGGCACTCCCCTCCTTGAGAAGCTCCCAGACTATGGGTCTGTCATTGCTGTGGCCCAGAGCGCTCTCTGCCCCTTTGATAACCCTACTCCCAAGGCAGGCTGACATCTAATCAGAAGGGAGGAGAGTAGGCTATTGTGAACCCCTAGGGAGGAAAGGCCCAGAGGGTCCCTGCGTAGTCTTCACTTTCCCCACTGGTGGCGGCATCCCAATTAACCCTAGGGATAATGGCCATTGCTGGGGCCTAAACCTCAGGCATGCAAGACTTCAGGAATCAATCCAGGTGTCTCCCACACATTCACAGCTGTGCAACCCAGGGCTCGAGCAGAGAAATCAGAGCTGAGTGCGCTGATTCTTATTCAACCGGGGGTGGGTGCTATGGGGTGCAAAGCTGTCCTACCCTGTCATAGCTCCCACCTACCAGGAACTGCACATCTTTGAGCACAGGGAAATGGAGATATGCCCAGGTGACCCACACCTCCCAGAACACCCAATCGCCTCTCAGCTGCCAGTGCCACCACTCTCTGGGCCTTGATAGTCCCAGGTCCATCTCCAATCACCTGGCTCTTTTCCTCCTTAGCATATATGACATTATCAAATTGTAGTTTTGTACTTAGTTGCATACTGACCACTTCCCCCCAGTATTATCAGAATCCTACCCAGAGGACACTGCCCCAGTTTGCTTTCAAGTACTGTGATAAACGCCACGACTCACGCAACCTGGGGAGGAAAGGGTTTATCTGCTTTCCCAGTCACAGGTCATCACCGAGGGATGTCAAGGCAGGAACTCAAGCAGGGAAGGAACCTCGAGGCACAAACTGAGATAGAGACCATGGAGGAACACAGCTTGCTGACTTGCTCCCTGTGGCTCATTCAGCCTGCATATAAAATTATACAATCTATGATCCACCTGCCAAAGGGTAGCACCACCCACAGACTTGCGTGCAGGTCAATTCTAGAGGTTCCCTCTTCCCAGACGACTGAGCTTGTGTCAAGTTGACAAAAAACCTAGCGCAATGTCCTAGTTAGGGTGACAATTGCTGTGATGTCACCCCAGGACCAAAGCAACCTTGAGAGGGAAGGGTTTACTTGGCTTACGCTTCCACATCACTGCTCACACTGAAAGAAGTCAGGACAGGACCTCAAGCAGGACAGGAACCTGGAGGCAGGAACTGATGCAGAGGCCATGAAGGGGTGCTGCTTACTTGCTTGCTCCTCACAGCTTTCTCAGCCTGCTTTCTTATAGAACCCAGGGCCAGCAGTCTATGCGTAGCTCTGCTCACAATGGGCAGGGCCCCTCCCGTCAGTCACTAATTAAAACAATGCCCCACAGCCAGATCTTATGGAGACATTTTCTCCCTTGAGGTTCTTCCCTTTTAGGTGGCTCTAGCTTGTGTCAAGATGACATAAAACTAGCCAGCAGGCACAGGGACCACGCGTGCTTGTTGTTATTTTCTTTAACCTATTTATTTTTCTCAGTAATGAGCCCGTGCTTACGCAGTGGTGGAGACAGAACGAACACTCGAATGGATCTCTGTTTCTCAGATCGCTCATCCTTCCAGTGGAAACACTAGGAAGGTAAGGACTCTATGTCATTTTGCCCCTGAACCCATGGCCCTAAACCAGTGTCTGGTACACAGAAGGTGCTTAATAGTTATTAAATGGGATATGAGAGAGCTAGCAGTTGTCAAACTCATTGACTCATTGGTCGGTGTGGAGAAGGCAAATCAGTTGGAAAACCAGGTCACATATGACATGACACATGTATACATGCCCAGCAGCACGCACCCCTTCTTACCCTCCCCTTTCTCATCTGTGCCTTCAGTGCTATGGACCACACAACTAATGAGCTGCTTCTCCCAGGAGTAATAACTCTGTGATCATTACGTGTGTGTGTGTGTGTGTGTGTGTGTGTGTGTGTGTGTGTGTAGTAATCCCTGAAGTAATCCAGCTCCACCCTCCCCATCAGGCACAGCTGTCTTTCAAGAGACAAAAGTCCCCCAGGGGCACGGCATCCCCTCCACTCCCCTCCTGAAGTAGTAGGTGTGCTAACTAACCATCTAGCTCCAACTTAATAAACATTTAATGCCAAGCTGGCACTGGGCCCCTGCCTCTCCACCCACATGCCTCTAGACACCTCCTGTCATCACGGCTTGAGTCAGGTATCAGGCGCTCACACTGGTACGGCTTAGGAAGAAATGAATCAAGTGGGTTCCAAGTCATGAGAAGTCCAGATCTTGAGGGGGAGCTTAGGGGACACCCCAGAGGCCTCTGGGATTGGGGGGAACACTAGCCAAGAGTCCGCATCTGTAGCTCAGCACAGAACAGCCCTGGGGAAGCCAGATGGCCCTCACTTAGTCCTTCAGTGACAAACTGGATTCCATGTAAGAGCTTGAGATGGACACAGCCTTGGGCATCGGCTGTGTGTGTGTGTGTCCCTTAGGAATCAGACAACCCTGCTTCTACCACTTGCTGTTGGTGCTTGTGCTGGGCTGAGACACCTGCCTGACCTGATAGGGAGACTGCAGAGGTCAAAACCGTGACCTGAGAGCTGGGGAGCTAGCTCAGATGGTAAGGTGCTTGCCGTGCCGTGCAAGCATGAGGATCCGTGTTCAATCCCCAGAACCTGCTTTTTACTAAAAGCCTGGCGTGGTGGTGCACCCCTGTAATCCCGGCACTAGGGAGGGAGCAACAGATGGATCCCGGAGGGTCACCAACCAGTACTACTTTCGGAGCTCTAGGTCAGTGAGATATCTTGTCCCCCCAAAACAGGGTGGACAGTGTCTTGAGGAATAATATCTAAAGTTGCCTTTTGGCTCCCACACATAGACACATACATAGACACAGACATGCAGACAGACATACAGACAGACCAACAGATGAACGGATGGATGGATACAGATAGACAGACAGACGGACAGACACACACACACACACACACACACACACACACACACACACACACACACCTGACTGAACTCTAACTGGTCCCGTACTTGTAATAGAAGAAACCCTAGGTATCTCCCTCATAGACCCTGCATCTGTCCAAGTCTCTGAACCAGGCACACAGGAGCAGACCCATTTGGAGCTAAAGCTCTGTCTTTCGATGGCCACAGAACCTGCCACAAGTGCCATGTCACCTCTCTGTGTGTTTCTACTGTGTCTGTAGACCAGGGTCATCAGCACATCTGCTTCCCAGGGCGGGGTCAGGATTAAGCGAGTGAATATGCTTAAAGCACTCAGGACTGTGCCTGGCACTTGGCAGGCGCGATAGGATTGTTGTCTTTGTAATTATGGAATTAAAGATGAATAGACAATTGCTGCGCTCGAGGAGCTGATCCTAGCGTGGGAGACAGAGCGTGCACCCAGACGCCTGCAACACAGCCATGTCAGGCCCAGGAGAGGAACAGGAATGAGGTCTGGGGGCTGGGGCTCACAGAGAGTGAGCTCTGGTCTCTGGAGGCTTGTACACTCACGGAGTAAAAAGACACCCTCCACCCTGGTGATGAGGTGTGGGTACCGGGAAAGGACCTGGGCAAGATGCATGGGCAAGATGGGAGGGGAAAGATTCACTGAAGGTCAAACAGGACCAATAGGCTCTCACTAAAGAAAACAGAACAGCTGTTAAGTTCCTGAGTCAAAAAGGAAGAGTCTGGGAGGTGGGGACACAGGTGAATACAGAACATGCTGGAACGCAAGAGGCTGAAGAAGGATTCCTGAGGATGGGGCGGGCAATACCCCAAAGACAGAAAGGATACCCCAAGGATGAAGAGAACATTCTACAGAAGGGAGAAGCTCCCCAGTATTAAACCTATAGAAGATCTGGGCAGGCCCAGGGAGTACTGGGTCAATCCAGGGGAGCTAGGAAGACACTAGGAGACACTTAGGGCTGGAGGAGCAGTGAGGCCCACTTCACCTGTACCATTTGGGTGTCAGCCTGCAGCAGGCACTGCACCTGTGACCCCTCATGGCCTGAGTAACCCCGAAACATCTCTGGTACCTAGAGATGGCAGAATCCTGGCTTCTCTTAGCAACAGCGTACTTGTGAGCTTGTGTGCATGTGTGTGTGCACAATTGCATGTGTGCCCATGCATACGAGGAGGTCAGGGATCTCTGGCTGTTGCTCAGGAGCCATCCACTTCACTGAGGCAGTCTTTCATTGGCTGAGCTTGTCAAGCACGTTAGGAATCCATTTGTCCCTGCCTCGCCAGCATGGGGATTCTAAGTGTAGCCACCATGCTCAAACTTTCTTCCTCCTCTACTTTCTCTTCTTCCTCCTCCTCTTTTTCATTCTATTGAAAATAGATTATTTTCATACAATATATTTGGATTATGGTTTCCCCTCCCCAGCTCCTCCTAGATCCTTCCCACCCCCTCACCCATGCAAATCCACCAAATCCCTTTCTTGCTTTCTCTCATTAGAAAACAAACAGGCTTCTAAACCAAAATGGATAAAATAAAAACAAACAAACCCAAATAGGATAAAACAAACAAACCAACAGAAAAAATAAAAGGAGCCAAAGGAAAAGCACAAGAAACATATAGATGCAGAGACAAACACATTTGCACACACAGGAATCCTATAAAAATGCAAAACCAAAAACCATAATATATAAGCAAAAATACTGTAGGTGTAAAAATATTCATATTTTTTTTTTACTAAGGATTATGGAATAAACAAACAAAAAACCCTCTAAAATCAGCCTTGTGCTTGCTTTGTGCCGGCCCTCTACTGCTCATGCTCAGTGTGTATAGGTTTTGGGGAACTGAACTCGGGTCCTCATGGTTTCACAGCAAGCACATCACTGATTGCACTCTCTCCACCCTGCCACCTGTATGTTTTAGCGTGTGCAGTGGCATTTCATTTGTATTTTAATAAATAAAGCTTTCCTGAAGATCAGAGAGTAAAACAGCCCCATTGGCCAGCCTTACAGACGAGGTAGTAATGACACACACCTTTTATCCCAGGAGCCACACTAGTTTGCCATAGAAACCAGGCGATAGTGGTGCATACTCTTAATCCCAGAACTAGAGAGGATTATAATATGGGAGGAAACAGCTCTCAGTCTCAGTCTCATTCTGAGATTCCTGGAGGCAGGATCATAAGAGCCAGTGGCTGACTGCTTTGCTTTTCTGGTCTTCAGGTTGAACCTCAGTATCTGTCTCTGAGTTTTTATTAATTGTGCTTCAAGTGTGAGATCATCATGCCAGGAGTCCGGAGACCCAGGATCCAGTACTGATGCTACACCAACTTTGCTGGCTGCTTGCATCCTCTGGGTAGAGGAGGATGGACATTCTCTTAAGGGCTCCTGCCAGCTCTAACACTTGAGGGTTAACACTTAACTTCTGAGACCCTGGCCAGCTCAGGCTCCTTGGGATCCAACATTCCTCCTCCTCCTTTCCTCCTTATGGGCCACAGTGCAGTAGGGCTTCTGTGCCTTGGTGGACATTGTCCCCCTGTCAGTCATTCCTATAAACCCTCCACCTTAACTACCTCACTCCGCGTTGGCTGGCAAACCAACATGCCACTTATATTGCCCCATTGGAACCCAGGCCTTCTGTGCAGTTCTGAGAATTGACCTTCATTACCCTGACTGACCCCCAAGGACACCAAGTAAGTGGATAAGGTGGCACCATGATTTCTGAGCAATGGAGGGCTTCTGAGGACATGGAGTTACCATTTCCCCGGGTTCCACCCCAGCCCTACCTGTACTGCCTCCAAGAGGGCGTATGTCCCTTGCAATAAGATGTGGACAGGAAATGGAGGTGGGAATTCTAAAGAGCTTTGAAAGTGGTCTCTGGGAAACGGAATTGGAGTCAAGGGACGCAGAGAAGAGAGCAGGAGGGATGTGATGCCCAAAGCAACACTAGCTGTGGATTAGGGCTTTCCAGGGGCCTATAAAGGCTTCTGTTGAGGGAATCCCAAAGATGCTTAAGTCTGTTGGTACTGGAGTTTCAGGGGGCGGATTCCATTGTTCAACATCTTATTTATTCTACAAACACAGAGAGCATCACTGAGGAGGTACAGGCAGAGGCTAGGGACCCCAAGAACTGAGTTTAGTGGAAAGGAGATGGTCCCCACCCTTTCGGGTTCCACGGCAAAGATAGAATGGAGGATCTGGATCACTGGGCTATAAAATAGGGCATCCTGGACTATCCAGGTGGGTGGTGTCCTTACAATGGTCTAAATGCAGAAGAACCAAGGGGATGAGAAAGTGACATACATATGGTTGAACCCTCTGAAATCTACATTCTCCAGTCCCCATGTTCTCACTTATCTCCAAGACTCAAGAGTCACTATGTACCTAACCCAGTGTCCCCATCCCAGGCATCCTGCTCAGGGGTCCTGTCTACTATGCTCTCTCTCAGTCAGGCATTCTACACTGGCCAGGCAGAAGGCCAGGAGCCATTCCAACACCCCTAGACCGCACAATGTCCCCACCAATGCTTCTACTTCTTCCTCTGTGTGTTCTTATACATTGCTCATCACACAGCTATGGTGCTGGTCCAGCTGCTGCCATCTTCCTCTGCCCTCTCAAGGGCCACTCACTTGACCCCATGCAGCCCCTCAGATCCTTCTCGCCACAGTCAAGGAGATGAGCGATTGTCTCAAATCAGCTTCAGGCTCTCGGATCAGAGACCACAATTCTTATCAAGGCCCACATCAACCACAATTGTCTTCTGCAAGTTCCTGGGTACCATATTCTAGAATCTTCTTCACTACCCTCCCCTGCCCCAGGCTAACCCCAGAGGCTTCTCAGGCAGTGCTCATCTCTCTGAAAGAGCTTTCCCCTCTGGTCACTGTCTTTAAAGTTCTTGTTTAAATCTCAGTCCAAAGGGCACTTCTTCAGGGACATTTCTATGGAATGATCTGTGGTTCCTGAATTCCCACGAGGGTCTAGTCCCTGCTGACTGAGAAGGTGACGGTGTTGGGAGAGGCAGACACTTTGCAGAAGCCACTAGAGGGGACTCCAATTCATTATGTTGTCTTTGTAAGAAGAGATGTGCTCTGGGTCTGGTCATGTGCCCCTGTAACCACTGCGCTCTGGAGGCGGAGGCAAGAGGACCTTGAGTTTCAGTCCGGCCTGGATCACATACACAGCAATCCATCGTCTCAGAAAAACAGAGGTTAGGGACATAGCTGGGCCGGAGATCTTCCCTGCCATAAGAAAAGCCTTGGGCTATTACCATTAACGGAGGTGGGGGAGGGGACAGCAGATTTGGACAGGCACAGAGAGGCAACCATTGTAGGACACAGGGGGGAAGTAGCCTACCTGCAAGCCATGGAGAGGGTCAGAGGAAACTGATCCTGCTACCCTCGGCTTTTGACCTTGCCGCCTCCAGGACCTCAAGAAACAAATCCCTCTTAGGACTGAAAAATGAATCCAGATGCCTTCCCTGATCCTGACAAGCAGCAGGTTCTCCCATAGATCCCTGCTTCCTTCCCTTATCCCCTCAAGGACGGATTCCTATTACAGTTGGCCACACCCTGTGCATACAAGCCCCAGCTCTATCCTGTACCCTGAGTTGGTCCCCTGCCCTGTCCCTTCCCTCATGAGGACGGTGCTTCTAACTACAGCTCACTTTTCTGCAATACGGAGGCTCCCAGGGACGCAGCACAGCCTCAGAGGTGTGAGGATGAGTGGCCCATACTCGGCTTAAGGAATTCTCCATGCTTTCACTTTTGAGCTTGGGCTCTGCAAGCAAAGCGCCGTGGAGGGAGCAGACATGCGTAGTGGAGGACGAGAGATGGAAGAGAACCCACTCCGTGTCTCTGATGCCTCATGCGCTCATGTTGCGGCAAGCCCCGCAGGCCAGAGTCTGCCCCAGAAGAAACCACCGAGCCTTAGCTTGTTTCTGAGAAGTGCTCCTGAGTCCAGTCTCTTTTCCTTGGTGACTTCCCAAGGCTCCCAGAGGGGACTTTACATTCATATCTATGCCCCAGGGCTCTAGTTCTGATCTACAGGCTGCCCAGGTTAGCTCTAATATGCACACTGACACATATCCCCCTGTCACTGGTGGTCCCATTACTTGGCCAGGTCTCCACATCCAGGATGACATCCATTCATGCACAGGAGCCTCATGGACCAGTCACCTGTCATCATCTGCCCACTCTGGGGAAGGTACATTCCCAGAATGTCAGCTTTGCAAGTGGACATAGTGGACAATGAGGACTACTGAGAACTCAAGAACAATGGCAATGGGTTTTTGATCCTACTGCACGTACTGGCTTTGGGGGAGCCAAGGCAGTTTGGATGCTCACCTTACTAGACCTGGTTAGAGGTGGGTGGTCCTTGGACTTCCCACAACAAGGGGCTGTTGTCCACGGACAGCTGGAAGAAGAAACCCCTCTTCTCCTACCAGAAGGTCCCCTGCATCCCGTTCCTCCTTTACTGGGGCCTTTCCACAGGACAGAGCTTGTTTGGGGCAGTGGAGGCACTGGGCTGGGTAGAGGGTGGGAACCGTATAATCTGGGGAGGGCAGTCTAACCTACTGGGGATTGCATGTCCTACACTGTCACTCAGGGAGGCACAGAGCGTGGCAAAGCCCCATCTCCGGGGCTGGGTGAGGAAAGGAGGGAGTGACCCTCTCCTGCACTCCCTAAGTGTCCCATTTCAGGTTGAGGCAGAATGCACTTGACCGATGAGGGGCAGGAAGGAATAAAGAGAGTGGGGAGCCTGGTATGCAGGCGGGCGCAAGCAATTTGCTTTTTCTTCATGCTGGCAACAGCTGGTGCTGACTCGCAAAGCCTGTGGCTGTGACAATTATCAAAATGTTTACTATGTGTCACCATTAATAATGGAGAAGGCTGCCAGCCTGCTAGCCAAAAAGAGTGACATCCAAGGGACAAGCTCTGGGGAAATGGTCTGCCCTGCCCCCCACCCCCATTCATTGCTGACCCCAACCAATCCTGTCCCAGCCACCTCACTGTCAGGCCAGACTGTGCCCTTGACTGACCCTCTATGTCTCCTCTTGCTCTGCTGGTCTGTGGATCAGTACAGAAATACTCCCCTGTCTGGGAGGCAGCCTTCTACCCCTTAAAAACAGTCTAGATTTATTATCTAGAAAGCGTTCTAGAAGTTTCCATTCTCTCTGAACAAGTATGATCGAGGAGGCTCATGTCTGCCTCATTGGTTTTCCCATACCCCATGCATAGCCCCTTAGAACCTGATAATCTTTCTTAATGACTTTCTTCCAGGCCCCCAAATCTGGTGAGCCCCCCACATCTCCCCCTACACTTTCACACATTCTGCCTTTGTTGTCTGGACAATTATCTTTTAATTTTGTCTATCTATTCCTTCATATATCCCTTAGGGGTCGGCTTCACTGGCACCTCCTACAGGAAAATCTTGAATCCTGCCTCTCATTCTAGATCACAGATCCAGAATTCTGTCAGTTCCTCTGGAGCTCGAAAAAAAAAGTGTCAAGCTAACTTCTTTCTCTCCCTCTAGACCAGGGCGGTTTCTTGCCCATTACTGACTTCATCAGGGGTCAATTAGTAAATGTCCATGGGTTGAAGGAGGGGACACTGTGGTTGGGTCCTGGTTCACACAGGCTTTCGATGCTATGTAGCAGTGGTGACCTTGGCCAGTTTCCCTGCTCTGAGTGGGCACCTTGGGCAGCTGGCACAGGCTGTCCCATATACAGGGGCGTTGATGCTCTCCTTTGGAAGCAGCTCCCTGGTCTGTACAGGTAACCCATTTCCTTTCCCAAGGTAGGATCAGTCTCCCTCACTCTAGAGCAGTGGTTCTCAACCTTCCTAATGCTGTGACCCTTTAATACTGTTCCTCACGTTGTGGTGACCCCCGACCATAAAATTTTCGTTGCTACTTCAGAACTTAATTTTGCTACTTTTATGAATCATAATTGTCGTAGAGTTTCTACTGCTGTGAAGAGACGCCATAATTATGCTAAGTACAAAGAAAACATTTAATGGGGTGACTTGCTTACAGTTTCAGAGGTTCAGTCCATTATCATCATGGCGGGGAGCATAGCAGCATGTAGACAGATGTGGTACTGGCTCCATTTTGGCTTGCAGGCAACAGGAAGTCAACTGAGACACTGGGCAGTATTCTGAGCATAGGAAACCTCCAAGCCCACCCCCACAATGACATACTTCCTCCAACAAGGCCATACTCACTCCAACAAGGTCACACCTCTGAAGACTGCCACTCCATATGAGATTATGGGCCAGTTATATTCAAATTACCATGGTATTTGGGGTCGTGACCCAGATCTTGAGAACCACTGTGAAGGGCAAAAAAAAAAAAAAAAAAAAGGAAGGCTGGCTATCAGGATAGGAAGAGATGGGCTACCTGTGTCCTGTGCCTTCTCTAAAATTACCCCTGCTGACAAACTGAGGCTGCTGGGATTGCTATATACACATGCCCCTGGGAAGGGGCAGGGCATGGCTGGCTCCCTCATCACCTGTATGTGACTCCCCATTTCAGGTCCAGGGGTCTTGGCATAAGAGACATCTTATGGATGAGGGGAGAAAGACCAGGAAGTGCTATTAACATGCTTGGCCTCTATGTGCCAGTGGGGCTTGGTCCTCATGGCCATGTGGACTGGATCTCTAAGGACTGGTTGCAACCAGGAAAGACATCTGGATTGCTTAGTAGAGGGGGCTAAAGGGAACTGGGGATGCAGGGATTTGGCCACTGCAGGATGGCTAGAGTTTCGTTGGCATGGCAGGCAGAAGAGACATGGTGTCCAAAGCAGGAAACCTCTACAAAATGGCTTTTGGGAGATCTGGGCACCTGAGAATGGCCATGGGGAACCTGGCTCACTCAATCCCAGCTATAGGGTGGGCAGCCGGCAGGTTCCAGGTGTGGGTATGGGTAGGAGTCATAGATCCAGGGTAGGTCTGGCGAGGTGCCCATACACAGTACCATATTACCCCAAGAGACTGCTGGTCCCAGAGGAATAGGGTGGGGTGGGATGACTCTGCTAGTATGTCCCTGGACCAGATGCCCTGTATCTTCCTCAAACGTTAGGACAATGTCTACCTCTACACTGTCCTGTCTTCAGGCTTGGATGGGGCTCTGAAGGGCAATTGGTTCCAGCAGGTACCCACAGAACAATAGCTATATGCTAGACACCCTGGGAAAAGGAGCTTTGATCCTGTGCAGGGTCCTAGGTAGATTTCTGGCTCGGCCAGAAGCCTGGGTACCACATCCCCTCTGTGCCTCTGTTTCTCCACCAAATGTGTCATGCTTCCTACTGAAGCAGGGTCCCTCCATTTGGCAGAAGTCCCTTCCTGCCTTCCCACCAGTACACCCCTGGCTTTGGTCTCTGATCGCCATCCTCCATCACAGAGCACAGGGTGATTTAGAAGCAGGGACTCAGAGGTTGACACCTGGCGATTTGCTGGCGGTGATGGATGCTGATGAGCGCTCAGCTATGGTCACTGCTGATTAGAAACCAGTGTCCGAGAGAAGATGAAAGACGGGATGAAGAGGACAGAGGAAAGTTTGCTCTTCTCAGGACCCACCCCAGTTCTGTCCCAAAGGCGTGGTGGAGTGGTGGCCTAGTGCTGGTTTCTTACCACCACCCTGCCTGGCATGCGGGGGTGCCAGCTCACTGCTGCCGCTGCTCCGCCATTTAAGATGTGGGAAGTGAACGCTCAGAGGGGCTGAGAAACTTTCACAGAGCTGTGCAACTGGAAGCAAAGCTGTGATCTGAAGCCAGCCCTGTCTGGTTCAGATAGCCTTTTCACGGCATCCCGCTGGGGGTGCTGTGGGCTGTACTGGCTGATATGGACCATCAACTGGACAGCATCGTGACTCACCAGGAGACAGCTGGGTGTGTCTGTCAAGGAATGTCTGTATTAGGTTAAGTGAGGTGAGAGGACCTACCGTAACCACAGGTGGTTCCGACCCATGGTGCTGAGCCCACGGGCTCTGGTCATTGAATAAAAAGGAGAAAGTGAACTGAGTGCCAGGGTTTATCTTTCTGAGCCTGTAATGTAACCAGCCGCCCCGAGCACCTGTAACCATGCATCCCCCACCACGGAGTACGGTGCTTGCACACTGGGGGCCAAAACCAAGCCCAAGCCAAAACAACCAAGTTGTCCCATGTCAGGTATTCTGTTAGAGCCAGGCAAGCAACTATTGGGGTTAATTGGCACAGAAGCTACCAGGATGAGGATTAGGAGTCTGTCCAAGGCTAGTGACTACGCATGTCTGCCATCACGTTTTGTGCTCTTGGGACACTTGGGGGCCTCTGTTTCACGGTCTGTAAAATGAAACTGCTTCTCGAGAGAATGATGGCGGGAATCACCAAGAAGATTTGTTGGACAGCTGGTCCCCAAGCCTGCCCTGGTACTCTGATGTGACTGGTCAATGCTGGCACTGCCAGTCTGTGCCACAGTCCGAGCATCATTCAAATAAAGTCTATGAGAACTCTTTTCGGATCTCAAAATGTGCAAGAGTACCTTAGCTGTGTGGTGTGATGGGGATGTAAAGGCCAGAGCTCCCCACACCCACCAGACAGGAGGTATAGGCTTCGTCCCCCTCCCCCACCACCCCCGGGGTGGTCTCCACCCTCCACCATCCTGACCACCCTGTTCTCTATAGCACAGGGGCCTGAATGAGCCAAGTTCTCCTGTGCGCCTGTAGAGGGCGTCATGGAGAAGGCTGCTCTGCTGAGCAACCCTTTGACTTTGTTAAGTCACTAGGCTTCTCTGAGCCCCAAGTTCCTTATCAACAATAAGGTTAAGACTAGAAGTGCATAGAATCGGCCCTTGTACCCACACATGCTGTGACCAATGACCAGCAACCAGCATCAGATGAAAAGACTACCTCCCAAAGTCAGTCTGTAGTACACACTGACTTCGTCCATGCCGGGTCCCTAAACAACAGACTGTTGACGCGGCATTGACATTGTACTCGTGACTGTGAGCCAGCCAGATGATCAGAACGTCTCATGAGCATTGTGATTCTGAGTTTCTACTGTGCCACTTCATCTTGGGGACTCAAGCACGCTCCAAAGGTCCTGGGGGACGAGGAGTAGGTGGCTGGAACTACATTTGGAAGGTAATATCAATGTTGGGGAAAGGAGACACAGCGTACATTGGATCCCTTTGGGGGATGTTTGTAGCCTCCTGGGGCTGTGAGCAAGTCAAGGCAAGGTCCTCCCTCTGAAGGGTTTTCCCTTCTGTCTGGATCTCCTTCCTCCCTTCTTCTCCCTCATCCCTCTCCTCCCCCTTCCAACTCCTCCCCTTTCCTTCTTCCTCCCAACCCTTCCTCTTTTCTCCCCCCCCTTCCCTTTCCTCCTCCCACTTCCTTGTTTTCTTCCAGACTGCTGGCTGGCTCTCCAGCCCACCTGCCAGTCTCCCAAGCCAGAACTGCCTCTCCCCTCCCCACTGCCTTTTATTTATTTATATCCTCTTCAGAAAGAAGGTGAGAGAGTGGATGAATCCATCCATCCATCCACTCATGAGCCTCCTAGCCCTCTCCCCCTTGCTGAGACCCAAAGCGTAAACTCCTTCTGGCTATTAATTAAAAGCAGCCTCTCCCTTCGCGCCAGCATACTCCATAAATTAATAGCGGCCTTCTTAATCAAATCTTATCTCCTCCTCGAGCCGTAAACACACGGGGCTGAGTTGGTATCTCTGTGCAGCCAGGCGTGAAATTTAATTTTGGATGCTTCGGTACACTGTGTGGAGGGTGGTGTGGGGGGTGGGCACCTGTTTGGGGGCACACCCCAATTTGATTCCCAGCCCCCTGGCTGGCCGAAGCTTGTCTCCTGCTGCCTGGAGAGGAACAGACCTGGCTCTTGAGACCCAAAGGCTTAGGAGTTCAGTGGCTGTGATTGCAATCTCAGGGTTGTAATGTTCAGATTTGTCCTGTCTGATTCTCATGACATCTCTATGAGGGTATGTGGAGGGAACGCAAGCGCCGTGTTGAGAGGCAGAAAAACCACATTTAAGATGGTCTACAGAGGCGGGTCTGGACAGAATTCCGGCTCAGCTGCTTCCTAGTGGCCACTCTGACCCTCTGCTTCCTCTTCTATACGGGCGGCTAGACAATGTCACTTGTAGCTTTAGAGTGAGACATAAAATGTCCCAATTAATGGGTCCAGGACCATGTCTAGCCTATAGCTGCGAGGGAACAGACTGTCTCTTCAGTGACTCACCCAGGGGGATCCAGCCAGCCACACATTGGCATAGTCTCTGACTCAAATTCCAGCTTTTGAAATTCTGTCTCTGGGTTGTGGAGTCTGGGGTCACTGGGATAGGCCCCTTGAGCCTGCTGGCTTGAGTCTACCACTAAGTCCTGGCCCGGCTGTGTATCCCCAAGCCACGGGATAGAGGTGGACGCCGGAGCCATTTGTGTCAGGGCAAAGCTGGGCCAAGTTTCTGCTGCTGCCCCCACTGTGCCAAGTGCTGCCAAGGAACTGCACTGTCACTGCCCCGGGGCTACTCGTGGCACGCCTGCCTTCCTGGGTCGCTGGACATCGCCACTCTATTGAGCAGCTGTGGGCAAGCATCTATCTCTATCCCCTCGGCTTGATGACAGGGGTGTCTCTGCACATTATCATCTCTGCTTTCCCCAGCGCCAGGACTCATTTAGTCCTTCACAGATGAGACGCTCAGCCACTTCTGGAGCTGACAACTCCCCGATCAGGTAGAGTGCCTTGTCCTTGGCTCCACTGGTTCTGGCCAGTGTGCTTTTCCATCTGGTTCTGAGCGGTCTAACTCCGAGCTCCTCCACAAACATCAACTCCTCTGACCTCCCTTCTCAGTTTTCTCCTTATCCTCCGAGTCTACCGTTCTTGCTCATTTGTCAGTCTTAGGCTCAGTCTGTAATCTCGCACACTCCCAGGGAGTTGAGTCTATTCAGAAGTTCAGCTTGGAATCTGACTCACCATCATCAGAGGCCCAACAGTGTTCTTGGGATGCCTGTACAGTGGTTCCCAAAGTGGGGTCCTCAGGGACCCCCAAGGAAAGTTGGTTCTGAGCATGAGACAGGACCTCTGGGTTGGGGTTCAGAAGTGTGGGTTTTAAAGAGTCTCCCAGGAGATGCTGATGTGCCCTTAGGCTGAGGACCAGGCTGTGGGGTACGTTCTGGTTTTCATCAGTGGTCACGGTCACTACGGTCCCAGGGGATGTTTGGTAATGTCTGGAGATATTTCAGTTGTCATACTGGCATCCAGTGCCACAGTACTGTCTCCCAGGATGCCCTGGCACCAGAGACCAGCAGGGATGAGGCTGGGGTACCTAGTTACTCACATTGGAGTGGGGGGGGGGAGGATGGGACACCACAGAGCTCTCCAGAGTCCTCATAGGCTAGGGCAGCACGGTTCCATGGTGGGGCTCAGACACAGGGAAGCCCCAGGGAGCTCTCTGATTGGTGGGTGCTGCACACCGGTCAGCCCACCTCCTGCTCTACTACAATCTTCTTAAAGTGGGCTCCATGAATGATCTCCTTGGTGCGGGGTGGGGAGGAGGCAGATAATTCAAGCTAAGGTGTCCCAGTGGAGTGAAACAATGAAGTTAGGGCGGGTGACAAACCCCTCACGCTGTACATAGTATGACCACGGGGAAAAGCTTGGTTTGTATACAGTGATCTAGTAAAGGAAGGCGCTGCAACTGCTTGCTTCCTCGGTTTGCTAGTCAGTGCCTGCTGTATACTCTCCTCTTCAACCCAGCTGCACCATTGTGACGGTATGCTTGCAGGATGCTTAAGAACTGGACCCTTTAGCTCCAGAGAAGTTACTGCTCAGACACACACACATACACAGACATACACATAGACATACACAGACACACACACACACACTAATAGCTAGTGTCTTTTGTGGTCTTTCCCAATAGAGTTTCAGGTGCTTGAGGCCATGGGAGAAAGAGAGCAAGTCAGGCTCTCAGAGGATCTGGGCTTTGGGGTATAGGTCAGATTTACAGAGTTGAAGAAAGGAAGCCAGTTAAACACAAACAAGAGCCCGGAGCCAAGAGGGTAACCTTGAAGCTGGACAGATGTGGCTCTGTATCCTGCCCCACTGCCTGATAGTACTATAAGTCTTAGCTAAGGCCTTCCTCCCTTAGCTAAGTTTCCTAGTCTGCTAAATGGGGACACCGCTGTCAGCCACCCAGCAGTGGTAAAGAGAGATGGAGAAACACATGGACGGTCCCCAGCATCCACTCTGTTCGCACTGCTTCTAGGATGCTGGCCGGTGCTGGGGCATGAAGCTCTGGCCTGGTCCTTGGAGACTGGGACCCAAGGTGGGGCCTAAGAGCAGGCAGGTGGGCAAGCTGGCAAGCGGGCAGAGCAGTAATAGGTCCTCGTCCCTGGCAGTGTGCTGGATTTTGAACAGCCAGCCTGCAGAAGGCTGGGGATTAACAGGTGCTAGGAGCACTAAGTGCCATTAGCACCTAATGATGCCTTTGTCCTTGCCGTAATCAGGTGAACTGCAAAGGGCTGGAAGAGGGGGCAGCCTTAAAGAGAAGGTAGGCAGCTGTCGTCAGAAGCACCTGCAAATGTGTGCACTCCGCTCTGAAAGTGGCCTCTCTCCGATGGTCAGAGGGCCAGCTGGGGAGGGGGTACCAGGCCTCTGGCAAGGATGCAGATACAGAGGAGGATACGGATGCTTAAAAGGTGATGGCAATCAAAGTCTTGGCTCCGTCGGAACCAGGGAGTGGTGGGGGCCTTTGAGCAGGGGAAGGTGTGCGATAAAAGAGGACATTTAGCAAGATGAATTGGACAGCTGTCTGCAGGAAGGATGCCGGGGGAGAGCCTGGATCAGAGGGTCGGGTGAGAGGCTGTTCCCGGAATCTGGGCATGTGCGAATGCGGCTGAGTACCAGGAATATGTGAGAATTGACAACCTGGCAGCCAGCCCCTCCTTCCCAGGCATTTGACGGCCCCGTGGGGATGATGCTGGAAAGCCTGAGGGTCCTACAGAATACATGTCAGCAGTGCAGAGCCGGCTGTGCCCATCATGGAGAACAAGAACAGAGACCCAGCACCATTTGCTAGATAGAGTGACTGTCTGTTCTATCAGATTCTTGGCTGCTTCTTCAAATCCTGGCCCATCATGCTGGGGCATTCTGACAGTGCAGTGATGATTAACAGCTCTAAATCTCAAGACTCCACCCATCACGGTGTCCCTCATCAGGACCACCCACCCTGGGCTTGCTCACATTGCTCTTGCTGCAGAGAATGGGGTGAGCCCACTGAGGTCAGACATACCTACAAGTATCCGGAAATAGTTTGGGGGTGTCATGTCTGCTTTCCTGATTCTCTCCCCCCCCCGCAGGAAAGTCCTAGCTCCTTTAGTCTCAGGTTCCATATGGGACTTGGCAGGTTAATCATATGTGAAGGGATCCCTGGGAAACCTTCTAGACACTGGATTGTGAGGGCTGGGACTTGTATAGATGGTACTTGGGGGGATGTAGGATATACCCACAATGTTGTGGAACACTTATGCTAACTGATTGGTTCTGGACTGGGCAGATGGCTTGGTAGGTAAAGCACTTATCGCCAAAGCATGAGAAAGAATGAATTGAATGAAATGCATGCCCTGGCAATGCTGTAGCATGCACAGGCAGTCCATATATGGCGGTTTTGTTGAACTTGTCCATATTGGGTTTCATGGTCTAAGTCAATGAGGACCACTGACCAGGTCTCTTCCTCAAGAGGGCACCAGATCTCATTACTGATGGTTGTAAGCCACCATGTGGTTGCTGGGAATTGAACCCAGGACCTCTGGAAGAGCAGCCAGTGCTCTTAATGGCTGAGCCACCTCTCCAGTCCCCAAACATGAGGACCTGAGTTCAAATCTATAGATCCCACATCAACCCAGGCATGGTAGCATATGTCCATAACCCAGGGCTCTACAGTAAGATGGGGCGGGCAGAGACAGGAGATCTCCAGAAGCCTACATGCCAGCTAGCTTGGCACATGCAGCCTGGAACATAAGGCCTGTCTCAAATAACGTAAAAAGTAAGGATTGACACCAGAAGTTGACCTCTGACCTCCACACAGGTTCACAGGAGCCCATATTCATGCATTATTTTGAATTAAAAGAGTAAGACAAGTCCTTGTTTACTGGCCATGTAAATGTGCCTGGCACCTGACTGATCTGAAAGTCCATGTACTTGGAGGTCGCACAGGGCACTAGAACAGTGGTTCTCAACCTGGGGGTCGCGACCCCTTTCACAGGGCCACCCAAGCCATCAGGAAACACGGACATTTACACTGTGACTTATAGCAGTGGCAAAATTACAATTATGAAGTGGCAACGAAAGTGATTTATGGTTGAGGGGTCACGACGACATGAGGAACTGCATTAAAGGATTGCAGTACTAGGAAGGTTGAGCAACCCTGGGCTAGGACATGGCATGGGAGAGAAGTTTAGATGGCACCACGATACCCAGGTCCCCAGTAAGGCAGAAAGGGCAGTCTCCGAGAATAGCTACCACAGGGCCATCAGGAAACCTTGCAAGTGAGAAGCAGGCAGTGAGGAGATGGGTATGGCTTAGGAAGCGCACTGCGGGCTCAGTTAGAGGCTACAGGCTGCCAAGAGCAGGCATAACTTCTCTGGGGACACTTCTCCTGTGGCACCAGCCAGCCCAGCTGGTATATATGAGAGGAGAGGCTGGGTTTCCTCAACCTCCTCAGCTCAACAACTGGATCATCGTCACCTCGTCCCCACCCGATCCACACAGCACAGAGGATGGTAGTTCCCTACCCTGAAGAAATCACATGGGGCCATCCTCAGCCAAGCCCAATTAAGAGGCCGATACCTGTATCACCAGCAATGAGTGAGGTCCTGGGTCTCTGTCATGATAGAATTAGAGACTGGTTCCCTGAGGTTGTTCTGAACCTGTGCAACTGGAGTGTGCCAGACCAGAGCTCATGGGATAAGAAGAATGGTCACAATGGGGTGGAGACCCAGTGAGAGCCAGTGGTGGAGGCTGTGGCCAGAGCAACTTCATGGAGCTCGGGGTGGCTTCTTTGCTATGCCCCCGCCAGCCTCCAGCCATCTGTCCCCATCAGCTCCCGGCCTGATTAGCTACCTTCCAGGAATAGAGCTGTCTGGAGTCTAACTGGGAATTCTAGGAACTGCGATCTCAAGCCAAGCTGGGAAAGAGGGAGGACAGGGAAGGGGAGGCAGCAAGACTGGGACCCAGGCAGCTAGCCCATCCTTCTCGCTGGAATGTGGGCGGGGATGAACACCCAGGGAGGGACCGCTGTGCACTACTCAGGGTACCAAGAAGAGGCAGGAAGAAAAATGAGTTCAGCTATCCCCACCTACACATTCAATCTACAGTAGCCATCCCCCTTACCTGCAATAACGAGAGATGAAGAAAAGCAACTGGAACAATACACTATACCAGAAGCTATTTACAGTGAAAGTTGTTTATATCTAGAATTTTCCATTTCATTATTTTTGGACTGTGGTTGACCTCAGCTGATGGAAAGTGAAACCCTGGATAAGGGGAGATTACTGCAGACCAGGAAAGACCTGGAGGTCAGGAGGACTCCCCTAAACACACACCAGGGTTCCACCTGCCTTTTCTACCCAGATTCGGCTACATTTCTTCTAGGAGGCTGGGTGGGCTATGCACTCGGTTGCCTGGTCCTGTCCCTTCCAAATGGACCTATATCCAGTGCCATTGGGGGGTACCGGATTTAGAGGTGTTCCTGGAAGTTCAGGCAGATCAGGCACCCATGGGAGCACCCCACACCCTGGTTCTCTTTGTTCTTTATGAGGCTCTACCCACAGGACAACTCTGGTAGGTCAGAGAGGGTCCACCAGATGCCATGCGATGAGTACTTGGGATTCTGGGTAGCAGACACAGCACCTACTTTCTTTCTGTCCAGGGAACTGGAAAGGTGGCTCAGGACTTGGTCCCAGAGGCACAACGCTCAGCTCAGGAGAGCTGGGGCCCCGGGGGAAGGGGCAGGTGATGATCAATATGGAAGTCCTTCTCTGGAACACCCCCAATCCATGCCCCTCACACATTGCCTGATGATGAGATTTGGGGGTTCTTACACTGAGTACCAGAGTAATCGGATCAGCACGGGTGTTAACTAGATCAGGCATTGAGGAGATGTGCAAGAGAAGTTATTAAAACACCTAGGGACCTGGGCATGTGAAGTGGGCAGGAGTCTGGCCTTGTGCTCTGTCTCCCTCTAGGGAGAAAGGTGAGGGGCATATATCAGGGTGTATACCTTGAAGAACCCCAGCCCCTTATTTGACTTTGCAACTCATACCCAATGTCCTTCCTTCTCTAAGGGCATGTGCCGGTCATGCCTTCTTGGCTTCTTAACTTCTCATGAGGCATTTACAGCAGAGGCTGGAGTGACCCATTTAACAGAAGGGACAAGCGAGGCCAAGAAGATACCCCAAAGCTCACAGTAATAAAGCAAGCCTGGGATGCCAACCCAAATCCATTTGCTACGATCCATCTCAAGGGCCTCCTGGACTCCTGGGCACTATCCACCTTTGCTGCCTCCGCGGTTACTCTGGGCAGGGTGAGCAGCAAAGGTAAAGATGTGGACACAAGGGGGTAGGCTGGTCGCTGGACCCCTCTCACACTACAGTGACAGCCAAATGAGGCTGGCGTGCTGGCCTTTATCACTGGACTACATCTGGTAGTCCCGGAAGCTCCCATGGACAAGAGAACATCCCTCCCTCCATGCCCTTAGTACCTCTTTATAAGACTGTAGAGCAGTGAGTGGTTCTGAACCTGTGGGTCATGACCCCTTTGACAAATCTCTGTTTCCAGAAGTATTTACATTACAGTTTGTAACAGTAGCCAAATCACAGTTACGAAGTAGCAACAAAAGTAATTTTAAGGTAGGGGGTCACCACAACATGAGAATTGTATTAAAGGGTTGTAGTATCAGGAAGGTTGAGAACCATTGCTCTAGAGGCAAACCTACCATGCTGCCTTGCAGGGCAGGGAGGGAGAGAACATGAAGTGTTCAGTGTTTTGTTTCTAGGCTCCTGCACACCCCAAGGTGAGTGAAAGAGCACACACAAATACTACACACATGCACACTTGCAAACACACATATAAGCACCCGTGTTCAAAACCATGGACACACAGCACTGTAAACATGTAAATATATATACAGGCACACAAGTTCAAGTCCATGCACACAGACGACACATGCAAAACATATATTTAAATCAATGCAAACACTATACTACACACATGCAAACACACAGTTCAAACCCACAAGACTGTAATATATATGTATATATATAATTATATATAAACACACATTCAAACCCATGCATACACTATACCACATACATACAAGCATATACATGTAAATACACACATTTAAACCTATGCATAGAGCACTTCACACATGTAAACATGAAGTGCATACATGTACACACACACATGCACACACACACAGAGCCTTCTCTCCCTGGGTCTTATCAGCATCCAACATGTGTAAATTTCACTTTCCTCCTCTGTTGGCTCTCCTGACCACAAGAAGGTCCATGTCGTATGCTGAGCATAGCAACCTTGCTCTTCTTGTCCCTTGTTGTCCCTCAGTTCCCAGGTCCATGTCTGATGCCCGAGACTTTCTGTTGCGTTTGCTGAGTGAGTGGCCTATGAGTGAGGAGGTGTGAGTGAGAAGCAGAGAAGCTGCAAGCCACATGGCCGCAGGGAGGGAAGAGGGTGGGAACAAGCATTTGGAGATGCAGCCCAGGGCAAAGGCAGGCGGTGCCAAGGGGCCTGCTGTGTTCCTGGGACCCACATGGCTGTGCTTGTGAGCAAGCCAGGCCACAGGTGCGGCAGATGTTGGGGGTGGAACAGGAAGAGAGAGCAGAGAGATGGGTGTCGGAGCATAGGACTGGCAGGAGGCAGTGTCACGGCGTTCCAACACCACTTGTTGCACGGCCTCCTTGCCCTCTAAATCCTAGCTGAGGGTATGCCAATATGACACACGGCCACAATATTGGCATGTGGCAGAACAGTGGTGGAGGGAGGCCTGTGTTGTACAAAGACTGACCCCATGGACTTTCTCAGAACTGTCCTTGTGGTCTGACTTCTGTGGTCCTCACCTCCATGGCACTGGGCTCTGTGGCTCTAAGCATGGTGCCCATGATCTCTGTGACTCTATAGTCTTCTTCCTTGTGGCCCTCACTTCCGTAGCTCCTGACACTCTTAAGAAACACTCCTGTGGTCCTCATCACTGTGGCCTCACCTCTGGTCTTTAGCCTCCTGGCTCTTATCTCTAAGGCTCTCACCTATGTGACCCTCACCCCTTACCTCTATGTCCCTCGGCTCTGCATAGCAAGAACATCCCTTGAGCAGCTTGGAGGGGCAACATAGGAAAGTTATTTCTTTGTCTGGACTCTAGTGCTACAAGTGACCTCTAGATGAGGTGTGGAGTCAGTGACATTGGCCTGGGGCCCCTGGCCAGTGCCACCTGGTCCCAGTTGCTTCCAACAACTCAGGGACTGTAGTAATAGGAGTGGCGGGCTGCTTCCCGCCACTCCGGCTAGCTTTACCCAAAATAATTACACGGACACTGTATTCTTTTAATGACTGCTTGGCCCTTTAGCTCTAGCCCTTTTCTCGGCTAACTCTCGCACCTGGACTAACCCATTTCCAATCAT
>NC_022014.1:77047025-77091870 GCF_000317375.1 Microtus ochrogaster
GAGTCTCTGAGCTCACTTCCTCTTCCTCTCAGCATTCTGCTCCTCCCACCTATGTTCTAACCTATCAGGTCAAGCAGCTTCTTTATTTAATTAACCAATGACCTTCCTCCATCAAGGGACAGGCAGGAAGATGGGATGCAGGGAGAACCAGATGACAGGGGCCAGAAGGCTGTCTTGAGGAGGGCTGGTCTCTGTCCCTGAAGTCTTGGCAAGAGTTTGTCCCCTTTGGAATTCATAGGGGTATCCAGAAGGGACGGGAAGGGCTGCAGTGCTTCCAGGGGCCCCTGTCAGGCTCTCTGCCATCTGGGAGGGTCACCAAACAGCTGGAGGTGTCAGGAATATGACCCAAGTGGGCTGGTGGGGAAGCCCTATGATATGGCAGAAATCCGAAGCCAGGGCTTAGAGGAGGCTAACATGTCAGAGGGTTCTCAGTCTGTATATCCCAAGCAGCCCCTCTTCTCTTGCCTGCGCTAACATGCTGGTCTCTCACCAACAGAGGAAAACCTGATATGAGGTAGTAAGAAGCCACACGGAGTCTCTGGGACTTGGCCACCAGGGAGCTTGGACAGAATACATGACAGAAGGCACCTGGTGTGTGACTGGCAATACGGTGAGAGGTGAGCTTACGTGAGCCTCCTCCTCACTCAGCTGCATGACCCGGAGGATGCCTCCTCCTGTCCCTGGGGAAGATGCCTGACCTGGTGCATCTGGCTTGGACACCTTGGAGAGGTTGCAGCCCTCAACCTCTGGGGGCTTAAGTTCCCTTATCTCTCAAGGTTTGCTGAGCACAGACACATGTTATGCCATGACACATCTCATTCAGGCATATGCTCATGTGTGTGGAGTTGTTTATGCAAAGTCCCTGGCCTCTCCTCTTTAATAGGAAGTGACAGCTGGTGGCATATCCACCCACCCCCTGACTCCCATGCCATATCCAGGCAGCCTGTGGCCACGCACCCTCTCTCAAAGAGGTTCTAGCTGTCTCTGATGTTCCCTAACTCTCAGGAGGGAGACAGAAAGGGGCAGAGTTACATACACAGCATAGAGTGACTGGTGCCAACCTCCCTGACCTTCCCACCATCACCATCTCGGCACAGACTGAAGCATTGGAACGAAGGCTGGCTGTGACAGAGAGGTGCCAACTTTGACCTTAGGAAAGTAGTTCTTAGTCTGTGGGTCACAACTCCTTTGGGGTCAAATGACTCCCTTCACAGGGGTCACCTAAGACTATCAAAAGACACAGATATTTATATTGTGATTCATAACAGTAGCAAAATTATAATTATGAAGTAGCAAAGAAAATAATTTTATGACTGGGGGTCACCACAACATGAGGAACTGTATTAAAGGGTCGCAGCATTAGGAAGGTTGAGAGCCACTGCCTTAGGGAGACCTTTGCCTCCCTCTATCACCTGCCTGAAAAGGCACATGTAGGACTCTGAGGCCTTTCTTCCTAGGAACCCTGGCTGCACAGCCTGGGGTCCCAGGGACAACCTCCTCTCCTTACTAGGTCCCCTGTATTATGTCTGGAAGCCAAGCCCAATGGCCCCTGATTCATCTTCCCTGCACCATACCTGGGTCCATTTTTGTCCTATGTGAACCCATTCCCAGGCTCTCCTAGTTTTCTTCTAGATTCTCGGCACACATCATTCCTTCTTCTTGACTTGTTTTCAAATAATTGAGACTGTTGCATCTCACAGGGTCCATGAGGTGGAGGCAGTGCCTATGCAGGCCTTCAGTCTCTCTATCTAGCGACTGGAAAGAATGCAAGGCCTGGAGAAGCCAACCCCTGTGCATCTCAATGTATGGATTCTGGACGCAGGAGATGCATTTGCATTGGGAGGTCAGCTGGCACTCTGGACCCTCTGACAGGGGGAGAATTTAATTTCTGTGACCTCAGCTTTGCTAAATAGTATAGAAATACAGCTACCTGCTATAGACAACCCTTGCCACCGTCACCCCTGAGCATGAAAGGCACAGAATTAAATGGACCCATGATGTTCCCAACATGTCTTAGCTCTCAGCACTCCAGCGATGGCCTCTCCAAGCCTCCCTCCACCTGTCTCTACAGTTCTGAGAACTGGGACTTCCTGCTCTGTGGGGCTTTAGTTAACTTATTATGATGATTATGATTATGATTATTATTTTTTTACAGCACCTATAAATGGACAAATTTTCTCACTAAAGCTACAGAACCTGGGGCAGAGCTCCAATGGAGTTCTGATTGCTACTTAGGCATTACCTAGACAATCGGTGACCCAATGAACACACAGGTGTCCCAAAGGAAGGACTTCTTTTGATCCCATCTACCCTGGATGAAGGGATGAGGATTGCCCTCCCATAGCATGGGTCAGCTCTCTCCACCCCCTATTTGGTGGTTGTCAATACTGAGGCCTCCAAATGTATTCCAAGGTTAATCCTGAAGCCACAGGGATGGAGAATGGGGAGCTTCCAAGACCCTAACCCCGAACCCCCCCACCCCCAGTCAGGCTACTCAGGTATCATGGCCTATCTGCTTCCACACACCTCCCTGACAGCCAGCTAGCCCAGAAGCCCTGTACTCCAGCCAATTTTAATTGTTTATTTTCCAGCCTTGGTTAGGAGTCGATAAAATCCATAACCCTGATAGTGCCTGTCTTTCCCGGTTACCCCCCTTTATGACTCACCCCCAGTTCTCCCTCCCCAAGGACAAGGCCCTGCTCTTTATAGAAACCACTTGTGAAGCTGGACCACTAGAAACCCATCACTGTCAGTAAATGACCCTCCAGGACAGGAAGCTGCCAGTTAAGTGAGAGGCTTGGGTGCAACCCTGATGGCTGCCCTCTTCTCTGAGCAGAGGCTCCAAATGGCCTCACCAGGGTATCAGATCCTTCATCTGGGTCATCACATGGCAGGCAGAGTGCTGAGCCTAGAGGTGAGGGGACCTCAAGTCTGTGGCCTCAAACAGCAGTGCACAGTGAGGTCTTGGATGGGGTTTGGACGTCTCTGGCTTCCACCTTTATCTCTACAGCACAGGGAATGGACTGAGTACTGATGACCCCAACCGTTTGTTTCTCCTTCAGCTAAGCCCCTCCTTCTTCCCCTCATTCCCCTTCCCTTTCCCTTCTTTCCTAGCTTTATATAAAGAAAAAAAAATTTGGAGACAGGGTCTCACTATGTAGCCTTGGCTGACTTAGAACTGACTATGTAGACCAGGCTAGCCTTGAACTCATAGCAATCTGCCTGTTTCTGCCTCCTGGGTGCTGGAAATAAAGGCATGTACCATCATGTCAACATAAAAACAATTTTTTTAGACAACGTCTCATGTGTCCCAGCTGGCCTTGAATTTTCTATATAGCCCAGGATGACCTTGAGTTTCTGGTCCTTTTGCATCTACCTTCTTTTTTTTTTTTTTTTTTTTGATTTTTGAGACAGGGTTTCTCCGTAGCTTTTTTGGTTCCTGTCCTGGAACTAGCTCTTGTAGACCAGGCTGGCCTCGAACTCACAGAGATCTGCCTGCCTCTGCCTCCCAAGTGCTGGGATTAAAGGCGTGCGCCACCACCGCCCGGTGCGCATCTACCTTCTGAACACTGAAATTATGGTACACATGCTGCTGTATTGTTTTATGTGGTTCTGAGCATCAAATATAGGCCTTTGGGCCGGCTAGGCAAGCATTCTACCAACTGTGAGTAGATTGAATTATTGATGCAACAACCACTGTTTGAGGAAGTGTGATGTGGGATTCCCCTCTGTATGCTGTAAATATGTTTTATTGCCATTGGTTAACAAACAAGCTGCTTTCAGCCAATAGCTTAACAGAATAAAGCCAGGTTGGAAAAGATATAGAGAGGGAGTAGGCAGAGTCAGGGAGAAACCATGTAGCCGCCATAGGAGATAGATGCCGGTTGGTGGACAGAACCTTACCAGTAGGCCACAACCACGTGGTGATACATAGATTAATAAAAATGAGTTAATTAAAAATGTAAAAGCTAGCTAGAAATATGCTTAAGCCATTGACCAAACAGTATTACAATTAATACAGTGTCTGTGTAATTATTTCAGGTCTGGGTGGCCAGGAAACAAACAAGCGTCCTATGACTACAGAAGTGTATGGTGACAGAGGTGGCTGTCCTTGAGCTATTCCCAAGCCACAGAAACACATAAGTAAAAATTTAAACAGGTCCCTAGTCTATGAAAATGAAAACAGAACTTTCTGGCTAGGGAGCAAGTGGGAAGTGTAGCTTTCCCCTAGATGGGCCCACCCCCTCTTCTTAATTTTCTGGAAACTTCTAGAAGACTCAGAAGCTTCTAGATGGCAAAGGCTGGAGGTTTAGCATTGTTGCCTCCTACACAATGGGTCTGCCCCGTGATTTGCATGCCGTAAGGTTTAGCATAAAGGTTTAGAGAGGAGGAGAAAGGAAGGAAGAGAGGACTAGGGTGAAGATGGATGGAGGAAGAGCAATGTGCACGAACCCACATCTGCCTTTTCTCTCTCCCTTCTGCACAGCTCAACTCTGTGTCCTCCCCATCCCCCAGCTAACCCTTTACTTACTTAGACCTAGGATGGAGCCAGATTGGCTCCTCCTCAGACTCTGCCAGAAACTAGTTTGGTCTCATCCTCCAGAAAGCTGAGCCTGTGGTCTCCAGCATGGGGGTTGAGGGCTTCTGAGCTGTTCCCAGGAGTTCCTCCAGTGCAGGAAGTGGGCAACCCCATCTACACACAGACCAACAACCTCCACACCCACGGGTCATCAGTGGCGGATGGTGAAGTTACTAGGATACAGACGCACTTAGCGGCAAGCCTGCATTTGGAGCCCCCGCCTCGGTTACCATGCACTTCCTCAAGCTGTGGTTATTGCAGCAACAGTCACCAGGATAGGGTGATGCCTGTGTTTCTCTGACACTGGGCCATTGTGCTGGAAAAGGAGGAGATGCTCACCCTATGGCCTGAGTCCTGGCAGCCTGTCCTTCTGCCTCCTTCCCTCTGTCCTGTAGCTTCAGGGTTCTCCCCAAGTACCCAAGGACAGCAGCTGTGTGCTGGCCAGAGACCACATCTGGAATTCATCCTCTTCATTAAATTAGTGGCTGTCTCCCAAGTCCCTGCTCCCTTGATCTTCCAAAGCTCTATCCATGCTGCTAACAAGGGTTTTAATTTGTTCATTACATTTCCTCCCAATAGTCCTGCTGGCCTCTGCCCATCCTGAGGGAGGAGGGAGTTGAGGCGAGGGAAAGCCTTTGGGTCCAGGCTCAGAGCTGTCCTAGCTCAGGGTACCCAGGGCCTCTCTAAGACAGCCACCCCTGCAAGCTCTGATCACTCAGCACCTAACTTCCTGACACCTTTGGGGATGCCTGGGGATGGTTTGGGGACAGGCCATCAGGCTCCCCTGCCAGTTCCTCTCCTTTCTGTGACAGATTTTGTAGCCATCCAATCAATGCAGACAACTCGATCTGGCACCAAGGCCCTGTGAAAACCACAACCCATCAAGAGGCATTTATTGTCCTGCAAACAAACGGTCCCCATCCCCCATGCCCAGCCAGTCCCATCTTCACTCCCGCTTGGGTACCCTTCTTCTGTCCTTGGAGCAGCTCAGACTGACTAATCCAGGCAGCTCTCCCCTTAGCATCCCGCCTCTGCCCAAGCCAGGCTGGGTCCAGTGTGGGGCAGGAAGCAAGATACAGAGATCTGGACCCAGCAATTCACCTGGGAGAAGTCCAGGGCCTTTATCCTCTGTGTCTTTGTTAATGAAAGGAGTATAACTGAGTGTACCCCTGGGGTACATCTGCTGGATTGGACAATATTTCTCCCAAATTTATGTCAACTCAGAATATCAGGATGCGACCTCATTTGGACATATGGCCATCGCTTGAACCAGCCCAGGTAGAGCATCCTTAGAGAACAGCAGTATACCTGGGCCTGTGTGGTAGAAGGAGTTACTCACAAGCCATGTAGCAAGCCTCTGTCAACTTTTTTATCCTCTCTGGGCCCTGATGTCCCTCTCCTTTACAGTGGGGCTATTAAAACAAGGTCACCGGGGAGTGGGTGGGCTTTCTGCGATGACAGTGGCACAGAGACACAGAGAAGCACTAAGATGAATACAGAGAAGCCATTTGACAATGCAGGCACAATGTCAACACATAGTCCCTGCTGACCTCCCAAGGGAGCCCACACTGTCCATATCTATTCTGGCCTTCTGGCCTTCAGAGCTGCCTCAAGCTACTCGGTTTACACCACTTGGGAGAGGCAGCAGATTGAGCAGGTTTGGGAAACTGAGGCCCAGAATTTAAAATGGTTTATATCACGTCACAAACACAGGGCACTGATGGCTATGGGACCGGACTTAGAGCCTCTGCCTTCCAAGAATTTCGTGGAGGCTCAGAGACCACGGAAGACAGCAAT
Source organism: Microtus ochrogaster (assembly GCF_000317375.1). Classification (NCBI taxonomy): domain Eukaryota; kingdom Metazoa; phylum Chordata; class Mammalia; order Rodentia; family Cricetidae; genus Microtus; species Microtus ochrogaster. The sequence goes on from NC_022014.1 coordinate 77,053,402, forward strand.
CTTGCACAGCAGACAGCCCTCTGCCTGGAAGGAGGCTGGGCCCAGATGATGAGAGCCGTGTACCTCCCCAGTCTCCCCAGATCCACACAGCACCCATCACAAGGCCCCCAAAAGCCCTCATCTCACAGAATGTAGGAATCTCGAGTATTGAACAGGCTGGCAGGGGCCTGGTAGGTGCTAATTCATTAGTACATGAATGGCAGAAACATAAGAGCCTTCACCCGTTCCTGTGCAAAGCTCGTGTTTTAGATGTCACGTGGACAAGGAATTGGACAGCTTCTTCCCCTACTTTTCATCCGTAAAACTGTAAGAAGCTCACACAAGGAGCCCTGTGTTGGGGCTGGCACACCCTTGGAGAGGATGTTAGTTTAAAGTAATGTTTCTCCACCCAAGTGCTGCTGGCGACACGGTCTGGAGTTTAGACCGCAGTTTGCTGAGGGACCACCCTGCACCCTACAGGATCTTAGCAGGGCCTTTGCCCACTGGATGTGGGACGTCCTCAACACTCCTCCACCAGATGTGACAACCCAAAGTGTCTTCAGACACTGCCACACCTCTTCTGGGGTGCAGAAGACACAGGCTCCAGACTGCCCCCCCCCAAATCATCACATACCTGACCACGGGACTGTAGGAGCAGGGTGTGCCCTGGGAGTGGGGACCATTGCTTCCCACCGTTAGTGGCTTGCCCTTCCATGGAGCCCCCTGTCTGAGGGTTTTAGACACAGGCTAGACTACTATGTGGTAGACAGAGATGTGTAACTTTAGATGAAGGATTCATGCCAAGCATCAACATCCCTTCTAGAAGATTCTAAAATGCCCTCATACCTATTACACTGACATGATGTTAGGTACGATACCTTCCTCTCTAAATCACAGCTACTCATGAGTCTAAAGACAGCTAACACTCTGTGGGAATTATGATGCCACACAGGTGATACAGGCTTCCCAGGTACAGGGATTATAGGTCTCTCCACGCTGAACCTAGGAACATGGCAGCGGTCACAATCGTGCGCTGGAGGCTTTTCAAACTTATGTTCTTCTTAAAAGTACAAGAAATGGGGCGGGGGAGGGGCGGCAGTGCCACTGTTAAAGCAGAGGACACCAAGGCTCAGGGAGATTAAGAAGTTGCCAGAGACTACACAGCATTGAGCGTCTCCTTCTACCACACAGGTCTTAACACACCCCCTGTTCTCTGATGCTCTCCTCTAGCCTGAGCTGCTTTCTAAAGGGGCAGAAGCCAGAGGTCATGAGTGTCCTCTCCACAGGAGGCCCTCAGAGAGGGCACAGAGGAGGTGGAGGGAAGAGAGGCCCATCTGGCAGGAGGACAATGCTTGTCTTAGAACCCAGGGCCAAATGGGCAGCACACACCCCTGGAGTCTGCCACATGGAGGCAACGCCTGCTGGGCAGCTCTTGGACACAGGCGCCAACACGTCAGCCTGCCTGGCCACAGAGTGTTTTCAGGGCAAGGCCAGGAGCAGTCTCCAGGTGGGGGTCGTGGAAACCCATGCTCACATACACACGCTTTCTTGAGCTGCCTCCCCACAAGCCCGTCCTCAGAACAGAGGCCCATTCAGACCAGCTGAGGAGCTGACCTGCATAGGCAACAGCCACATCCTTTCCAGGAAAGATGGAGAAGTCATCTCCGGAGGGTGTGCAGCCAAGGCTACCACTGGCATCCTCAGAACCCTCCCCAGGCATGGCACACGGGGCTGGAAGAAGTGAGCTGGGCATTGTGACACCTCAGTCTGCCCTGAGGGAATTCCAGCCAGTAACACAGCATTGCCAGTGCATACAACAGTCCAAAGGATCAACAGGCTGTGGGCTTAAAGCGACAAGCAGTGACTCCGAGACCTCACCACATCTTCCTTTTCCTCCCCCACAGAGTCCTGGAGCTGAGGACAGCCAGCAACTCATCTCTAAATCCAGGAGACTGATTTGGCACAAGGGGTGCAGGAGAAATGGGGATACCACAAGGGGCTCACCCCAGTTCTAAGTAACAAGCAGGGTTCTCAATAAAGATAACAAGCACACAGAGGTAGAAGTTGAGAGGATTACTTTGGTGTGCTGAAGACTCTGAAGATGCTCATTAGGTCTGGGATCATTGCAGAGATTCATCAGAAATTAGAGGTTGAAAGTGATGGAGGCTGTGGAAGGGAGGGTACCAGCAACACCCGTAGTCATTGGACCACTGTGAGAAGAAGCGATTCTCAAAATAGGCAGAGAAGGAGAGTTAGCTGGCAAAAGGACACTGGAGGACAGGAGTTCTGGGGGCCTAGGAGAAGAAGCACCCGAGGACAGAGCAGGGAATACATTCAAGGATCCACTGGAGTTACCAATGGAGGGATCACAGAACACTTTGCCCAAGCCTCCAAGGAAAGGTATGGGTAAGGGGTGATGGCACTTTCAGGAGGTATGCAGGAAAGATACCAGCACGGGAAAGGGACTGGCAGATGCAAGATTGTATGCTGAGAGCAGAGACCTTGAAAAGAGAGGGGCTAAAGGCCCGGGTGAGAGGGCGCATGAGCAGGCAGGGGGTGGGGGGGTGCTGGGTGAGTGCAGGCTCAATGAAGACCCACCTCTGACCAATGAAGATAGTAGCAGATATGGGGGGGGGGAGGAGAGGCTCTCTGGAGGCTGGAGGGGAAAGAGACCCCACTGAAGGGATCTTTTGTTTCCTGGGGAGAACCATCACTAATAATTTGTCACTCCTATCTGAGTTGGCTTGACATCACCTCGTGAAAGACTTCCTTGGTGTTCAACTCTCTATATGCCTAGATGCACTGTCCCCCCCTCACTGACACGAGCCAACAGGTCATGTTCACCCGTATGTCACTGCTCTTCAACACATGCTCGGTACATCAAGGTGATGTCATACTCACGGTCTCTTCCCTCAACCCCTACCTTCCCCCCTCAGATTCCCGAAGCCTGACAAAGCTGAAAACCCTTCTTCCTGCCAACCTGGTGAGACCACAGAAAACTGTGGACTTGGCTTTTTCCTTCCTGTGATTTAAGAAAAGTAAGAAAACAAGCTACTCAAACCAAACAAAACCAAATGAGGTGGCCTTCTTGGAGGGATGATGAGATCCAATTAGCACAGATGGGGCTGGGTTGGTTTTTCTAGCACAAACATCTTATTTATTTGTGGGGCGCTCGTCGGGGGGTGGCACGCCAAGCTTGTTTCTTGTTATTACTTTGTTTCATGCCTCAACTAGCATGGATGGACTTCTGAGGAAAGCCTGTGGTTCTCAGAGGCTGTGGCAGCGGAACACAGATCTGGGGTGACATCCCACCCTCCCCAGGAGAGCAGGACAGTTGGAGGCTGGGTAGCTCACACTCCTCTTCCAAGGAATGATAGGGGAGCTTCCTGGGGGTGAGAGAACTGTGAGAAAAGGCTAGGGGTGTGTGGCAGGGGTAAGAAGATAGCCATAGCGACCCTTCTGCTGGTGCTCACTCAGCACCAGGTTTTCCAGTACACTCTGTCCACGCTCGCAACCACTGCATGGTCAGAGGGCGGGGTCCATGTGGTGCATATGGACTCTCAGGGAGGTGGTGTCAGCTGACCCAAGTGGCCTGACTGGTAAACAGGAACACTGGTCTTTCATCGCCTTGGCTTGCTCCATAGCTCACGCTGGAACCGTGCTAGATACCTTCTTGGATAATCTGGACTTTCCAGTCACAATACCGGAAACAGCAAACTGTGAGCAGGAGGAGAGGTTTATCATTGCCTCACAGCTTCAGAAGTTTCAGTTGACAGTTGCTTGACACTGCTGCTTCCATCATGGTGGCACTCCGTGCTATCCAGGAAGCACAGAAGAGGAAAGAGCTGAGGTACTAGCATCCCCTCCAGGATATGGATCTAATGACCTAACCTTTTCCGATTAGTCCCTGTTTCCTAAAAGTCCAACCTTCCAGTGTTGCCATGTTCGGTGACCACGCCTTTTACATGTAGGTCTTTGTGGGAACATTCTATGTCCATACTATAACATATGTTAACAGTTACCTGGGCCCACCTCATAGTGAGGTCCACACCTATTGATTTATTCATTCAAAAAATCAATTTGCATTTGTTCAATACTTGCAAGTCCTGGGCACTGCCCTGGGCATTAGGGATCCTCCAGTGGAATATTGAGACTGAGGTCATTGCCCTTGGGGGTTTAGATGACCTCTGGGAGTTGGTCTGGGTGTATGAAGAGGATCACCAACATGCCAGATAAACAGGCAAATGATGGCAAGTATGAGAGGGTCATATATGTTGTAAAGAAAATAAAAACGCCAAGGTCTCGGGTAAAGGCAGAGGGCTGGCACAGGCTGCTATGTTCGATGAAGGAGGTAGCTAGACCCGAGCCTAAAGGACAGGCTCCAACTCAGAGCCCAGCAGTTCCCTGGGTAGAATATCCCAGGTAGTACAATGAGCTGACTGGAAGGTTTTACAGTGTAGCTGCATAGCTGTGCAAGGCTTAAACGAGGCCGTGTGGCTAGAGGTTCAGAGAAGCAATAGTGGTTCACAGCTCAGAGCCCTCATAAGCCCCGGATCTCACTCTTGGGGCTTCCACTGTGAGCGCTGAGTAGGGTACACACTCTCTAGTGTCTATCTGGTAACTCTGGAGAAGCATTGGTAGGGCTGGGATTGTAGCTGTGCTGGTGGACTGTTGTCCAGCATACAGGAAGCCCTAAGTTCGATCCCCAGCACTGCATAGAAGCCTGGCATGGTGGTACACACTCGTAATCCCAGTGCTTCAGAGGTAAAGACAGGAGGTCAGAAGTCCAAGGTCATTCTCCACTATATATTAAAGTTTGAGGTCAGACTGGGCTACACGAGACCCTGTCTTAAAAAAAATACACAAACCAAATAACCCAAAATTCAAAGGGGGACAATTTTAGACTCTGTACCGCAGCTGTAAAGATAAAATGAAGGCTTCCTGCATCCCCATTACCCAGTGTCTCCTTTGATAACATCTTGTCTATCGCTGTGCACATGACAACCAGGGCACCAACAAGAGTCCGTTACATCCCATCTACTACACTCCACGTGCATCAGATGTTCCCAGTTTTCCCCAAATGTCTCCAACCTGCCATCCCCGGACCCCATATTATACTTGCATGTCATGTCTCTCTGATTCCCCGACACGGTGGCTATTCCTCATGCGTGCATAGTCTGTGATAATCTTGGTCATTTTGAGTTATAACAGGTTAGCTACAGTGCATAATATGCCTTAGTTTGGAGATTTTTTTGAGTGTGTGTGGGGGAGAGGGATGGAAGACCACAGCTATAGGTGTTCTTTATGTCACCTCCCAGAAGGGGACAGACGTCTATGTGACTCATTACAGGTGACATTAGCCTTAACCACCGAGGAGATGAGGTTGGTTAGGTTTCTCTGCTGTCAAGGTGCCTGGTCAAACTCCCTTTCCACATGGTGTACTTAGAACAGTGGTTCTCAACCTGTAGGTCTCGACCTCTGGGGAGGGGGGTGTCAAATTACCCTTTCATAGGGGTTGCATATCAGATATACTATGTACCAGATATTTAAATTATGATTCATAACAGTAGTAAAATCCCAGTTATAAAGTAATAATGAAAATAATCTTATGGTTAGGGGTCACCACAACATGAGGAACTGTATTAAAGGGTTGTATCATTAGGGAGGTTGAGACCCACTCGCTTAGAAGGTGTATACAAAGTGCAAGACACACTCTGAGACGATGTTTGGTTCTTTGTAAAGGGTTGACAAAAGCCATTGTCCAGAATGTGGTCATTGCTCAGGATCAGACACTGCTGCCCAGGACCCTGAAGCAGTGGAGCAGGGTGCTGAAATGTATGGGGTCATTGACACATCTTTGTCTACGAGATGATTCCTTGATTGCATGTAGGGCATCAGTGAAGCATGAGCCAAGGGTACCTTAAAGTCCTGGCTTTGGACATGGATGCCTGGGCATTGCCCTCTACAAAGCTGAGAAGGCCCAGGAAGAGACTGCCTCAGGAGACACTGGGAGCTTGGATATGCAAGACTGGGATGGTATGGCCATCTTGGTGCACAGCAAGTTGGATAAGTAAGTCCAGAGTTTGAGAATCTAGTCTGGGCTGGAGGAATGTCTGGAGAAGTCACAGGCATGGAGATGGGGTGAGATCACCAAGGGGCAGGTGTGCATGGGAAGAGGAGAGAGCCAGGTGGGGTCCCAGGATGCCCCGACATCAACATCAGAGTTTTCTTGTCTAGAGAAGCCAGTGAGGGAGGTGCCAAGGGGTGGGTAGGATACTCGAGGAGAAGACAGTTAAAGGCTAAGCACCAACACCACGGGGCAGCTTGGTGGGGTACAGGAGTCCAAGCCTGAGGTAAGAGACCACCGAGGAAAGGAAGAGGGAGTCAGGGTCAGGAGATATGAATGGCATCTTTCTAATGGAGGCTGTATGTCATAGAAGAAGTGAAGACGTGTGGGGGAGGGGGGAGGAGACAGGGGGAGTGGCAGACTAGAAATATCTCAAGACCCGAGAACCACAAATCTTAATTCCACCACTAGGGGTGATGAAGACGGAGGCAACAGGCGTCTTTGGTAATGTGTGTAACAGCCTACTAAGGCCGCTTCACACCTCAAAGCAGCCAAGCACAGGGAGGAAGTGGGGAATGCTAGGACCAAGACTGAGGTGCTATGTAAGACTCTCCTGGAAGTCTCCAGAACCTCTTGGGTAGGAGTCCCCACTACAGCAACCACGAGACTGGTCAATCCAGCAAGGCCTGCAGTGAGCATTCTCCAGGGAAACCTACCAAGAAAGAAAGATAGGGGGTTCCCTGGGTTCTTGCATATTCCACTAACCCTACCAGCCCCGAGAAGATAGGAGGGGACACCCATTTCCTTCCTCCAGGCCGCTGGAAGGTACTGTAAGACCTAGCTGCTCCTGAGCCTCCGTCCCAAGGCCTCTACAGGCAGGGTTTAAAATGTCCTGCAGTTAAATCCCAAAGAGGCATGCATTCTTACGAGTGTATGTGTAGGGTGTATGTGTAGGGTGTATATGTATTGCCCAAGAAAGGACCCAGAGGTTCCTGAGGACAAAGCCCCCTCAGAAGACAGAGGGCCTTTCCAGCCGCTGGGGGCACACTGACACATATATGATCCCCCACTTCTAATCCAGAAGTTCTCTGCCCCATCCCAGACACTGAAGAAAAGGGGAGACCACTCAATAAGCCATTCTGTCATCATTCTGAATTTTGTCCCATCACGTCCCAAGCGGTTGTAAGTCTTAAGGATGGCATGTATGAGTCTTTGTATCTGGGTCACCCTCTGGGTCTCAGACTCACAGGGTTGCTCCAGTGCAGTTAAGATACTGAAGATTGGAAGAGTGATGCATTTGCTTATTTCCCCAAAGCAGCTGAGGGGGAGGTTGGGCATGTGCATGGCCAGTGTACAACTGGGTTGTGTCTGTGCATAGTGGCGTGTGTCTGAAAGGTGCATTATGTGTCCAGGAGACTGTGGCATTTGAACACATGTATGTGTATGTGCGTACACATGCTCATGTATACGCGTAGGTATTTATTGTGCCGGGAGAAGGGGCAAGTGTGCACGAGCAGTGAGCATGCAGAGAAAGGAGCATGGAAAGCAACAGAGCCTGCCCAGGTGACAACGTGTCCCCATGCTCCAACTTCACCAACAGTAAGATCTGTCAGAAACAAGGCACAACTTTTCAAAGGACGTGAAACCAGTTCCCAGTCCTGTCTTCTCTGCGGAGCGATGCTGGATGTTACTGGAATTCTAAGACACAACCCAGCCAGACACTGACCGTGCTGACATTATTTAAAGGATGTCCCCAAAACTTCAGAGTGGCTGAATTATCCAAACTCATACACCTTGAGGTACATAAATGATTGGCTTTCTCTTAGGGAAAGATGGGGGATTTAGGTCAACATCCACTCTCGTCCTATGCTGTGACATCCTGAGGGAACCCCCTCTCTGAGAAAAAAAAACACCATAATATAGGAAGGCCCAGTTCGTCCCAGAGCCCCAAGACTTCCTAAGAGGACCAGGGTGGAGCCAGAATCCTCTCCACAGCTGGGCAGGGTCTACCATGACTGGCACAGGACACTCCCCAAGGCCTTCTGGATCATGTTCCAATTACAAGGCTTGAGCTGTTTCCTGCGACAGCTGTCCCTACTGGACAACCAGAGGCCTGGGACAGTGTCTGGGAGCAGCCCTAACACAGTCCTTGCTGAGGTCTCTCTTCAGTGTTAGTGTCTCTGCTCACTTGGGTGGAGGACATGTACCAAGGAGGATGGAGTCTAAGACCTGTTGCATGTCATTATGGGACTCAGTTTCTATGGTCCCTATGCTTAGTAGCCCACCAGTGACGCCTGATCCCCTCTCCTGCCTTCATTGGGCTGTCATGCTTCTTCTCCAAGATGCGACTCTGGAAAAAGTCACAGGGTGCCCATGCCACATGATTCCAATAAGATGTTCCCTGTTCAACTTTAGCTCTCAAAAGGCCATCCGCTCTACCTACATTCATCCCCTCAGGACCCAGGTCCTTACCAACTTTGTCCTTCTGACCCTGTAGCCCACAGCCTGGGAGATGCAACCAGAGGCCAGGGACAGAGGGAGCTGTCTTCTGGCTTTGGCTCCTCCGACTGGGTCTAGGGCTGGACCTGAGTGGGAGGAAAGAACAGGATCCTCCTCTCCCACGTGCTGCCCGGTCACAGAGAGTTTAAGTACCGTAGACACCTCCCCCATCTCAGGAGGGAGCCCACATTACCCATCAGCCACCAGGGAAGGCTCCCCACAGTACAGTTGTGAATTAAACATGCAGCCTAATGAGTTGATTTTATTAGTTTGCAAACGCATTGAGAACTCGTTATCAAAATAAACATCAATTCCTTTCACCCCTGCCGCAGCCTCTTCAAGCGAGGGAAGGCAAACACAAATACACAGCGGCCAGCCGTGACCTGGCTGCATGTGGGCTACAAGCTAGTTCAGAAGGTCCCAGCATCCCTCACTGTCTCAGGGGCCCTGCCGGGGTAGAGGATGGAAGAAGCCAAGAATGGATCTTCTGCAGATCATGACTTGGTCAAGTAGGATGGCTCTATTCCCCTGGCTCAGGCCCCTTCTCTCCAGCCTGACTCTTATCGGGTATGGAAGTGTGTGCCAGAGAAGGGGATCCATACACACAGCAGACAACCAACAATGACGCCAAGGATATGGTAATAATAACAGCAGCAGCATGCCAGCTTCTTCACGCACCAGCTCAGTGCTGCGCACCAAGACTACAGTGTAGGCCAAGTAATGCCACCTTACAGTGTAATGGTGGGCTGCCTGGCATGCTGGGGAGCAGACCCTGGAGATTTGTTACTCAGGTCCTCGCAGAGTTGAGTGAAGGCCAGTTAACCATAGTACCACTCTGTAAAGACTCCATAAGCCCTGGACCAGGCAGGGAGCAGGGAGATGGACAAGGTGACCTTTGCAGGAGGCAGGGCCCTCTGTGGGTCCAAGCCTGGTCTCCCTGGAGACACCAATGGTGACTTCTCTCTGTACTGTCCCTCCCCTCCCCGACTCTCCAGGTCCTTGGCACCAGGTCTCAGGGGAGAGATGGTTCTAGGCTGGCAGAATCATCCACGGAGCTGGTCGGACTGGGGACGGTATTGTCACGTTCTGCCTTCTGTGCTGCCTTTGGAAAGCTTGTTCTAATCCCATTTCATCTGCTTTCCATGGCTGTCAGCTGTTTGCAGGCACGGGGAGGCCGGTTTCTGAAATTGGAGCTTTTGTGTGGTTCCTCCCCCCACACGTGCTCATCCATCCATCAGACTGTCCTGGACCCCTTTGTTGGCTGGCCGGCCCCTCTGCCAGTGGCATCTCCCCCCTCTCAGCTGCCCCACCTTCTCTGCTATTTTAGGCTACAGCAGGCCAGGCCTGGGATGCATCAGCCAAGTCCCCTGGGAGGAAGGGAGGAGGAGCAGGGGCGAGGGATGGGGAAGGAATTAACTAAGGTCCCGAGACTTGCTGCAAGGCAGAGAAGAGGTAAGGAGTATCTTGGAGAATGAAGGAATCTGTGCACTTAAGCAAACACCCTCCACAGTGCAGCCAGAGTTCTAGAAGAAGGAAGGAAGAGGAGCTGTGGATATAGCTCAGTTGGTAGAATGCCTCCCTAGTATGGACCAGGACCTGGGTCAAATCCCCAGCACCTTGTAAAGAGCATGGTGGCACAGGCCCAGAATCTCAGTACTCCAGAGGTGGAGGCAGAAGACCAGGAGTTTAATGTCATCCTTGGCTACACAGTGAGTTTGAGGGCAGCCTGGGCTACACAGTGAGTTTGAGGGCAGCCTGGGCTACATGAGATCCTGTCTTAAAAAGGAGAGGAGAAGGATGAGAAAGATGAGGAGGTAGAAGAGGAAAAGGAGACCGAGAACAAGATGAGCAAACCCTCTAGCCCTATCTCTTGGTGTATAAAACATAGACAACCCGTGGGTTGAGACCCCTTTAGGGTCGCATATGAGATATTCTGCATATTAGATAGTTATATTGCAATTCATAACAGTAGCAAGATTACAGTTATGAAGTTGTAACAAAGTAATTTTATGGTCAGGGTCACCGCAACATCAGGAATCATATTAAGGGTTGCAGCATTAGAACGGTTGTGAACCACTGACATAGGAGATAACTTTCAGCCCACTCTGCCCTCCCTAGAGCAGCCTCCTGCCCTGCTTCTATCCCTGCACTGATTTAGGCTCCTGTCTTGAGTTTTTCCCAAGCGTGGTGTTTCTTTGGGCCTTGCCTACCTTTGCTGGAGTATTCCTGTCATTCCCCTGCAGGCCTGTGCCTAGCTATTTGGCTTCATAATAGAGCCCAGCAAGGCACCCAGAGGACACCACATGCCTGTCCAGGGGTTCCTAAAGAGCTTGGAGCTGGCCTTTAGCCCTAGGATAGCAGTCCTGGATTTTCCTAGTGTGGCGTGTTTGCCCCCATACGGGACTGCAAGCCTTGGCTGGGCTGGAGGTCAGGACTGAGACAGGCTATCACAGGTGTCTCATAAAGGCCGCTCCGCGGTTGCTGCCCGAGTCACACCTGGTGTGAAACAACTGCTCCCTGAGTGCTGGCGCTCTGTCGTTATTATCATTGCTGGTTTTGATTTTATTTTCCAGCCCCGTGAACCGTACTAGAACACAACAAGCGTGTGCTTGGTGTGAACGCTATTGCCTCCTGACGTGGGATTCTGTTCAAGGGTCTGGGTGGAGATACAGCTGGGGACAGTCTTAGATATCTCCAGTTTTCCCACCATGCTGTTGCTGCTGCTCAACTCCAGGCTTCATGGAGAACACCCCGCCTTCCCCTTTACCTGTGACTACACTTTCCACAGTCCAAAAATAGTACACGGAAGATTCCAGAAATAATTCAAAAGTTTTAAATAACTTTTATATAGAATATGCTACCATTGTTCTACTGGCTTCCCTTTGTTGCTAATGCCTTTTTGAGTTTCAGTTATAAATTAAACTATCATAGGTGTGGAAGTATAGGGAACATAGTACACACAGGGCTTGGTGCTATCCTCCAAGGGTCCTGGAATGAGTGCCTTACAGCTAAGGGGAGGTGACTCTAAGTTATCTGAGATCCCAGCCCCCAGCAGAACAGAGTCCAGATGCAGGGTCCCTGGCATCACAACCCATTATGTGCAGCCCACTGCCCTCCTACAAGGGACTGGTAAGAACCAAACACTCCTATAAGGCAATGGGGGTTCAGGATTCTGTGTGTTAGAGAACATTTCTCAGTGCCTAGAGAACATCTCAGCTGAAGCAGGCATATTGTCTCTGCTCCCTGGAAATGATGGGAACCCAGACCCTATCCTCAAGGTCTGCATCCTGTTCACCGTGAGCTTGATGGTCTGCCAGAGAGAACACATCACCCAACTTCTGGAATTGGTAGCTCCTCTTACCCAGAATGCCACATGGATGCTGCTTAGCAAACTGACCTAGAGGTATTGCCCAGCCTGTCCTTGGCTGCCCAGGTCTCTAGGATTCCTTGCCTTCCTTCCTTTTCCTAAGCTAAGCAAACTCTGGAGACCTTACAAGTCTCCCCAGTAGGGGTCCCAGAGGCTCCCCAGGACCAGGCCAGAATGCTATGCAGATTCACAGACTCCGACCATCCGCGCATAGTTACTCTAGGAGGCAGAGGTGGGCTGACCCCAGGGCTTCTGGACAGTCACCGTACCCTTAGACCCTGAGTGTGTGGTCTTTGACTGGTGTAGTGGTATAGTTTGGTTGGGTTTGCTCTCCTCACTGAATTAGGACGTGGTAACAGGCCCATTTTCTAGAATAATGGAGTTTTTACCCTGGCTGTTGAGGCTGGGAACGACCTAAATAACAATAGGAGGAAGAGCCCAAAGCAGCTAAACACAGCAGAGAAGTTAGCACTACAGGTCGGCCCTAGAGCAGTGCCTGAGGCCTGGGAGAGGGGCTTTGTGTAGGTGCTTTCCGCAGATCTGCAACGAGACACCTAGGGGAAGATGGGACTCCGGGACTCCAGGCCCAGTGGGGCAGCTGAGAAGGGAGGGTGGGGGTGGGCAGCAGAGCCATTCTCCCGAGGAAGCGGCTGTTAAAGAGAGGATGCGGAGTGGGAGCAAGGATTTTCACATGCCTACGCCTGGCAGCCTGGCATGGGGGAGGCAGCTGGCAATATTTACTGAATGAACAGAGGCACAAGTGGCCATAGCTGGGAGCACACTTGTGGGCGAGACGGCTGGCCTTGATGAGACGAAGGGCTGCCGCAGAGGCGAGTGGGCGGGCGTGAGCATATGTGTGTGTGTGTGTTCTTACATATGGAGACCAGAGGTCAGCCTCGGGGGCCATTTCTCTGGTATATCCACTTTTGAAACAGGGTCCTTGAATGCCCTGGAACTCACGCTGCACGTGTGCAAAACAACACAACCCGCATCTTTCTGCAGGTTCTGCGGACCGAACTGGAGTCTTCATGCTTGTGCGGGAAGCGCTTTACCAACTGCAGACTGACTTTACACTCTATGCTGTCCCTCCAGCCTCATTCCTCCGGGGAGTTCCGAGATGTACCGATCAATCTCTCTATTCTGGGTGGGCTGAATATAGTCTTAGTCTGGGGCAAGGGGAGAACCTGACTGGTCTTGAAGCGCTGGTGATCTGAGGAGGGGACCAGACTGCAGGAGGCCTGACCTACCGACCTTGTTCCCCTGGCTGCAGAGTGTGCCCTGTTACACAAATCCAGGTATGGGGATATAGGGGTGTGTGTGTGCTATTTGTAGCCTTCCAAATGCTCTTTCTACCCCTCCTCCACTGCTCCCCCCTCTCCTGGTGAATTAACTGGCTCTCCTGAAATCATAAATAATTAGTAAGCCCGTCCCTGGTGCCACTTAACAGTTTATGTTTTCAAAGCACTTTATGCCCATTAACCAAAGAATTCTTGATCTACCTCCTAAAGAAAAGGGATGAGGACCAGAGGGAGCTCAGGAGCCCTCGGGAGTCATCGCTTCTATTCCCCTGCATCGGGGATCTAGTATAACCTGACAGAACCTAACCAGTGAACAGCCCTGGTTGGGAATGCATCAAGGCCTCACTGGCCCCTCAAAACCAAGCAAAACAAAGGGGGTAGGGCCAGTCAAACTGCTTTTGTAGCAGTTACCGGCAGTGGGCAAGCACAGGAGGCCTCTTGGAGGCTGGACCAGAAAGAGATCAGCAGGGTACAGCATGGGGGCTTAACACTGGCAACCAATAAACAGACCTCCTGACCTGCAAATAGGGAAAAGAGCAGTTCTGGGAGCAAAACCCTTTCACTGGCCTGCAAACAACACTCTTCTGACACTTAGGAATGTCCGCTGGATTAGCATCCCTCCCTTGGCCCGGCCACATTTCAAATGTTGCTTCTGGCTTAGAGCACAAACATCCATTGATGCCAATGTGCCCTCTCCACGAAACAAGTAAAGATTAGCATGTCTGCAGATTCATTCACTATTGCCTAAACAGACCCACCTGGGCACACCAGACAAAATTCACAGAGCTACCACCCAATTGCCTTTATACAGTCAAGGACTCTCAAATATTAGGCAAGGAGTTACGGAAAGGCTCCATGTGACCGAGGCAGGGCTGAGAAACCAGTGAACTGAACTGAAATTCCCCTTGGCAATCTACAGGCTACTGACTGACTACTCAAGAGCACAGGGGACTCAGGGCACAGGGGCAGGGAAGTTCCCTGTCCTCCTCCACACCACCATTGTTGGTATGAACCACAGAAGCAATAGTTGACTGAAGGGGACAGATAGGCCCTACTTTTGCATGGCTGAGTGACACCCATGCCAGTAACCATCCCACAAACTCCAGACCAAATGCCAAAAAGCAACCAGTGCAAGGCACAGACATGCAAGATGGAGTAGGCAGGGTCTTCTGGAGGGATTTTGTTCTCCGAAGTAGTTGGGACAATGTTTTTATGGCCTTGAACTTGAAGGCCTTGAACATTGGCATAGCCCAGGAGGCCACATTTGCAATGGGAAGAAACTGTAGCAGTGAGAATGTTGTGTCATCCTCAGAGGGAAAGACAGAGACAGCAGTGGACTGAGCAGACACAAACGTCAATGACGACAGCAACTGATGACGGACAGTGGCCAAGAAATGGGAAAGAAGGTCTCTCCAATACGTGGGGCTGGAGTAACTGGAAATGACGCACGCGTGATAAAGAACACATGTATACCTACACAGACAGGAGTTGAACCCTACCTCACTCCCTATACAAAAGTAGCTCAAAATGGATCAACGTCCAAACTAGAGAAGTGGAACCATGAAACTCATAGGAAAAACACAGGATAAAAAAATATGTATCTTATATATTCTTAAAGCAGAGTTTTACCCTATTAGCCCAGGCTGGCCTTGAACTCACTACATAGCGCAGGCTGAATCTTGTGGAACTTGGATTTATTAATGGATTCTTAGATAAGATGCCAATAGGAAAACAAAAGAAAAGAAAAGAGAAGAACAGCAAAATAGTGATGGTGTATTTGATCAAAATGAAAACCTTTTGTTTCTCAAAGAGCATTATCAAGAAAACAGAAAGATTTCACAGAAGAAAATATATTCATAAGGCATATACTTGACAAGGATCTAGCATCTAGAATATATAAAGAATTTAAACCTCAAAAACAAACCCTACATATTCCAAAAATAGAAAGGGCTGGGGAGGTGGCTCGGCAATTAAAGTGCTTGCCCTGCAAGCAAGATGGCTGGAGCTCCTATGGTCAGCATCCATTTAAATGCCACATGGGCATAGCAGCCTCCCTGTAATTCTAGCCTTAGAAGAAGGGATGCCCAGACCAAGCTGGCCAGAAAAACTGGGCATATGGGCAAGCTCTAGATTTGGTTGAGAGACCTTGCCTCAAAAGGTAAAGTGTAAAGAGCAATGGCGGAAGATTCCTAGCATCATCAACCTCAGGCTGACACACATCTACACACACACACACACACACACACACACACACACACATACATACACATACACACACACAACACATACACACACATACACACGTACACACACAACACATACACACACACGTACACACATCTACACACAGACACACACGTACACACATCTACACACACAAATACACACGTACACACACACATACACACACAACACATACACCAATGCATCGCACACTTGTAAGCACACATGCATACATCACACATCCATACACATGAAAAAAAAAAGAATGAACAGAAATATCTCCAGAGAAGACACACAAATGGCCAACTAACAGTCATGGGAGAAGTGAGAAAATCATTGCTCATCAGGAAAACACAAATCCACTCCTTTCCTATGCCAGGAAAACCATTTGGGGAATGGACACCATTTGGAGGGGCAGAGAGGAAGCGTCAGGAGAAGGGCAGAGGCACAATGGAGGGTGGGGGGAAAGGGGGACAGATTGACTTTTTTAAAGTCTATGAAATAATATTAAAAATTCAAACCCACTATGGGATACAGTGTCACCACCACCAGGAGAGTTATAGTAAACTGAAAATGGTAGGAGATATGGAAACTTTACACACTGCCAGGGAGGATGTAAAACAGTTCAATAATTGGGACCAGTGGTTAAAGCACGCACTGCTCTTCCAGAGGACCCAAGTTCACTTCCCAGCACCCACATTTGATGGCTCCCACCACTTGCAACTCTAGCTCTGTGTGCTCTGACTCCCTCTTCTGGCTTTTGGGGGCACTGCATTCACGTGGTGCATACACACAGATACACAAGTAAAACAGATAAAGAACTATCATGGGATTCAGAAATCACATTCTTAGAAACATATATCTAAAGGAATTGAGACTGAATACTCAATTGTGTGCAAACACATACCCACAGCACCACTTTGGACAATAGCAACAGGTCTTGGAAAGCTCAAAATATTTGAAGATAATTTGACTATTTGCCGAATTTGGTGAAAGACATAAAGATTCAAGGGGGTGGGTGAGATAGCTTAGAGTCACAGTAGTTACTGCACACACCTGATGACCCAAATTGATCCCCAAACCCCACGTAAAGGTGAAAGGACAGAATAGACTCCCAAAGGTTTGCATGCGCGCGCGCGCACACACACACACACAATGAATAAAAGTATGTATATATATATATGTATACATCATATATATGTACACATCATATATGCACACACACAATAAATACATGTATACAGATTCGGTGAACCACAATTAGGACAAAGGAAAGTCGTATCTAGACACATCATTGTCAAACTTCTGAAACCCTATGATTAAGTTCTGAAAAGGGGACAGGGGAGTCTGTGTCCTTCAGCTGCATATCCTGGATGTTCCAACAGTAGGACAAAGAGGAGGGGCGTGATGCGGACACAGGGACCCATGCGTGCGTCCCTCTGATTCAGCTTCCCGCACCCCTTCATCCTGTGCTGTACAGGAAATGCTGTCCTCCACATTCCCCAACTTCAGACGGCTTTTCCAATCTCATTCCAGCTCGGCGACTGGCTAAAGTGCTTTTCTCCCTGTGGAGCAGAGGGGTCAGCTAAAGGGGAAAAAGTTCTTTCATCTCTGGCAAGCCAGAGAATCAGCAACACATGGGATCCTCCCCTATGCCCCACACCCCGCTGTGTCTGTGCGCCTGTGTAGGCAGATTCCGGAGCAATACAGCCCTCTCTCCTCCTGGGGTGACGCCTTCCTGACCTGCAGGCTGACCCTCTCGACTCTACAAACTGGAACTGTTTTTATGTGTGGGACAAGTTTCGTTTGCTCAGCCCGGGGGTGGGGGGGGGGCGGGGAGTCCTCGATCTTTCCCCCTCCTTCTCCTTGCTGTCCCCCCTCTCGGTGGTTTAGTATTCTAGTGGGAGGGAGGCTAGCAGTGCTGCCGCCCAAGTAGATCTGACCTCCCACATCCTACCTGCATGGCATCTTTTGCACCCTCCCACTGGGCGAGGGCCCCAGAAGGACCATATGGAAACCTTCAGATCTAGGAAGGTCCAAGAGCAATGCTTAAGTGCCCCGTGCCTGCACCGGTGGGGCTTGGCTGGTTTGTGTTCCAGCTTGGTGGAGCTGCATCTCCAAAGTCCTGGGCTGAGATTCAAGAGCCTTGACTCCCTGGCCCCATCTTGCAGGACCCATCTTGCTACATCATCCATCCTTTTTAAAACTGATGGTCCTGCCTTTAGGACCTTTGCTCTTTCGGTGACCTCCAAGCGCTCATACATCAGCCTGCACCTCTAGGTCCTAACAACGATGGATCTTCCTGTATCCAGTTCAAAGGTTTCATCTTCCTGCTTCCTCTGTGGAGTGCCCTTTCTTCCTGATTTGAATATCGTTTCCCATCTTAGTTTTACTTATTTAATACATATGTCATGCCACCCATGAGCCAGTACCTCTCCCAGGAACTTTTATAAAATAATTCAGTTCTTATCATTACCTCAAGAGTGACTGCTACTTTGTGAGGTACAGGTAAGGAAACTGAGGTTCAGGGAGGTTAAATGGCTTGCCCAAGGCCATTGACACAGTCTGCTTTTGGGCTTCTTGCGTTACTCATGAGCTCGGTGGTTCTCAATGCTTTGAAACTAAAGCCTGCTCAGCATGCAGGTAGCGGAAGAGGCCTTCTGCCCAGGCTCTCAGAGAACGAGAGGAAAAAGGGGAGGGAGAGCAACTGGGAAACTAAGATGGCACCCTTGCCAGTTCCTCCCTCTTCCTTCCCTTCTCTGCAGGGGTGGAGGTGGGGCAGCGGGGAGCAGTCAGGTCTGGTTGTTCTCCACCGACTGATACTAGGCCCCTGACTGCCTCAGGGACAGCTCTTCTGAAGCCCTCAGACTCAATTTCTTCTGCAGCTTCCCCTCCTCCGCCTGTGGGCCCAGGCTGGCTGTTTAATGGATCTGCACCACACTGTCGGGAGTTGCCCTTAAATAAATGATGTCTCCTGCAAGCGCTCTCCTTGTTGGTCCCTAGAGAATTTGAGGGTTTGTTTATTTAAGGGGTGATTCTTCCTCAAGTCCTTCTTATACCAAGGAAGCCCCTCCCAGCAGCCCTGCAAACAATTCTTAACAAATCTGAGGCCTCTGGGAAGGTTTTCCTCTGGGAGAGTTGGGCTCTAGAACTGCAGGCCCAGCTGGTAAGCCTTCCCGCCCCGCCCCACCCTACCCTCCCTCCAGCTGAGGCACGAGACAGAAAACTGGGCTTCCAAATGGCTGAGTGTTAACTGTGACATGCATTGCAACTTTCCCACATATTCCGGGAAGGCATGTGGAGCTGGCCACTTGACTTTGAGGTCTCTAGGCTCCCAAAATAACCACGGCAGAGCCAGCCAGCTCCAGGGCTTCCCGGACTCGGGTAAGCACACCTGCCACCTGGAGAATCCAAAGTGGCTGCTGCTCATCAGGGGGTGGGGCCCCCAGTTTCTGCATCTGGGGCAGCCCTGTCCTCTGATGGCTTCTTCTGCCAGCCTCAGCACATACTCTCAGTCACTCCAGGATAGGAACCGCCAGAGCTCAGGGACCTAGCATCGCCTGGGGGAGGTCCAGCCAGCCGGCATAACCCACATCACAGCGGCACGGTTTATAGGACGGGGTATTACTGAGTGTCCACTACATGCACCAAAACATTGAAGTGTCTATAATCTTCCACTAGTGTTTTGGTTTATTTCTGATTGAACTCGGGCTAGAGTGGAAGTCTTTGGGTCATTAAAGCATATCTTTGGAGGGAATTATGGAACCGCGAAGTGAATGGTTTTGCTCTGTCACCTCCCCCTACCCCGCCATGACTAATCACCTCATCACAGGTCCCCAGACAACAGGGGGTTTCCATGGATCCTGGATAGAAACTTCTGAAACCAGGAGCCGACGTCAACTTTTTCTCTTATTAGTCATGGACTCCAGGGTCTGTCCTAATCGGCTAACCCGAGTACCTGTGTCTCTTCAGAGCAGAGGTACCCAAGGTGGGGTGAGCTGCAGCGTCTCTCTGAGTGTCTCACAGTAAGCAAGCAGTGGGGCAGGGATTCCTGCTGGTGTGTGTGAAGGCTGCGAAGCCTGTAGCTTTTTGTATCTGGCCTCGTGTGAAGTGAAGAGCCAGAAGCAGAGAAAGCATCATTCACTGGACAGGACCAGGCATGCTGGCACTGGAGTCTCAGCCCCTGGCTCTCATTCCCTGGCACCTTGTATGAAACTGGAGAGAACATGGGAGGTTTCCAAGCTTGCTTACTATTCTTCAGCCCATCCCTCAACTTAGCCTTGGGGTCTGTGATGAGAGGGCCCCTTGCCTCACCATCCAGGGAGAGGAAGCGGGTTCAGGGAAGGGGGTAACAGAAAACTGGCACTTTGGTAACCAGAATTTCAGAGTATAAAATGGCCCTCTGGAGAGAGATTTCCATGGTCTCCACCACCTTCAACTACATAGACAAGAAGGACTTTCTGGGCAGGGGACTTGTGCAGTCACCTCTAGGCTTTTGGTTTAATGCTCCCTGACGCCATTTTAAAATTCACAACCATCTTCCAGCAAGAGGCTGCATTTTCATCTTATGCTGGGCCCTGCAGACAAGGAAGCTGGCCTGCCTTGCCAGCGAGTTAGCAGACAGACCGTCCTGTAAAGTGGCTGTAACATCGTGGTGACGGTATAGCGCTGAGGCAGTCAGAGGAGTCTGTGGATAAGGCTGCTACAGGCCCGTGAACCCACAGAACCAGAGCCCGGAGGCCTGGAGCTCCAAGGAAACCAAAGAAACCATCGGAGAGGCAGGAGAAGCAAGGCAGGGGGCCTTCTTCAGGGAGGGGCAAGGAGGTCTAAAGTGACAGAGAGTTCCTTGTCCCCTAGGCTGGTCTGCAGTGACAGACTAACCAGGTGGTCAAGACTGGGGGACTGAGTGGGAAGCTGGGAGGGGAGCAGCTGTCCCAGGGCCCTGCCTCTCCAAGGAAACCTCTCTAAAACAAACCCCAAGGGCAGGGTGGATGGGCACAGCTGGGCCAGCCTGTCCCCAGGGTCCTGGTGGACGGGAGCCACCAGGCTCTTCATTTCCCTTTTGGCCAAAGGGGAAAGGACATGCCAAGGGGCTGTGTCTTGGCCTGGCAGTCCCAGCTGTGGGGGAGGGGTGCTCCCTTACCCCTATCAGGAACCATGCCAGGCATTCACTCCTTGGGGCCCTCGTTCCCGGCAAACAGGTGCTGGCATTGGGCGCAGCTGAGGAAGGAATGTGAGCTTGTGGCAGGGCAGGGTGGGGAGAGGCTTCCTCGGCCTAGGACATTCTAGAAAGCAGTAGGACAGGGACCTGGGGGGGGGTGTCTAAACACTAGGGAAGAGTAGGAGGTTTTGCCTAGGACACCTGGTCTATGGTTAGACCCTAAGAGTTTAGAATCTTTGTACTGGGAATAGAGGGGGTAATGTGTAGCTCACTGGTGGTCTCTTGTATATGTGTGCTTGTGTGTGTGTGTGTGTGTGTGTGTATGTGTGCACGCACGCATGTTGAGTGTGTGCGTACACACACATGCGTACAGACATCAGTGTGGAAGTCCAAGGACAACCTCAGGAATTGCTCCTTAAGTGGCCAGTCACCTTGTTTTTTGAGGCAGGCTCTCTCACTTGGTCTGGAACTGACCAAGTGGTCCAGCCTGGAAGCCTCAGTGGAGCCTCTTGTGTCTGCCTCCCTGGCACTGGGGTTACAAGCACACTCAACCACGCCCAGCCTTTGCATGTGGGTTCTGGGGCTGGAACTCAGGACATGGCCAGCACTTAAGCAAATGAGTCACCTCCCTGGCTCTGTTGAGGGGCGATTGACTGGGTAGCTCTGTCTCTGTGTTTGCCTTCCCAGCTGCAGCCAAGATTTCAGCTCTGGTTGGGGGCACGGGCTCCAATGGGAGCCCAGCAATGCTGCTGTATGAGTGACAAATGAATCTTCTGCAGCAACCTGATGGGTCCACTCTGTTCATCAGGGTGGTGAAGGCCAATCCATGGGCTACCATGGGGACATGAGGGGCTCAGAGGGAAGCTGGGGAGCACGAGCAGTGTAGACAGGAGAGCCACCAGCACACCTTACCCTCTGGATAAGCCACTTCCCTTTTCATTGTTTTACATCTGTAGAGCAGAATGCACCTTATAGACAACACAGCACCCCTTCCCCACCCCCTTTCCTTTCTCAGGGGCATGTAATGGCATAGTGCGCCTTATAGCCGATGGTCCTGAATCAAAGATGGGCCAGGGATGATGACCATGTTGGCAATAATGGCATCTGTCTATCGCATGTTTCAGTGTCTCTCTTTCCTAGCAAATGGACTTTCAGGGTGATATGTGTTGGCGAACACATGTGGTGACCCCCAGATTGAAAGGGCAAGAGAGATCAGCACAAGGGAATAGACACAGGCTACAAAGGTTGGGTGAATAGGTCCTAGCAGTGGCTTCTAGAGAAATCCCAGCTCCACCCAAACAGGCCAGGCATGGTGGTAGGCCAGCTCCAGGGCTAAACCAGACACTCCTCCCCCACAGCCTCTGTGTAAGAGGGGTTTCACTCATCTGTTTTAAACCACATTTAACAGACAGGGAACCAGAGGCTTGGCTAATTTAGTTAGGGTAAATCATATTCGTAAGCTAGGCCAAGTTATAGGTTGGTCATGGGAATGGGGCCTCTTTAAAGGTGGGTGGGAAGCAGGAAAGGCAACAGGCCTGCTGAGCCACCCATCGGTGGAGAACACAGACTCGGAGCCTAATGCGTGAGATGGTTCCTGAATCTATCTGCTCACAGGCTTGTGACATCGGGCAAGTTGCTAGGGCTCTCTGCCTCCATTTCTTGATCCATCTGGAGCTACCACGTCTCCTCGCATGGAGAGACTGTCAGCACAGAAGTCATACAAGGCGTTTGGAAGGATGCCTGGGACGGTGGCGAAGCCTGTCTATGGGGCCTCTTTATTATACCTTAGTTCTGGGAAACTACGAAAGCGAATTATTTGGAAGAACTGCAGGGTCCCCTGGACTCAGCTCCGGAGCTTCATGTGCCTGGGGATAAGCTTTTGGGGCAGCAGCGGGGAGGATCTAGGGAGGTCTGGGAGGAGATAGGAGCATCACTAAAGAATCACAGGGCTCCTAAAGTCCGGAGAAGGTTGTTAGGACAAGAAGCGGACCTCTGACCTGCAGTCTTCTGGCTTCCCACTTCTGCTGATGTGTCCATCCTGCATAGAGGATGGGTCAAGAAGAACAACCAGAGGACCCTTGTCCTGCCTGGCTGGCTGACTTTGCAATCGGAAAACCAGATAGTGCAAAGAGAGGGGGAAACCCAGACCCCCACTTCTCTTCCTGCTCCACACTCTCCTCTAGAAACTGAGGAGGCCCTTTGTAACTTAGTCTTAGCGATTTGGCTACACTTTGAGCACACCCACTGCCCTTTGCGGGAGGCTCTAGGGACCTGGGACCAAAGGATGCAACTGGAGAGGAAGCGGCGACTCCCCATATGCATTTGCTTATCAAGCATATATAGTGGGATGGTGTAGGAGGTCCTTCTGTTTGTGTGTTGCTTTCATTGGTTAATGAATAAAGAAACTGCCTTGGCATAGCTGATAGGGCAGAACTTAGGTAGGCAGAGAAGACAAAACTGAATTCTGGGAGGAAGAAGGCAGAGTCAGAGAGACACGGCCATGGATCAGCCCGCCGCTGGAGATAGATGTGTTGAGACTTTGCTGGTAGGCCACGAACTTGTGGTGATATACAGATTAATAGACATGGATTAAACTAATATGTAAGAGTTAGCCAATAAGAAGTTAGATCTAATGAGCCAAGCAGTGGTTTAATTAATATAGTTTCTGTGTGGATATTTCGGAGCTAAGCTAGCCAGGCGGCTGGGACGAACAAGCGGGCCCTCCTCATGCAACAGTGGGATGATTTGCCTGGCTTTCATTTGCCACGTCCATCTTAAAGCTTGTGTGGTTTCTAAGAAATGGATCATGGTGCCTGTAGGAAGGCAAGCAATGAGGGATCCCTCAGATAAAGGACAATGTCATCTTAGCAGTGAAAGGTCACAAGGTGCATGGTCTCAGGTCACAGTACCCACTTGGAAACAGAAGAGAGCGAAATGAAGTCCAGCAATGTTCCAGAGCACTGGGGGATGCCCCCGCCCTCCACGACTCACTTTCCCATCCCTCCCCTCTGATGACACTTCTGGGCAGCATTGTCAGGCAATCCCTATGCACCTCGGAATCACATGGTTTCTACCTGCACTGAGTGCCTCTAATGTCATCCCAAATGCCACTGGCGAGCTCGATGCCAGGGACCTGCCTGAGCCTTCACTGGGGCCCACATGCTACACCCTGTACCCTGTAGGCATTTGGAGGACACTTGGAGAACAAACAGCCTTCGTTTTCCATCATCTCAGGAGAGTCACAGACCTCCCAGGACAGAGGCCTGTGGGCTGTTCTTGTCGTGTATATTTCGACAGAAAACATTGGTTTGGGTTGGAGAAGATTTTCCAGAGCCCACATGCTAAAGCTCGGTCACCAGCCTGTGGAGTTACTGAGATAGGACAGTGCCTAGGGCTACGGAGGTAGCTAAGTGAAGTGCTTGCCATTAGCATGAGGACCTGGGTTCAAATCCCAGAAGACATGCTTGAAAAAAGCTGGGTGTGGTGGCATGCCCTTGCAAGTCCAGGGGAGAAAGACAAGCAGCTTCCTTGGGGCCTATTGGCCGGCCAGCCTGACCTTTTTAGCAAACTCCAGGCCAGTGAAAGACCTTGTATCAACGAAAACAAGGTGTCTAAGGAATGACAGTTGAGGTTCTCTAATCTCCACATGTGTGCACTCCCTCCAAAACACCCGTGTGCTTATGAGTATTGTGTGTGTGTGTGTGTGTGCGTGCGTGTGTGTGTGTGTGTGTGCGTGCGTGTGTGTGTGTGTGTGTGTGCATGTGCATGAGGGGAGCCTAATGGAAGGAAGTGAAGTGACGGGGTTATGTCCTTGGGATACTGGGCCACCAGCCCTTTCCTCTTTCTCGCTTCCCAGGCAAAGTGGTGAGCAGCCTCCTCCTCCGCCTCACGCCACCATTAGGTTGTTCTGTTCAGCCCCAGACTCAAAGCACCATGGCCAAGAAGCCATGCACTAAACCTCCAAACCCCGCAGCCTATGCAAACCCTTTTCCTTTATTAAGCCAATTAGCTCAGGCATTTTATCACAGCCGTGGAAAGCTGTGAAATGAGAAGGCCTAGCCGCACCTCTACTGGAGCCCATGGTCGCAGGCTTTCGAGTCCAGGCGTTAGCAAGGTCAGCCCTGCAGCAGAAGCGAGGACACCTGGTTTAGTCACAGCCAGGACATCCCTGCTCTGGCCAAACTTCGACACTAGGTATCCTCAGAGTGTGTCCCTGGACCAGCACCAGTGTCAGCTGGGAACTTGTTAGAAATGCAGAGTTCTAGGCCTCACCTTGGGCCTGCTGGTTTCGAAGCTCTGGGGATGGGGCCTGGGGGTCTGAATAAGCCCTCGAGGGATCTGCCATTCCTGGCTACCCTCACTCCATACCAGACAGGTGGTTCCTGGGGCTGCAGAGAATGACACAGCTTCACCCCGCCCCCCATCCTGCCTGTTCCAGTTTCTTCCAGGTGCCCCAGGGCCTGGCATCACAACAAGTCTGTGCTCCCTCCCCTCTCCCTATCCATCGGAGTCTTGGAGGGCCAGCCTGGTCCTGTCTGGACTCGGCCAAGTGCCCCCAGGTTCTTCCCTACAAGAGAGGGAGAGAAGCTGATCTGGAAGCCTGATCCCCACACTCAGGGCTGGGCATTCCAAGTTCCTGGAGACACAATGCATTGTAACATTGCAGGCGAGGTGGCAGGCCGGGTGGTGTGTATAATAGGCCTTGTGTTCCCCCCACGCCTCCCCGCAGGCTGTTCTAGAACCGGGGCTAGAGAGGGAGGATGGGGAGCCATCAAATGTACTACTATCCAAAGACCGGTCCTGTTTGCCTCTGCTCAGGCCAAGGCTGAGGGTAGGGGCCTTGGCACCCCGTTTCTCTCTTCCTGGTGTTGTACCATGTCCCTTTTGCCTGATAGCTTCCAGAACTTTCTAGGCTCTCCATTTAACACAGTTGTAGGAGAAAGACATTCTATGTCAGTGCCTCCATTCTGCTGCTCCCCCCTTCCCCTGCACCAGTCCTCTGCCTCTTAGGTGTGGGGGGATGGGTGGTGGACAGAGTTCTATGCCACCTGAAGCCCTAGCCCACAGCATCCTTCTCTCAGTGGCTTCTCTCTCTTCATTACTCCAATCACATCAACCCTGACAGGCGTGTATTTATTACTGTCCTGACGACAGCCATTTCTCACCCAGTGATGCGCGGACTGATAATGAGCTTGGAGCAGAGCTAATGAGGAACTCCCCCGGCCCTCCCTGGCAGCCTGGCCTGAGACTGCCCATCTGCCAACCCCCAGATGTAGGAACCACACCCAGGCAGGGGGAGAAGACTCTGAAGAGCGACGTCCTGGGTCATAGTACTGAGGAGCGCTCTATGCTGCCCAGAGAGAGGCGATCATAGGGATGATGGACAGTAGGCATAAACCCTGGGCATTGCCTTGCTCCTTTCTGGCTTCCAAGACCTTGTGCCAGGGCAGCGAGGGACAAACAATGGTGCTGTTTAGGCTGGCTGCCAGGTGGGACGCTTGGGAAGCTAGACTGACATTTTGGGAGTCTGGCTCCCAAAGCACAAAATGTCTAGAGAAGTCAGGAGGAGATTGGGCTGGGAAGACAGCTCAGTCAGTAAAGTACATATCTTGCCAGTATGAGGACCTGCGTTAAATCCCTAGAAACCCATATGAAAAAGCTGGGCACAGTGGCACGCACTTGTAATCCCAATGTGGAGGAAGCAGACAGGTGGATCTCCTGGGCTCGCTGGTCAGCCAGCCTAGCCGAATGGGTGAGCCCAGGCCTGTGACAGCCCCATCTCAAAAAACAAGATCGACAGCTCCTGAGCAACATCACCTACGGGTTTCGTCTTGCTTCTACATGCACGCACATATATTTGTACATGCACCCACATTAACATGCTTGCAAATAAATGTGTGCCTATATGAACATGCATGCCCATAATGTGAACCATACAAACATGTGTGTACATACATATACACTCGTATCCATATGCATGCGTGCACATAGATGCACACCCATGTGAACACACGTGCACACATGTATGTAAACACACCCATATAAACATGCATACGCATGCGCACACATATACCCATAGGAACATACATATAAACATATGTGAACACACCCATATGAACATGCACACACACACACAATGCACCTGTACAAACATGCATGCACACACACACCAGGAGCAGACAGATGACAGAATCACGTTAAAAGCACTTAGCTAGTGCTGGCTGTCCAGGCAGAGCTCAGTGCCCAAAGCTGCCAGAGAGAGACTATGTCCTGCTGGAATGGTCTTTTCTAGAAGATAAATTCAAGCATTCCATGGAGAAAGCTACGTATTGGGTTGTTATCAGCTACACAGGTCTTAGGGTGACTGTTTTTACTGGATCTTTTCATAAAACCTCAAATTTACATGAGTAATGTCCACAGACATGCCATTTGCCCTTCACCTAGACCAATAAGGAAGTTGGCCAGAAATATTAATGTTGTGAGCATTGAAGTTAAGAGACAGTTGGTCACTTGCCAAGGTCACTTGACTTAGAAGAAAGAGAGAGTGCACATAGGTCAGCTGCTCCCAGGTCAACAGTCACCTCGGTTCTCCGGGAAGACACCCAGTTTCATTTTCATCACCAACTTGCCTGGGTTTGGATGTATCTAGAAATTATCCCTCTGGGATTCCCATGATGTTGTTTCTAGAAAGTGGAGAGGGAAGACCCACTCTGAATGTGTGTGTGTGTGTGTGTGTGTGTGTGTGTGTGTGTGTGTGTGTGTGTTGGGGGGCACCATTCCATGGGATGGAGTCTTGGAGCAAACAAATAGAAAAGGAATCAGTCACCAGAATTCCTGACCATGGACACAATGTAACCAGTTGCTCTGAGCTCTTGCCATCATGAGGTCTCTACTGCCAGAGTCTGTACCCCCAACTGGGAGCCCAAACAATCCCTTCCTTAAGTTTCATTCATTTTTTATTATAGCAACAAAAAAGTAAACAACACAAAATGTCTAGAGGTCTCTGTCCCTAAGGAGAGTATGCGAGTCTTCCTTGTCGCTTGGCTCCAATGCTTCTGTAACAACGCTGCTGATTGGTTTGTCCAGTCTTGATCAAAATGAGAAAGGAGGGGCCAGGACACAAGGCCCCAGTGGCCTGGAGCTGACCTGCTAAAGCCAAGGAACCAGAAACACCCAATGGAAGGGGCACCTGACAACAGCACAGCCTGCTGCAATCCTCACACTGGCCACCCTCAAAGTCATCATCATGAACCATCCTGGCAGGTGGCTGCCATGGCCCCCATCCAACTGTGTGACTCAATTGCTTTAGAAAGTGACAGAAATGTTCAAATGAGAATGGGTTGGAATACATATGCCAGATACCTTAGAATTTTCTGGAAGACATGACCTAAGAAATCATCTCATTTTTTCTCCCCATGTACCTTCAGAGGTCCAGGGAAGCCATGGGGAAGGTACACTAAACATCTGTATCATCTGGCTTTGAAATAGTCTCTGTGTGTGCAAATGGAATTCAGATATGCTATGGAGTGGAATGCAAATTTCTATTTATTTGGAGAATAAAATAGTAGAAAGGAAAAGGTTATGTGGGTGGGCAGTAGATTTGGGTCATCCAGCCAGATCCACCTAGGTGGTGTCCACCATTTTCTACCATGACAGTCATCTTGGGTGACTTAGGAACAGCTACTGATGCTTCTATACCTTCCCAGTGTGGACTCTTTAGCCATGAGGGTCAAAAAGCCCGACCCAGAAGGACCCAGTGAGAATCACAGTGGTGGCCTCTGGGATCATCAATTTGCTCTCTTCTCTCTGGCTTCATAAATTCTCATGGCTCGCTCTTTAAAGGGTTAAGTTTATTAATTGGGAAAAGTAATTGATGTCTAATACCTCCATGGTTGTTGATGAAGTGTTATTATCCAGACTCAAGGAGTTTGTAATTAAAGAAATTAGTCTCTCACACAAATTACAAGATCAGTCAGCAACAACAAGGCCAAAGAGGATGGGACATCCTGCCCGTGAGCATCCTAAAGGAATGAGGCATCCAGGCCATGAACATTTTGTGGGAATGGGGTACCAGTCTGCAGACATCCAGAGGGGGTGGGATATCTTGTCTGTGGGCCCCAATTGCACAGGGAGTATGTGGGCATCCAGAGAGGTGAGGTACCAATGCCTGGGTGTCCTGAGAGGGCAGATCATCCAGCCAGTAGATATCCTGAAGGCAGAGAGGACCCTGTCCTCTCTGGGCTCCCAGCCTTCAGGCACCCAGAAATGATGGGAATCCAGTTTGAGGGCACCTTGAGGGGATGGGACACTGAGCCTGGGGGGGTCTTGAGAGTGGGAATTTTGAGGCCTGTGCTACAAAATCAATGATGCTTCCCCATGAGACTTTGGGGGACAAATGGGATCTGGGTTAGCGGAAAAGATGTGTGTTCACAGGTCCCTTGGCGGAGAGGGCAGCCTGAACTTGGATTAGAGCCGGCATACAGGCACGGGGAAGGTGGTGGTGGATGGTGACACCAGCCTGGGGTCTCTGCTCTCAGAACCAATGGCTAAGACCCTGTGGGTGGGTACGTGGAGAACTGAGGGAAGCTTGGGCTTTCCTTAGAGTGCAGGCCAGCTTAGGAGGCACCCCTTGCCCAGCTCCTGTGCCTGAAAATCTGGGGGAAAGCCTCACAGGAGACTGTTTGCAAATCCCCTGGACCTGTGGGTCCAAAGCAGTGTGGCGGGGAGTGCCTGAGGGTGCCATCTTGCCCAGATCAAAAGCAGTGCCCTGGGAGGCAGCTGACCTATATTCATAGTCTTTCATTCTCTCTCGTTCCCTCCCCTCATTCTCTCTCGTCTCTCTCTCTTTCTCCCCTCCCCCTCCCTTTCCGTGTGTGTCTGTCTGTCTGTCTGTCTGTCTGTCTGTCTGTCTGTCTGTGTGCCTGTTTTCCAGCAGGGCTGGGGATCAAACCCAGGGCATGCACATGTCATCATCTCTTTCTCCCAGATCAAGAGGTCTTGGCAGGTCACTGTATGCTTCTGAATTGGATGCTAATGTTATTAACGTCTTTTTTTTTGTCACCCTGCTTCACAGGTTGAACTAAAGAGCTACCTATATCAACTTGACATTTTATGAAAGGATCTAGTAAAAAACACGCACTTGAAGTTTGCACAGCTGAGGACAACTGACTGTGTCTGCTTTCGGGTCGGGGGGGGGGAGCATGTTTGCATTTGCAGCTAGAGACAGTGAGTGTGTTTACCTAATAAACACCCCATGCAGAATTCAGATGCCACTGGAAGCTTGTAAAGGACCGAAGAAACAGAAGTCTTTCGGGCCAGGGCACCTGCTTACTCCCAGGCCCAAAGTTTATGTTGTTTCTCTTCTACCAAGAAGGGATAATGTCATAACAACACTTATTTAGAGCTGACTGTATACTGACTAGTGTCCTAGGAGCTTAGCCGATCTCATTAACCCTGTCACAGTCAATGAGGCAGACAGAACTGTGATTCCCACTTTATGAATAAAGAAATTGAGGCACCTACAGTCTCTGTGGGTCATCCAAGGTGACCCAGGCAGTAAATGGTAAGTAGGAACCCAGGGGTCCACCCATGATTGAGGCTGCCTATCTGTGCTGCCCTGGCTACAGTTTACAAAGACATGGGAAATCTGGCTTAACTCATAACATGAGCTTATGTTATGCAGTGTCAATCCAAGCATTCGGGTGCTGGGCCATATCCCTTCTGTCATCTGGATTCTAAATCACATATTGACAGCCTCCCTGATCTGCATCTCCAGGGTTACCCAGAGGGGTTCCCAGGGTTCTGGTTCCAGCAGCCCCTCAAGAGTCTCTATGTCCACCACAGCAGCTCAGTTCCCTGTGTGAGCTGCACGCCAGTAATATTTCCTTCTCCCTGGATGATCAAGACATCAAAATTTCATGGCCCCTTTGGGCCACTAATCGCTTCCTAGTTGGCATTAAACTTTAATTGTCTTTCTTACCTCATTCCTCCCCCATCCCGAACCCTGTTCCATTTGGGAGATTTCTGTGGGGCTTGGTCACTGGCAAGCCAGTCATCAGAGTCTCAAGAGACCTGAGGAAGGCCTCTCCAAGAGCTCTGGGATGCCCCAGGCAGGAGATGGCAAGAAGGAGGAGGGACAGCATCCTGAATTCTACGAAGCTCAAGTCTTGTGAGAATACAACAGGGGTGGAGGCCAAAACCAAGAGGAAGAGGGAAAGGAGAGGGGTGAGGAGGAGAAGAGGGGAGGATGAAGAAGAGGAGGAAGAGGAGGAGGAAGAGAAGGAAACCCATAGTTGTTTTAAGCTCTGCTGCCTCCCTTAGACTAATCCTGTCTCCCAACAGCACAGCTGAGCAGCTCCCAGGCCACTGGACAAAGTCTCACTGAGAAGATGGTAGAAGATGCCAAGGGGGCAGCCTGGGCGATGGCAAGGAGACACACATTAGGATCACAGAATCCCAAGGTTATGATGGTTTGATGTCTCAGCCAGATGTCTTACCTGGGCAGTCAGCTTTGCTGAGTTTTTCTACTTTTCACCCTTGATATTGGGTGGGACCATAGTCAGAGCTGGCCAATGGCTGTCAAAAGAGGGACTGATGTCTTTGGATGCTGGCACGATGTGTCCTGGCTCCTCTCCTCTACAAGATCCTGTGTATCACACAGTACATCTATGGACAGGTTGGCATCACCCCAAACTTTTCACCCCTCCCCTCTGCTCCTGTACTCCATGAGGGTAGAGGGCAGCTTGCAGGGACTCAGTAGCGGCCCCAAGGCTAGCATCTCTGGCAGACCCAGAATCAAAAATGACTGGGAGGCCAGAATGTCTGAGCAGGATCCTCCCTCAGTGGCAGCATGGTGGTGCCACCATTAGAGGTTCCAACTGTAGGGGTCAGGCTCTTAGTCTGGAGTGTTCTGCTGCTTGGCATGAGGCGGTTTCCACAGGACAAAGGAGATCACAGACACATTAGAAGCCACTCATCCCTACAAGAAGACTGGAAGCTGGAAAAGTAGGCAGGGCCAGGTAGAAAGAGCATCATTCATATGCTGGGCGGTGGTGGAGCACGCCTTTAATCCCAGCACTCGGGGAGGCAGAGACAGGCAGATCTCTGTGAGTTCTAGGCCAGCCTGTTCTACAGGAGCTAGTGCCAGGATAGGCTCCAAAGCTACAGAGAAACCCTGCCTCGAAAAACTAAAAAAAAAAAAAAAAAAAAAAAAGAGCATCATTCATTCATTCATTCATTCATATGTATTTGTTGAGTCCCTGTGTACCAGGCACTGCCATTGAGACTGGGAACCCAGAAGTGAATACAAGAGAGAAATTGATAGATAAAAGATTAAGGATCATATCAAGGCACTGGGAGGCCAATGATTTTCAGAAGGAAGGGCAGAGACGACAGCACAGTATAGGTGTTCAGAGATGGGGAAGGGGCATCAGATGGGTCCTGAGGAAACTAGAAGTCAGTAAGTGATCATGCCAAATGCTAGAGGTCGGCTTACAGAGAGCTCCAAGAACACGTGGGTCTACACAGCTCCATACAACTGGATGCATGGAGATGACGTGGGGAGGGAGCAGAGGAGGGACTCAGCCGTTCTTGTAGCCATGTGACCAGACATGCGAAGCCTTTGGTTTATCGAGAGTACCTACAAAGTTAATTGTATACTCTTACTTCACCACCCAAAACCACCACAGGGAGCTAGAGGCTGTACTTTGTACTTTATCCCTCACCTCAGACATGAGGAAGCGGGTTCAGTTCAGTATTGCGTGGCGACCAAAGTGGGCACTGAAAGGGGCAGACCCAAGCCCAGAACTCCCCTGCGTCGGGAGGGCTTTGCCAGGCTCCCCCTCAGTCATAGCTTGGTTCACACTCCCTTCCCTGAGTGTGCCCAGAGAAGTGCCCGTTTTCTCATTCCTGTCTGGGGTGGGGTCTTGGGAAGTCCTAATACTCCTTCATCCAGTAAGGCTCCCTGGCTCTGCCTCTCCCCAGCAGATGGGTAGCCGGGACTGGTAAGTTGTACGTAACCAGGGCTGTCTCGGCAACTGGCTTGTTTTCCTTTCCATTACAAGCAGTAGACAGCTCCGCTGCTGGCCCATTTGTTGCTATTGGCATCCCAAGGCCCCAAATTACAATGACTAATTCTTACCACTTAGGGAGCTCCAGGGGCCTTTGCAGCACCGCTCTGAGGATGGGGGAGCTAAAGTGAGTAACCCCCAGCTGCTCAGAGACCCAATAGCAATTCCAACTCTGGTCCCCTACTCCCCAAGGGACCAGGAGTCAGGAAAAGGGCTTCCTGCCAAGCAGGGAACCCATTAAATTCTAGAATAGCCAACAACTTACAAGCCAATTTCTTTCTCAACATGAAGCAATGTCTAATATATATATATATATATGACATATATACAGCCGGTATAAGGTAGTGAGCCCTCTATCGCCAAGAGTATGAAAGCTGGGCAGCTTCAGATCCTCCCCAGGTATTCTTTGAACCCCTAGGACAAGAAACAAGCCCATTCTCCCTCTCCTTTAGCTTACAGCTGACTGTGTCCTAGGAATCAAGGTCAAATATATTCCAATATGCAGTTTAACTCGCCATCTTAAAGCCGAGGTCCGACTTTAACACAGGTCTGCTGTAAAGGATTTGGCCTCCTTCCCAGCCCCCTTTCCCTGATGGAATGAGGTTCCTGGCCCCTACTCCAGCCTTCCAGGAGAGGACGCGGGGGAGAGATGGTCGATAAGCATTTGCCAAACCGTGCATGAGAGTTTCCTCAGCAGGTGCAGGCTGCCTGCATGGTTTGGCCTCTGGCTCTGGGGTTCCAGGTGACCCCACCCCACAAAGGGGAACTTCTGCAGACAGCGCTAGCAAGGACCAAACTCCATCACTCACCTCACCGGACCAACAATGTTCCAGACTCCCCAGAGGATGTCAAGAGGTACCCAGGGTGAGAGAGACAGGAGCAGAAGAGCAGGGGACAGGGAGATGCAGGACCATTCCCCACCCAGGCTCAGGCTCGTGTCGAGCTTTTGACAGCTGAGCCCCAGGCAAGCATGACACTAGGGCCTCCTGGTAATTAGCAAGAGGCCCTGATCAATAAGTTATTTTTTGCTGTCAGTAATTAATAATTACAGCTTAGCCACACCATGTAATTAAACTTTCATCCCATTCCCCCGTGTGCTTTTTGGCTTTTATCGTGATTAGCTCCCAGCACTAAACTTGCTCCCTTTGGGGCCGTCCAGGAGCTTCGGGATTGGCGTTTCCAGGCCTCTGTCAGGGTTTCCCCACTGTCTGGTTCACTCAGCTGCAGTGCCCTCTTGTCCCCCACCCACCCACCAGGTGCAATTCTCTTGAAAAATAACCTCTTAGAATGGCCAGTTGGTTCGGCAGCTCCTGCCCTCTGCCCTGCTGCTTGGGCAAGGAGATGCTTTCTAGCAAAGGTCAAGCCCACGAGCATATGAAGAGTCATTAAAGCACTCAGGCTGTTCAGTTCACCAGGGCCTTCTAACCCCAGCCCCTGAGCAATGGTAGAATCTACACTTGACTAGCTCCTGGGAACTCAGAGCATTGAGTGAACACCAAGGTGGTCACAGAAGGAAGTTTGCAGCTCCTGCATGGGAAGGACTTGCCGGGGCCTCTCCTTGGAATCCCTCTAACTATACCAAGTCTTCCAAGAGAGAAATAGTGTCCCCATGGCTAAGAGTCTTGCAGCAATGTCTCTGCAGCTGCCTTGACCAGACCACAAACCCTTTCTTCCTAGTTTGGGAGCAAATGCTCTTTCTGTGCCACCGTTGCATTTTGTCTGGGAAAAGAGCAGGGATCATGTAAGATCGATTTGGGAAGAAATGGCCAAATGATAGTTTTTCAGTACAACCAGGGAATGTAGCTTTAGCCCAGCCTCTGGAAAGAGAACTAGGAAAAAATCCTTCATTGTATTCATAGTAGTGACTGCTGGGCACTTATCTCACAGGAGGAGCAGCTGCTGGGTGCCCATGTGTGTCACCTCTGCAGAATGGACCCTTTGTACTCAGAGGTAGTATTGGTGGTTTTAACTACCCTCAAAGGGTTAATGGTATGGCCTCAAACCCCAAAGCAGATTTTAAAACATGACCCTATGCCCTAACATCAACCCTCAGACAGCAAACCCAACATTGTCTCCAAGGTGGAGTCTGGAGACTGTCTTCCCATAATTCTCTGCAGGGAGATAAATGGAAGGTGGTCGGCAGTGCTGGAAGACAAACATCCTTAGAGCCAGAGAACATAATCAGAGCAGAAGGGGCCTGGGGAGCCCCTCCCCATTAAGAGAAAACAGCAACCAGAAGTTTGAGAGACAGAGAAACGGTCAGGAAAGGGCTTCTCTTATCCCGTCAGGAGGACTGAGCTCTTCTGGGAAGCACAGGGATGGGAGGCAGTAACTTCAGTAGACACTGGAAGTGGGTGGGACATAAAGGCTCTGAAAGACAGTGCTCTGGAGACTCCATAGGGGCTTGGTCCTGGACGGGAGGACCTGGTGAGTTGCCTGCCCCTCTCAAGCCGAGTTACACAGCTATTGGAGTCTGCATAGAAGTGGGGCTAAGAAGGTTTCACCAAGTTGTTACCCCTTGGAAACCTTTCTATGGCCACCTCAAAACAAGCTCAGTACCCAGAGAGGAAGACAACCCATTCCTATTCTGTCAGGGCCACTGTCCCGGGGCTCCACAAAATCTCACTCCAGACAAGAGGTGCCAGCTACAGAGGGTCCTGGTAGCAGAGAGAGGGGCTCAGGACTCCCACCCGAAATATCAGTATGATCTTGGGCAAGTCAGTTCATTGCAGTGGGCCTCAGTTTCCCCATCTGTTTAATGACTACTAGAATGCGATGACCTCTGAGATCCCTGCCTACTGGAAGGTTTTACGGTGACTATAAAAATAATAACTTTTATTGCCTTATATTTATGGAGCTCATTAGAAAATTTCCAAGTGCTTTTACTTAAATTACCGTGTAAAGTCTTCCCCTAAACCCTGTGAGCGACAACCGATAATTTTTATCTCCAATCTTGGCTCTGAGGATTGGTTGACTTGGG
Organism: Microtus ochrogaster; assembly: GCF_000317375.1. Lineage (NCBI taxonomy): Eukaryota > Metazoa > Chordata > Mammalia > Rodentia > Cricetidae > Microtus > Microtus ochrogaster. The sequence continues at coordinate 77,089,044 of NC_022014.1, forward strand.
ACACAGTGGATTCCCTTCTTTCCTTATTTCCAAGGTTCTGGGACCCCAGAGGTGGAGAAAGGCTCTGTGTGGGGAGGAGCGGGGACGGGGACGGGGTGGGGGGGGGGGGGGGCGGCGCCTCCAACCCAGTCCCTCCGACCTGGTTCTTGGGTAGGTCTGACTTTCCTGTGAGCCCGGAAAACCAACAAAAATCTAAGGCCAAATACGCGAGTCTGGGGATTAAGTCTAGACTCCTTCTCCCTCTGCCCCCAGCAGGCGCCGCTCGGTCACCGCTACCACCACCACCTGGATCCTCGAACCCCAAAGGCAAGAAAGCTCCAGTGCAGCCGCCCTAACCTACAGGGACCCTCCAGAGGACCGGGAGACGGCTGAGCATCCGCTACAGGAGGTGGAGAGAAACAACCCCATCACACGTTTTAACACACCTACTCCACACCCACTAGACCTTCACAGTCTGGCTGGCTGTTCTGGGCGGCTACAGATCAAAGCAGCAGTGGTCCGACACCCAGCTAGCTTGGAAGCCAGAGTCTGGGGCTGCCTGCTGGGTGTGTCTGGAGGGTGGGTTAGATCTGCTGTTATCCTCACCGCTCCAGGCCTGTGCTGCCAACCCGCCCCAGCTCCAGTGGCCAGTGGCCGGTGAGGCAGCCAGGCGCGGGTTCCTGTACGTGGCCAAGCAGAGTGACTGTTCTTGAGGGGAAACCAAGCGGACACCCTGAGCCCCACTACGGCGTCTTCCTTCTGTCTGCCCCATCTTCTCCCCCCGGGGCACCTAGTGCTTGCCAGGCACGTCCTTGCCCTTCCTTTAGGACGCTAAGCAGGACCCGGAATCTAGGGAGTTCAGTGGAGCCAGGTTATGAAATGATGCGCCCCTCCTATCCCAGCTAGAGGGCACCCACGAAGGCCCACCTACAGCACCTTAGGTGCTTCTCCACCTCCCTGGCGACCTCATCATCCCCAACCAGAAAGGCCAGAAGTCTAGGGGACACTGCCCCACCCCAAAGAGAGCACCAAAAGTCGAAGAAGGGAGAGCATTGAGACTCCCAGGAGATGGTTCAGCCTGGGTTAAGCGCGGCATCTTAGGGGGTACCCCTTCCCGCCCACCCCAACCCCTTCCCCAGTCCCACGTGGAGTCGCCCATACAGTACCTTGGGCTCCGGCCGAATGGATCCTATGCAGGGCCAGTAGAGTCCAGATCGGCAGCCTCCACATGCTGGTCATCCTGCAGAGGGGTCCTCTAAGGTGCACCCTCTTCGCGACTTGCTTTATAATCCTGTGGGGTCCCGGTACCTCGCGCCTTGGTCCCGGGAGACTGTGTGGCCGAGTCCGGGACGCTATGCCCGGAGGGGCCGCGCCGGCGACCCCAAATGCTTCTTCCTCTTTCTGGGCTGGCTGCTCCGCAAGGCGTGGGGAGAGCAGAAAGAGACCAAGTCTCCTTTCAAACTCGGGGTTCCTATATCCCTTAGCACTCGACTTCGACTACTTCTCGCAGGCAGAGCGACCCCTGCGATCGGGCCTGGTTGCTGACCAGGCTCCCAAATGAGAGGACAACTTCAGGAAACTTCCTCCTGATGGCCACGTTGCCCGCCTCCCTCCCCTCCCCGCCCCCTGGTTGGGTTCTCCCGGGTCGACGTAGTCACCGTGGTTCCAGGCGCCCGGCCCCCGGGACTGGATGCCAGCCGAGCACAGCTGCAGGCGCGGGTGCCGGGTGTCTTTCAGAGGGGGCACAGGTTTCAGGGGGTGCGGTTAGCATAACGGTCCGAGTCTCCCTGGAACCGAAGTTTTCTTCTCTTCTAACTTTGCAGGCGGCACCTGGTAGGGCCGAGCCACCCTTCTCAGCTCCGCGGTTCTCGCGCCCAATTAGGAGACTTCAGGGTATCCTCCCGGGGGCTTCGGTACCGAGCTCACACTCAGCTCTGCGCCCCTCCGGCTAGCAAACTTTGCGGGACCTGCGGCCCGACGCGCAGCCCCGTGCGCCCATGTCTGCGCCAGCTGCGGGCAGCGATGAATGCCCGGCTCGGGTAACCGGCTGGGCGGCCCGGGTTCTAGCCAGCGCCCGGGGCGCGGAGCCTCTTGCGGGCGATCCGGTGGAGGAGACTACCGGGTCCTGCTCTCCGCCGTGCCCCGACTGGAGCTCCGCGCGAGCCGCACGGGAAGAGCTCGGCCGGCAGCTCCAGGTTCCGGGGTTTCGGCGCCGCCTCGGCCCCCCGGCGTTTTCGCCCAGCCCGGGGACCCCGGGTCTACACGGCCAGCCCGCTCCGCCGCCTCGGCCGCGCCTGCCGCTCGCCCACCTCTGGAGCCGCTGGCTCAAGGAGCCCGGAGCCCTGGGCTGCCCGGGCTCAGCGTCCTAAGAGCCGCTCTGCTGCCGAGCCTGAGAGTCTGCCTGCGCCGAGCCGGAGCTGCGGGGGCAGCGGGAGCCGGGGACGAGCGCGGCGGAGGCGGAGACGCGGAGAGGGGGGCCGAGCGCTACCCCGTGGCCGCGACTGGAGCGCAGCCTGCACGCAGGGAGGGGGCGGCGGCGGCGGCGGCTCGGAGCCAGGCCCGGGAGCGAGCCCCGCAGAAACCCAATCCGTGTGCGCGGCCGCTGGTTCCCGGCGTCTCCGGGACCCACCGGAGGGCAGTAGTAGTGCGGTCGGCGAGTGTGCCGCTCAGGCCTTTTCTTCCAGGTTCAGTCCTCTCTCCCTTTCTCCCTCGAAAGACTCATCCAGACCTCCCATAGGCCTGGGTCCGCAACACCGCTCTGGACTTGACAGGGGAGGACAAGTTTGGAGAGAGAGAGAGAGAGAGAGAGAGAGAGAGAGAGAGAGAGAGAGAGAGGGAGGGAGGGAGG
>NC_022014.1:77091980-77119047 GCF_000317375.1 Microtus ochrogaster
GAGAGAGAGAGAGAGAGAGAGAGAGAGAGAGAGAGGTGTCGGTGGGCCGGTTGACTCCAGTTTTTCTTTCCCAGGTCAGACTCTAAAAGTCTGGAACTGCTCAGGGAGGAGAGCAAGATAAAGGAGAAGCCTGGGACTCAGAAGGCTGAGAAAATGAAGTTGATGCCAAACTCGTGCACTCTTTGTTTCTTCTTTGGCCTTCTGAGCTCCCCTTTTAAAGACACATTAGCAGCGGAGACACAATGGAGAGAGCCAGAGGGGTCCTCCCTTGTGGCCAAGGGAACCGAGTAGAATGTACCTTCCGGTGTGGGAAGCTGTTAAGACCCCTTTAACCGTTGCACTCAACAGGCAACAGGCGCCTCTACCTCCGTGGGCTCTTTCCTCCATTAAAAATATTAAAAGTAATATTTTCGGCCGTGTTGGCATAAAAACAAATGTTACTACATATTAAAACATTTTCTTTCATTTAAAAGTTCATTTAATTTTCCCCTGATTTTAAAAGAAATTAAAACATTTCCGTGGATTCCCTAAAAGACTGTAGTCCCTGGCACTGAGCCTGCTGGAAGAAGTCAGCTGGGCAAAGTTGGTGTTTCGGCTGGAAAAGGAAGGAGGGAGACCTGTCACCTTTGCAGCTTTCCCCTTCATCCCTCCTGCTGGGGGTCCCCTCTTCTGAAATACATCCCCCGTGTCTTCCTTTTCTGGCCTTTGCTCTTAAGGAATCTGACTGACTTTGAGGGCTCTGCCCTATCGTCTTCCGTCCCAGTACGCCTCTTGTCATTGCTGTGGAAGGGACAACGTCACCGCACATCTCTCAGAGCACGTCTCCTCACCTGCCTTGGAACAGCTGCGAGCATTTAGTGCAACCGGATGAAAAAACTAGCCCGCCTTTCTTCTGCTTTTCATTCGTCCACTTCAAACAGTAGGTTTGCCTCTTTCTCCCTGGCTGGCTGTGCTCAGTCCAGGCCCAAGGCTTGCTTGCTGTCTGGCTGAGTTTTGAAGAGTAGCTTTGGGACCAGGCAACCTAGATGTGGGAGCTCCCCGCCCCCCCATGGTCAGGCCCCTCCCATCGCGCAGAAGCCCAGATCCTGCCCACCCCATCCCCCAGACTCTGAACTGCACAGTTGAGAGCTCAGGCCCTGCCCAGCCCATCAGGAACAGCTGAGCTTCTGGGTGTTGTTACACAGCTTGCTCACAGAGGGGGCCTGAGAGTCAGTTTTGCAGCAACTGCTTCTAAACCAGCAAGAGAGCAGCTGAGAGGCAGGCTGTCTGTGCCCTTGGGCTGGAGTTCGTGTGGGTAGCAATGTCTGAAACCTTGGTGGATTCCTCCATTTGTGTCCAGAGCCCAGACTCGTAACTGCAAACGCCTGAGCTGACTGGTGCTCCGGCCCCACATGGCTTTTGTGCTTTTCCTAAGAGCGGGCCTTTTTGTATAACCAGGTGTTTCCCGCAAACCTAGAAGCTTTATCCCCATGATAGGGCGAGGAGAGGGAGGGTGTTCTTTGGTCTTTGTAGACAGTCTTCATGCCTGGGTGGTTAAGGAGAGGTCCTCTCCTGAAGCTCTCAGTCAATCTGCCTCCATCCATCCGGAATAGAGAGGTTTCTGGCATTTGGGGACCTCAGGCTAGGCAAACTCAGAGGTGTAGTTTTCTTCTTATCAGTTTTGGTGTGGGAAACCTGTCCCTTTGTCAGGAGCTTGTTTCTGAGAAAGTCACTTGCAGACCCCATGGCCTCTTTGTTTGGTGTTGTTTTTGTTTGTTTGGTTGGTTGGTTTTGGTTTTTTGAGACAGTGTTTTGCTTTAGCTTTAGAGCCTGTCCTGGAACCAGGCTGGTCTCAAACTCAGAGATCCACCTGCCTCTGCCTCCTGCATGCTGGGATGAAATGCGTGCATCACCACTGCCAGGCTCATACCCTCGTTCTTAGTGCCCCTGGTGATAGGAAGGATTGCTCAGTGGGTAGAACATTTGCCTTGTAAACACGAAATCTTGAGTTCAATACCCTTCCCCAAATCCTGCCTCACAAAAAGCCCAGGCAGGAGGTGTTCATGTGCTAGAGAGATGAAGACAGGTGGATCCTTGGTGAGCTTATCTTAAAAAAAAAAAAGCTGGACAGCACCCGAGGGTTGACAGCTGCAGCTGCCTCTGGCCTCCACACCAGTGTACACACGTGCACCTCTCCATGTGTGTGCCTTCTCTTAGGAAAACATCCATGGACCACAGACTACCTCTCCACCATACATGGTTAGTGAGAGGGTGTTATTTGCCGGGGAGACTTTATGGAAGAGGGGGGTCATTTCACTGTGTCCAAGAGGAAGATGGTAGCTGGGCAGGAAGTGGGGGCAGCTACTTCTTTAACACGAGCCTTGGACACCAAACCCAGCCCCTGTCCCCTTCCACAGGCACAGAGCTCGGGACGGGTCAGGCAGAGTCAGCTTTTTGATGTTGTTGCTGTGTAATTTCTTTTTTCTCTTTCAATCTCTAGCGTAACCGGAGCTAGAACAGAGTATTCAATTACAGGGTCAGGCTGTGTGCTCCACCCGCAGTGAGTGGTGTCAGGGACCAGTGGGGACACTCTGGAGGCACAGACAGAAGCTTCCACTGTCACGTTGGGTGGACGCTGCTCAGGTCGCCCGGTTCCACCCATAGCTGTGACACCCGCTCCCGTGGTTGCTTAGCTGGAGTCGAGAAAGCAGAAACAGTCAGCCAAAGAACCGGACACCACACAATTCAGGAGAGAAATGAAGGAGAACAGAGAAGGGTCACGGCTGAAGTGGTTCCCGAGCTATGGATTTTCAGGGCAAAATTACAGATTCTCTGTATCCTTCCCAACACAAGTTTCAGCATCCCCTTCCAGGTATATAGTTCTCTCTCCATCAGAGCTCAGGGTGCTGCAGATAGGGCTGGGCAGACTGCCCCCACCACCATCAGAGCAGGGACATTCAGATAGGCATCGTTTCCCCACCCAAAGGAATGAAGAGAACGGCTTGCCTTGAAATATAAGCATATTAGTAAATTTTCTCATCACTGTGACAAAACACTTGCCAGGAGCCGCTTAAGAAGGGAGAGACTTATTTTAGCTCATAGCATCAGGGAGAACCATCCATCACAGCAGAAATGGAATGGCTGCTGAGAGGACTTCCTCTGTGGCAATGGGAGCTTGTGGTATGTCTTGCTCACATCTTGGTAGATCCGCAAGCAGAGACAGAGCTCCTAGGATATCACCTTCAAGCCCACCCCTGCCCTTGTCCTGACCCCTACCCCCAGCAAGACACTACAGATGCTTAGGTTTCACAACCTCTCCCACAGCGCCACCATCTGGGGACCAAGTGCATGTGCATGGCAGAGGTGTTGCCATTTTCCACCCAAGCCCTAAGATAAGGCTTCTAGGGAATTATGTGTAGTAGTCTCTTCCATGTTGGTCTGTTGGAAAGTAGAGAAAGGAAGAATGTGTGTTTTTTATCAATAGCCTATAGAAAGAGGAAGGTTCTGGATCCCTGTCTTGGCCACCCTGGCAACCACGATGAGTCAACAGGCAGGGTGGCTCTAGCAGCAGATACTTATTTCCGACAATTCTGGGGGCCAGGAAGTTCAAGATCAAGGTCCCAGCTGATTTGGTTTTTAGTGAGACTCTTCTTGGCATGGACAACCCATGGTCTCCTCTCTTCTGAGACAGGGTTTTGCTGTGCAGCCCCACTTGACTTCAGAACTGTCTCTCTTTCCATTGCTGGCATTACAGGCGTGAGCCATCAACCCCCACTCTTCCTTATCTTAGCTTGGTTGTAGAATGCTTGCCTAGCAAGCATGACATCCTGGGTTCAGTTTCCAGCACCGTATAAACTGGACATGGCGGTATACCTGTATTCCAGTACTCAGGAAAGGACGGAGGTAGGAGAATGAAGAGTTCAAAGTCATTCTTGGATGCATAACAAGTTTGAGACTAGTCTGGTATACAGGAGACCCTGCTTCCACAGAAAGGAAGGAACAAAGGGGGGGGGTTGAGAAGGAAGGGAAGGAAAGAGTTAGAAAGGGAGGGAAGGAACAGGTCCATCATCTCCTGTTTCTGACTCCCACGACTTCACCTAAATCCAGCCTCCTCCTGAAGGCCTTCCGCTATCATGCTGACCACTTTGGTTTGTGGATTTTGTGCAAACTCACACAGACCCTCTCAACTACTCATTAAAATTTTCTTTCCTTCCCTTAGGAAAAAAGGGCCTAAGAAGGGGTGATGCTCACCCCTGTCTGGTTTTGAGACAGCCAGTACCTATAGCCTGTCTGTGCCAAGGCCCAAACCCACACAGCTTGGGCTCCTGGCTTCTGAGCTCTGGGACGGATCTGCTAGGGGCAGATTGTTGGGAACTGCAGACCACCAGACCCTGACTTTCTTATAAACAACTTGTTTTCCTCTGCTCTGAGCAGCCTCCAGCTAAATGATCGTGAGAACTGGGGTGTGGCCAGAGCCCTATATAAGCTGCCCCTGAGCACAATAAAGTAGGTGTTCTTGGCATTCTTGTATCAAGGATGACCTGTGTTCTTGTGTCTCTGTCTGTGTGTGCACATGTTCTTAAGTCTATAGCTTACTTCCCAGATCGCCTACCATCCCGTAGTGCAGGCACTACAGCAGATCTCTCCTCTTTCCTGCCAGTGCCCACCCATTCTCCAGGAAAAGAGAGCCAGAGACTTGGAGAGACTGAGAAGCTTCTCCAAGCATGTTGATTGGGAGCCAGATGCAAGCCAGAGAATATAGAGGTTACGAGACTGCAGGAGACAGGGTTTTTAAACAATGAAACTGGAAAATGTAGACAAGTCCGGGACAGAAAGAGCATGCGTGAGAAAAGATAGGCATCTTTTGTATTTTGGACTGTTCCTGCAAAGGGAAGCCAGAGGTTCTCATGTCTGGAGTGGGCTCCCAGCAGGATGCTGGATAGCACTGAACGGGAGAGGGCGCTCTAAATGTGCTTCGAAAGCGCCTAGGAAGAGGAAACTGCCTGGGATCAAAGCCATACTTAGTGATAGTTGCAAAAGCGGACTTAGGAGTCGTTTTCTTCGACAATGTCTTTAATGTGTCTGCCATAAAGTGCATGAGCATGTAACCACAGAGAAACCTGCCTCTGGGGGCTGGGTCATTGATCTTTGAATTGGATGAAGATTTAGAATCATTGAGGACCATTCAGACTCGGCGTGATAAACTCTGACTAGAGCGAGGTTTTATTACTCTGCTTAGAACAAGAGTGAACCCGTGGATCTGCCCTTCGGGGCTACCAGAGCTAGGTAGGTTCTTACACCTCAAAGGGCGCGGGCCTTTGATCAAAGTTCCAAGCACAGAGCTGACCAGCTTGACCCCTTTCAGCCATGCTACATGCAGGCCTGCCCCTGAACTTTGCACTTGTTGCTCCCCATGCTTGCTCTGCCCGCCCTCCAAATGGCCAGGGGGCTCACCCCTTCGCCTTCACAGCAACGTCTTTTAAATGGTACCTGAACAGTGAGGCCTTGCTGCCAATCACTCTGAAAGAGCAATCCCACTCTAGAGAGAGATTCAAGGCGTTCAGCTTGGGCACCTGGCCTCTGTGTCCCCTTGTGGCTTTCCAGCCCAAGTGTGCATACAGGTGATCAACACATACACATACTCCCCACTCCAATTTTCTCTTTTACTGATATCTATATGTGTGTGGGGGGACATACATATGCATATCTGTATGTATACATGTGCTTCTGTGTGTTCAGACACTTTTTTTGTTTTGTTTTGTTTTTGGTTTTTTGAGACAGCATTTCTCTGAAGCTTTGGAGCTTGTCCTGGAACTAGCTCTTGTAGACCAGACTGACCTCGAACTCATAGGGATCCGCCTGCCTCTGCTTCCCCAGTGCTGGGATTAAAGGCGTGTGCCACCACCTCCAGGCCAGATACAGGTTTGTGTGCAGGTATGTGTATGGGGGAGGCAGATGACACCTTTAGGTCACCTTCCTCCACAGGTGATGTCCCAGTTGCTCTTTCTGTGGTTTGTGGTTTGTGTTGTGTGTACAGGTGTGAGTAGGGGCAGACGGCACCTTCAGGAGCCTCTCCTCCATAGGTGAAGTCCCAGTTGCTCTTCCTGGTGTTTGTGTGCAGGTGTGGGGGACAGATGACATTTTCGGGAGCCTCTCCTCCACAGGGGATGTCCCAGTTGCTCTTACTGCTGCTGGGACAAAATAACTCCAGCCAAAGCCACTTAAGAGAGGAGGATTTGTTCTAGTTTACAGTTCAAGGGTAGTCTGTCATAATGGGGACTTCAACACGGCAGAAACAGCTGGTCCCATCATGTCCACAATCGGGAAACAGAGAGGGATGGTGACCGCTGCAGCTCAGTGCCCCCCAGTCTGGTTAGTATGTTTCTCTTCCCATCAGTTAACATTATGAAGGCAATCTCTCATAGGCATGCTCAGATGCCATCTTCCAGGTGCTCCTGGATGCTAATGAGTGACAGCACCAGCCATCCCTGGCACCACCCATGTTGTTTCAGAGGATCCCGCTGGGACCTTGCAGGTTGAATGAAGCTGGCTGCCCAGTGAGTCCCAGTGGTCTGCCTCTGCCAGTCTCCACCTCCCCAGTGATAGGATTACAAGCGTGTGCCACTATTCCCAGCTTTCTTACATAGTAGCTTTCCACCCCCACCAATTGATATGCTAGGCTACAATCCATCACTTTAACTCGCTTAGTTCTTTACTGCCTATCTTCCCTCACTGGACGGCAAGCCCCTCGAAGGCAGTGGTTTTTCTCTCGTGGAGACCCACGCTGGATACACGCTCAAAGTAATTAAAACAACAAGAGAACACATGCAGTCAGCATGGACAGCCTCTCTAGTCCATTACTGTGTCTTTGCTTATTCTGACCTTGCAAATTAAGCTATTTACACCTCAAATGTGTGTTTTCCGATATTCAGATTCACAGCAAACACTCACTAATCTCTAAAAATTAACCCAATGTTTGATGACTATCTGTCACACATACAGCCACGTGCATAAATTTCATTTTGAAGAAGCGAGGCTTTGCAAGCTGAAGACAGCAAGGGGTGGAAGTGTTGAGGAATCCAGGTTATTACGGCTATGCACAAGACATGCGCGTCCGTGTTCAGCTCTGAACGAGGCAGGCATGCTTGCTTTCCCTCTGAAATGGACTCTTCTCTTTGTAAAACTTTACAGAATTTGTAAAAGTCAGCACACATAAAATAGGATTCCACTTAATTTCCCAGACTAGTGTGAACCAGGACTTGAGGTAATGGAGGCTTTCTTTTCTGAAGGCAAAATACAAGGCTGGAGATGGGCTTGGACACAGTGTCAGAGGGAGATCTAAGTGTTAATTTCTTCACGTACGAAGCAAGACTGATCAGCTGTGTTGTAAGGTTAGGAAGGTCGAAGGAGAGAATAAAAGGTTTGACATCAAATAAGCTCATAATAACATTAGCCATTTTTATTAAAGTTCATTTCTCAGTGGTTACTTAACATTTTCAAATGATCTGGCGGTTCTCAAGATAGTGAAAGCAGAAGTCTCTGTAGAGCAAGCGTTGGCAAATTACAGCTATGACCTGAATCTGGCCCTCTTGGTGTGTTTATAAATAAAGTTTTATTGAAACTCACCACACCTAGTCATTTGTATATTGTCTGCCATTAGTTTAGCCCTTTCATGTGGGGTCGGGCTTTATTCTTCTCCAAGATACTTCCTCTGGTCCTTGGTGTTCTCTGTTCATTTTCTTGTGGTCTCTCAAAAGCCAGATGTTATATTTAAGGAGGGTTACCTAGGTGTAACAGAGGTCTTTTTCACTGCAAATACATTCAGATACTAAATATCTGGTCCTTTGCAAATGTTTGCTAATTCTTGCTCTAGAAGCAGAGAGAAACAGCTTATGCATGCATCCTTCTGATCTTTGGATTGGGTCATTCACACATCCTTCCAGCCTTTGGATTGTGTCTTCTGTGCATCCTTCTGGCCTTTGGACTGGATCATCCATGTGTCCTTCCGGCCTTTGAATCGGGATTGGGTTAATGCACACCTTGCCCAGATGTGCTTTTCCCATTGTCTTGCTGACACAAGTACTGGCCAGTTTTTCGCTACTTGTCCCAAGACATCTGAAGATGGCAGCTCACCATTGTTGCTCTAACTTCCTCAAACCTGACTTCGATCTGGCTGAAAATAAACCATACTTGTCAGGAATCTATGAAATATAAAAGTGAGGTAGAGAACACATCTCTGTCTCAGGTACAGATCAGCTTAGCTTGTGGGAACACCTTCTATACTCCAGGCCCGTTGACTCCGGATTCACACTTTGTGATCTAACACTTGCCTTCTTAAACTTCTTTAGCTCACCACCATGGTATGCTTGAAGAAAAATTGTGCAGCTCTAGGTGTATAAAACAGCTAAACAAATTAAACTTTCTATGGTAACGAGTTACAAAGGAATTATTTTAAAGCAATTATTTGCTACAATACACTAGTGCATTCCAACGAGATGGGTGAGGTTGTTTATTTATGCATCAAGAATCAAGTCTTTGCTGAATATTTGGTACCGCAGGATGTAGAGCATCTTCAATGTTTTTCAGAGTTGATCAATATTTTGATTTTTGTAGTCATCAATGCTGAGAACACTGCTTTGCATAAATATGTAATACAAAACTTTAGAAGTACGTTTAGGGCCATTTCAGAAATTGTTGGAAATTCTGTCCTAATTCCAAGCCAAAATTCACTTTAAAATCTTTTTCAAAATGAAACTCAAGTCAGCAGCTCAAACAGCAATTTTTAAACCCAAAACATTCTAACAGAATACCATCCAAAGATATACTAATTTCATACATCCTGAGGAATGACAGAGTAATATATTAAAAGTCCTTGTTTTCTATAATTGAACCATTCTGTTTCTATTATTATAGCCAGAAAATTCCGTGTACAGCAAAAAAAAAAGCCACAGTTTATAACATACAACAGCTCAGACCTGAGTCATGACATTTCAGGCTTGTTAGTTGGCATTACATGGACAGACAACATGGGCACACATGTTATATGTTCAGAAACAAGGCTGCAGTGAAGCTGTGTGATGCAACACACATGAGCAGATTAGGTTTGAGTCAATTTTTGTTTTTTTTTGCATATTCAGGAAGCTTTTACTTTTGATATTGTGTGTGTAACTGTGTGTATGTGCATGTGTGTGTGTGCACACGTGTGTGTGTGTTTACTCCCATTCCTAGGTCACCATACATCCCATTTCCCCCCGTGTCACTCAACTTTTGGCTTCTAGAGAAAGACCCGGTGATCTACACTATAACAGACTACCCTTATATCAAGAGAGTCATTGAAAGATGCCTGGACACATAGAATCCCAAGATTCTTCATCAAAGAGTCTTGGTTTGCTAGAGGTGGTGACACAGGGGCTCTGATCCCAGAATTCAGTGAGAGAGGAAGATGGCTCTTAGGTTTTAATTCAACCTGGGGTACATAGCCGGACTCTGTCTCAAAGTAAACAAAATTGTGTTTTATGTCAAAGTATCCTCCCAAGGAAGTGAGTGATAGTTTGGCTGGGTATACAAAGCCCCAAATTTTCTTGTTGGAGTGATAGTTTGACTAGGTATATAAGACCCAGTTTCAAGAACACCATTGATACTAGAGGTCCCACATTTATTATAATGTCTATAGTCATTGCAACTTTGCAGATGTTCTAGTTGTCACCTCTGGAAAAAATATCACAGGTTTCATTTCTATGTTGGCCTTTCCTCCTGACCCATCCTGCTAGTAAGCCCTTTCATCTGGGGATATAGGCTCCATTCTTCTCTAAGATGCTTTCTCTTCTTCATGTTGTCTTTTTCTATCTTCTGGGGCTCTTGGAAGCCAGATGTTATGATCAATTGTAACACTGGGCCTCAGCCTAAATGTTCTGAATCTGGATGCAGAATTTAACAGAATCCTCAGGAGTGATTCAGCCGCACCTTGTATGTGCTTAAAGTGACTAAGGCCACCCCTCACTCGTCACCACATCCATCCCAGAGTCCCTTCTCACATCTCTCTGGAGCTAGAAATTGGGCATTGCCCTTCTCTGAGGTGAGGAGCCTTCTTATTCCCAGGGGTCCCTTCTCTTTTATGTGGTGGGTCCTCTCGGGTACATACAACCTCCCATTCTTCATGGACTCTTTTCATAACATCTTTAAATAGAAGCAGGCATTTCCCGACTTGAAAAGGCTTCATTTGACCCCTCTGCCTCTCCAGGCACTCATCCTATTTCTCAACTTTCTCTTCCTGCCAGATTCCTTAAATTTATGCAAAAGCAGTCTCTGCCTCTGTTTCTTTATGAAACCCCTGGAAATGGGGCATCTGACTCACCGCTCTAGAATAAAGAAAGAAAGAAAACTTTCCCGAAAGACTTGCACTCTGTTTTACGTTCAGGTGCCCCAGCAGTATTGGCTGTGGCTGACTACCATGACCTTCCTGAAGGTTCTTTTCTCTTGACTCTCAGGTCACTGTGGTGTTATTTGATCCCACTGGAGGAGGGATGGGGATGCCCTCATCCATAATGCTCATCCTCACCCACCCTGCTCCTGACACTCAGCTCATGCCTGCACTTCAGAGAGATATTTTCAGACTGTTAAATTATCATCACAGAATACACTTGGCTCCTCTGCATGTGCACACATGCACACACATGCACATGTACACACACACACACCTACATGCACACATGTGCACACAGAGGTCAGGGTATATGATAATCTTATTATTCACAACATGTGATTATCACATCTCCCTGGCTAGATTAAAAGTAACCAAGGGAAGGTCAAGGCTTTGGGCCCCTGCAAAGGAAAGTTGTGATTCTTTCCTGCTGCCCAGAAACAGCCTGATGGGGTCATGCCACCCTAGAAATAAACCTCTTCTTTAACATTTCTTGTTGGAGAGACACTAGCCAGCTACCAAAGCTGCATGTTTAGGTGCTGCATATGCCCAGAAGGGACATTTTTTTTTCTAGTCTACCCAAGGGTTCTGAACAAGTTTGCAAATCCCCTGGCACATTTGTATTTCTCCCAGGTTGGTAACAGCAATCGCCTTCACACACAGAAAAGTCACAGTTCAACTCTTATAGATGTGCAGAGATTCCAGGAATGAAGCTTGGGGTCGGGGAGGTGGTCGGGGGCTTGGAGACACGAGATGCCAGGATTCACTCTTCATACAGGACAGATGCTCTGGCTGAATGTAGTACAGAGCCTTTCTGGAAACATGAGTGTTTCCTTTGCTTCTCTGGCCTGCAGCCCTGGCCCCCTCCTTCCAGGGCTTGCTCCAAGCACACAGCGGTGTAAGGGAGGAAAAGGAAGAGGAGAGGATGACAGAGGCCAAGGGAGAAGGTAGGCTTCTTTTCCTGGCCCCTCTAGCACGCTCCTAGGAAGGGTAGAGATCCCCTAAGTTCTTCACCTCCCTTTCTGCCCATCCATTGCTGCTTCCCCAGGACTCCCATGTCAGTGCACCGTACTCTTAATAGCACCCAATAATAGAGACTCATAAATGTTCAAAGGGCTGAGAACTACTCAGCTGGAGATGGGACATCTCTGTCAATCTCTCAACAAGGCTCAGGGACCATCAAGGAGGAGCAGGTGGAAAGATTGCAAGAGCCAGAGGGTGCAGAGGAGAGCTGTGACATGCTGACTTCTGAACATGCCATGGTAGCTGCACATGTGAACTCACTGCAGCGGTGGTTACCTGTGCAAGACCTGAACAAGATCACGCCTGGGACTGGAGAGAGGGCTCTGGTGGCTAAGAGTTCCCACTGCTCTTCCAGAAAAAAAGCCAGGCCAGTTCCCAGGACTCGTGGTAGGAGTCAGGTGGCTCAAAACTGCCTATAACTCCAGCTCCAGGGGCTCCAAAGCGTTCTGTCCTCCTTGGTCAACTGCACTCACTTGGTATGCATTTAAACATTCAGGCACTACACAAGAGTTTAAGGGGGGGGGGGAGAAAAGGAGGGAGAAAGGAAGGAAGAAAAGAAATGAAGGAGGAAAGGAAAGAAAGAAAGAAGAAAGAAGGAAGGAATGAAAGGAAGGAAGGAAGAAAAGAAATGAAGGAGGAAAGAAAAGAAAGAAAGAAGGAAGAAGGAAAGGAAGGAAGGAAGGAAGGAAGGAAGGAAGGAAGGAAGGAAGGAAGGAAGGAGAAACTAGTTTGGAGCCCATATCTAACTGAGGAGCTACAGGTTGCTGGTGGCTGGGTTGGGGGAAGGAGGAAGAATCCTTTTTCTTTGTGGAGGATGACGATGACCTGGTGGATGACCTCACATCCATGTACATGAGGTCCGTGCTAATTGAACTCAGTGGGATTAAAAACAAACAACAACAACAATAAACAAAATATTAAGAAAGACATAAAGTTGGGAGGGGGATTAGGGTTCCGGGGGAGATTAGAAATGGTTGGCTGAAGAATGGATAAGGCAAATGTGGTACATTTACACAATGGAGTACTATACTGCAGAAAAAAATAACGAGATCTTGAAATTTGCAGGCAAATGGATGGAGCTAGAAAACATCATATTGAGTAAGGTAACCTAGACACAGAAAAACAATTATCACATGTACTCACTCATAAGTGGATTTTAGACATAAAGCAAAGAAAGCCAGCCTACAAATAGCAATCCCAGAGAACCTAGACAACAATGAGGAGCCCAAGAGAGACATACATGGATCTAATCTACATGGGAAGTAGAAAAAGGCAAGATCTCCTGAGTAGATTAGGAGCATGGGGACCTTGGGAGAGGGTTGAAGGGAAGGGGAGAGGCAGGAGGGGAGCAAAGAAAAATGTATAGCTCAATAAAATAAAATAAAAAGCAAAAATGAAATGGGGAGGGTGGGCGGAAGGTATGCTCAAAATACTTTGTATACATGTATGAAATTTTCAAAGGGCAAATTTAAAATATTAAAAAATCAACCCGGCATCTACCCTTGGCTCTGGCCACCGCTGCCTAGCTTCTGTATCTTTCATAGGCCTCTGTTCTGCCCTCTGCAATCTGCCTCTGTATTTCCAGTTCATTCTACTCATGAGTAGCCAGGGGGATAGTTTAAGGGTAAATAACATCATGGATTCTCCTGCATAAAACCCCGGTACTCGATGTTGTCCTGAAATTACTATTTCATGAGATGTAAACTCCAAGTTCGGTCACTTCCTCTCTGAAAGAGCCCGTCTGTTTCAGAGGCACACACTGCAATACTGATGTGTGAAATGATGCCACAGGCTGGATTTCTGTCCACAGGACGCCAGCCGGGCAGGGAAGGCAGAGCCTGGCCACGTTGGAGAGAGGCTGGCAGGCTTCTACTGAGCGGCTCTGATTCTGAAGGCATCAGGGAGTTTTTATAATGAAAGAGTTCTGACACAAATTGCAAGGGGGTTTCATTACCATAAAATTAAAATAAAGAAAAAATAAGAAAGGAAGGAGGGGAGATAGAGAGAAGGAAAGAGAGAAAGAGAGAGAGAGAGAGAGAGAGAGAGAGAGAGAGAGAGAGAGAGAGAGAGAGAGAGAGAGAGAGAGGAAGAAGATGTGATGAGAAATCCCATTACTCATCATAATAAAATAAAATTCCAGACAAACATATTTCTGGGCCTGCCCAGGCCCTGTCTGTTCCTGCCCCACCAGGACTCCAGGATTATCTCATGCTTGAATCTTAAATCTTGGGCTCTTCCTGTGTATCCCTCCAGTTCCTTGAAATTCCTAAAGAAACTGCTCCTGCCTGGGGGGTTTATCCCACATTATTCCCAAGGCCAAGAACCAGCTCTGCATTCCCCGGGCATGCTCAGGACCCCATCCTGCTAACCCTCAGGTCTCACTTTATAATCCACTTTTCAGAAACACCTTGATTTAAAAGTAATCTCCCCGGTTTTCTTTATCCCTGCTTGCTCTCACGTCCTGTCTGTTTAGCACACATCTGGTCTGTCTCCCCCTTGAGGCCTGCAGTCCACAAAGAAAATGATTGGGGATCCTCTGCTCACTGGAGTATGCACCCCACAGCACCCCCTAACCTGAGACAGACAGGAAGGAAGGGACTCCTGCACCCTCAGTCGGCCCTTCTAAAGGAATCTGCCTTAGGCAACTAAAGCAATAATTTAAATGAAACAAAAAATTGCAGAGGAAATGTTTCTCAAGATCAGCAAATATTAAGCATTCTCATGCATATATATTTTATGATTATTCTTTTATTAAAGAATACAAATGCAGGGATACGGTGAAAAATCGCTCATGTTTCCCTCTCCAGGCTCAGCCTTTATCTTCCCCATAAGAAACCCGTTTCATGAATTTGAGGTACATTCAATGTATAGTTAAAAATTATTACAAATCTTTGTGTCCATAGGAATGGTATTATAATATATGTTTTTTTTAAAATTTAGTTAGCTTTTTTTGCTTATGCATGTGTGTGTGTGTGTGTGTGTGTGTGTACGGGTTGTGTGTGAACATCTGTGAGTGCTCAGGTGGGGGTTGGGTGTCTTCCTTGACCAGGTTCCACTTTCTATATTGAGTGAGGGTCTTTCACCGGACCCAGAGCTCAGCATTTCAACTGGGCTGACCAGAGCTTGCCCTGAGGGGTCCCTGTCTCTGACTCTCACAGGCTAGTATCACTGTGGGCTCTAGGGATCTCACTCAGCACCTTGCCCACCTAGCTGCCTCCTGAGCCCGTGGCATGCGGCTGTCATCCAAGCAATCAGGAGGCTGAGCAGGAGAATTACCACAAATTCAATGCTAGTCCAGGCTACATACTGAGATCAGTCTGAAAAAACAAGCCCAAATTTTTCTTAATTAATCCTAAAGAAAGAAGGAATAAATGGCCAAGTATAGTACATAACCTGCAATTTCCATTTTCCACCCAATATTGTTATATGCATGTGTGTGAATATGTTATCAATTAGCTTGGCCATTGTTGGCCGTTCCACAGCAATCTGCTCTCTGAATACACCAGGGTTTATTTATTCATTCCCTTAATGAGATACATTCCACTTATCTCCAATTTTATCTCTGACTACAAGATTGGAAAACACGTAGTTAGACGGGCTGTCTCCTAAAGCACCTGCCCCATGTACTCATTTAGACTGGCCAGAATAAATGAGTAAAAACTGGGCAGGTCAGAAGGCAATGGGAACGTTCATATGCTCCTGCTGGTACGAGCATGAATTGATGTAATCGTTGGAGAGGGCAATTTGGCAATATCTAGTTAAGATAAAAGTGCTCAGCCCTGTGCCCCAGCAATTCCATCTGTAAAATAAATCCCATCACCAAAGGTAAATTACGTATTCATTTTCTACTCAACAGAAATGTAAACTGTATAACATCAGTACGGTTTAAAGTTTACAGTCCGCTTTTATATGCATCATCTAACTTGACATTCCCCACCCTAGGAGAACAGTATCGGCTCATATTGTAAATGATGGGTAGAGGACAAGTTCAAAGCCGCTTGGCTTTGACCACTTGGTGCTGGGGCTCAAAACTCACCTGTTCCACTCGGCATCCAACATGTCCGCGCCCCTCCCCGACTGCAGCTTGACACACCTGAGGGTCTTCTGGGAAGGGAGTCTCAATTGAAGGGTTTGCTTGGAGCAGAGTAGCCTGTGGGCAAATCCATGGGGGATGGCTTTGATTGGTGATTGACGTAGGAGGGCCCAGCCTACCATGGACAGCGCCATTGTAGGATCAGGAGGTCTTGGGAGGGCTAAGATACCTAAGCCTTAGACTGAGCCAACCAGCGAGCAGCATTCCCCCACAGTTCCTTCACTGAGTACCTGCTTGAATTCCTGCCCTGCCTTCCCTCACTGCTGACCTGTGACCTGTGAGCCAGCTAAATTCCTTTCTCCCCAAGTTTCTCTTGGTCAGAGTATTTTGCCACATCCGTGGAGATTGAAATTCGAACACCGCTCATCGCCTCCTGGTGTTTTTACACGAGGAAGAAAGTTAACAGGCTGTAGGTACCTGGAATTGATGCCCATTCAGTCCCCTTCCACAGGCCTGTGCCCATCCTCCAAGGGCTGTAGGTCATGGGTCACAGCTGCTCTTCAGAGAATGGCCCTTGGCCATACGAAGCAGCCAGGAAATTTGCCTCCATTTTCCTTGGCAGGGATGTCTTAGGCAATGAGCAACACATCCGGGTATACATGGGTGGCATGGCAGAATTAACACTGTGGGATGATTTACTGGGACAGAATTCCAATGGGATCCACAGCTCTGCCTAGTGTGATGGTCTGAATGAGGGTGGTCCCCGTATTTGAACGCTTCATCCTTAGCTGGTGGGACTGTTCTGGAGGATTCGGAGGTGTGGCCTTGTTGGGGGAGATGTGACATTGAGGATGGGTTTTGAGGTGTCAAAACATCAGGCCAGGCCCAGTCTCTCTTTTTCTCTCTGCCTCCAATTTTCAGGTAAGATGTAAGCTCTCAGCCGCTGCTCCAGCCCCACGCCCCCCTGCTGCTATGATGGCCACAGACTCACCTCTGAAATGGCAAGGAAGCCCCCAATTACATGCTTCCTTTTAAAAGTTGTCTTGGTCATGGTGTCTCTTCACAGCAATGGAAGAGTAACTAAGACACTTAGTGTTTTTCTCTGTGTTGTTTTGATTTGTTCGTCTCTTTCTGCTTTCCTCTCCAGTCACCACATGAGGCTTCCCACCCCGGGCTCTTCTTTTAAAGCAACTGATCCTCAAGCATTAGACTGTACACGATGACTCACAGACCTTTTGAAAGCGCACAACACCAGAATCCATCACCCCCACCCTAGTCTCTGTTTCACTTGGTTGAGGAAGAACCCCAGGGCTTTACCGTTCTATGTAAGCAATCTACTGTGGCTAGCCTGGGGCCCAAGGGCTGGGAAATTCTGTTCCAGGCTTTAAGGCAGTAGCTTTCAGAGAAGCAGACTCCAAGGGACTCTGGAGTTAGATGATCTGCTGACAATGAGAATCCCAGCACTAGTGGTGGTGGGATTGATTGCTCTGGGCATATGGGAGCAACATGGTTTCTACGGCAGCTTTCAGTCACAAGGGGATGAAACAGCTTTTGCAATATTTCTGGCACATGAACAATATAGTGGAAACAGTCATCACAAGGCCTATGAAATTAAGAGGCTATTTCTGAGGGCCCCTGGAGCATCAAAAGAAGAAAATGGCAGACCCAAGACAATTAATCATCAGCTCAGAACAGATATCTTCAGACACAAAGTCCGTATCTTCCAGTGCTGAAAGACCCAAACATGATGAAAACCAAACTCAGACTCTAATTTGAAGAGATACAGAACTTCAGAGAAGTTCAAACTCTCAGTCTTCACAACTTGTCTACTAAAGTAGGAGCCCTAATGCGAACAGAGTGGGACCTGAGGGTTATTAATGTGATACCCCTGTGGTTGTGATCAGTAGCGGCGGAGGATCCCCTGACACCCCAGGACCCTTAGAAGTAGTCCGTCTCCCACTTGTCAGAAGACAGTCCATTGGCTCAGATAACCATATGATAGGAAAGAGACTGTTCAGATATTTTTTAAGGCCAAATAATAATCCAGATTGCTAATGATAGCTGACATTGATAAACTAGATGAGACCCAGAATGACCTGGGACATAGGCCTATGGTGGCAGCAACCATCTTGCTAAGGTTAATTGAGAGAGGAAACACCGTCCACTCTGGGTGGCACCATTCCCTTGGCTAGGAGCCTGGACTACACAAGGAGAAAGTTAACTAAGCACCAGCATTCTTTGCTCCCCTCCTCCCAACTGTGGATACAATCTAACCAGCTGCCTCAAGATCCTGCTGCCTCCACTTCCCCAGCAAGACAGACTGAATCCTGGGAATATGAACCCCAGCAAACCCTTTTGCCTTTAAGTCAATTTTCTCAGGGAGTTTTTATCACCGATGCAGGAAAATTAGCTGATACAGTATCTGAAGGCTGGCTCAATGTGTTCCTGTGGCTTCCCTCCTAGACTAGAGTTCAGGGGATGAACAGAGCTCTTAGGTCAGGGCTGTCTTCACGGAGACTCCACTGAGTTCCCAGGCCAATTGGTGGCCATTTCCATACGGCACGGATTCCCATCTCAGCACAGTACTCGTCTTTACTTCTCAATCTGTTTGCTGCTTTGAGGACTGCACAGCAAGCAAAGCTATTGTGATAGGAAAAGGACAGTGGGCATCTTGAGACTGACAACCACCCCACCCCAGCGGACCAAGACAGCAAAACCAAAACCTGCATTCATGGTGGGAGGGATGGCAGAGACGAATGTCCCAAACACTCTAGGATGCAACAGTGGTAGTCCTCCTTCTTAATCATAATGTCTGGCCCTTATGAAAATGAGGTGGATCATTACTGGTGTCACATTTAATCAAGTTCCAGGTCCAACTGTGCTCGCTGGATTAATGGAATGTCTTTAACGGAACGGGGTGAGCAGTTATAAAGTGTACATGTAGCTCCTGACCTGGCTATTGTGATCTGTTCAATGACCCTTAAGATGAAGGCCTTGTGTGTGTGGTTATACGTATGTGAATGTGAGCACTATGTACATGCACAGAAGCCAGAGAAAGATGTTGACTATCCCGCTTTATTATTCTCATTATTATTCTTTTGAGACAGAGCTTCACTGTGTCTGGAGCTCATGATTTCCAGGCTGCCTGGCCAGCGAGCTCCAGGGATTTGCCTGGCTCTACTCCCTGGGCCGAGGTTACAGGCTTGAACAGTCATGCTTGGGGTTAATGTAGATACTGAGGATTTGAACTTAGGTCCATGCACTTGCACTGTAGCAGCTCTTACCCACAAAGCCATCTCTCCAGTCCAAGTGGGAGGATACTACAGTTTGCATTAACAGGACTGGCGTGAGTATATATCCACTGTCTTGTTCCAGGGCTGTGTTAATTCTTCCACTCTCTGTCTCAGGGGCATCTGGGTGTCTAGATGACGTCATATTAATTGGACCTAATAAGCAAGAAGTGTAAGCGTTATTGGTGCCCTAGACACACATTCTGCAGAGGATAAGAAATATTCAATAAGCTCTTCCAGACGATTTGAATTTTAGTCTCCCAGCATCTACATTAGGTGACCCATAACCACCTATAATTCCAGCTTCAAGGCATCGGATACCTTCTTCTGGTTTTCAAGAGCACCTGGACTCATGTACACCCCCCACACACAATTAAATATAAAACCTAAGGCACCCAAGTGCTTGGGAGACTCAGTGCTTTGAGACAGGCCAGGAGGTTTCTATCAAAACAACAGGAACTTCCTGTGCCTTGGAGGTCCTTCCTAATGTTAGCTGCCCGTGCACAAATATGTAGATGTATGGGAATATGTCCTTAAAATGTAAATGGGTACTCCTATACATACGCAACTTGTTTCATTTAACAAGATGTCTCGGAAATATTTCCAAGACCATACATAGCTACCTTGTTTTTAAAAAGGCTTATTGTGTTTATTTCATAATACTGATAGGCAATAACTTACACAATTGCTTCCCATGAGAAAATGGACACTATGTGCTCTACGTTGGAGGCATTTAATACAGCCTGTCGGTTACCAAGGTGTCCGGATGACTGGAAGGAGATCCTGAGAAAGCCCAGCTCTGATTCCACCATGAAGGCTTAAGTCACCATGCTTCAGTGACCATAGGAAAGGTTCCCACTCCTAGGACATCAGGAATCCCCTGAAAAGGGGTTGGAGGATCACAACAATCTACAGTTTGTATTTAACAATATTGATGGGGTATTTTTTTTTTTTTTTTAGCATTTGCTTGATTTTCTAGCTTGCTTCTCTGTTGCTGTGATAAATACCGTGAACAAATGGAACTTGTTAGGGAAGACCTTGTGTATGCTTACTGGTTTATGGTCCATCACAGAGGGAAGCCATAGCAGGAGCCTGGAGGCAGGGGCTAATGCAGAGACGTGGAGGAACACTGCTCACTGGCTTGCTCTCCATGGCTTGCTTAGCCTGCTTTCTTAAACCATTCAGGACCATAGGTAATGCACTACTCACAGTGGACTGAGCCTTCTGACATCAATTGGCAACCAAAAAAATGCCCCCTAGGCCAATCTGATGTTCTTCCTCTCAGATACGCCAAGTTGACAATGTGATGCTGGGACCGCTAGCATGCACAGAGCCCCAGGTTCAAGCCCAAGCACCCCATAAACATTCCCATGCCTGTAATCCCAGCACTTCAGAGGTAGAGGCAGGAGAGCCAGCATTTCAAGGCCAGCCTTGGCTACATAACAAGTATTAAAAAAATAAATATTGTCTCATTTCCCTTTTTCTACCACCAGTTAGTAGGAAGTAGTTTAAAATTACTTATTGATAATTTTTCCCTTTAATTACTTGTATCTTTCCTCTCATTTTAAAAATGAGCATTTGGGCCTTAAAAAGAAACAAACAAGCTCGCGAATGTTTTCTAGCGCTTTCCTAAATTGTTCCTGCTCATTTAACTCTCGTAAATGTTTTTCCCACGTTGTCACCTGGGCTGTGGTTATTGTTTTAATTGTTTGATCACGTTGTTTGCCTTTATGGCAATTAGATTTTATGATACTTCATTAAATTTCTTTCTCTATCATAAAAATATTTCTGCATTTTTTAATTTTGCTTGTGTGGCAGGGGGCCTGAGAGGATGCACCTGGCAGAATGCCCATGGGCAGGGTCAGAGGACAGCTTCCACCTAGTGAGTCCCAAGGGGGACTGAATTTGGGTTGTCTGGTTTGGGGACTTTTGCTTATGCTTAGCTCTCAGAGTTCCTTTATGTGTATGATGAGCTGTTTGGAGAAGCGGGTACAGTATACTCCCCAGGCTACCTTCTTCTGAGACGTCACTCAAACTTTAACTAAATTGTCGAATCTAAAAGCATCTGATTTGGCCTCTCTTCACCTTATTGGACCCCTTTGGTTGTTCTGGCATCATTACAGTTCAGGTAACAAATGCCTGGAGAGGGTGCTTTCCTACCTATTGGGTGAAACCCTATTCAGGCTACTTCCTCCTCAAAAAACTCTCAGGAGCCATTGAGATGGTTCAGTGAGTAAAGGTGCTTACCATCTAGCTTGGCGACCTGGGTTCGATTCCTAGAACCCACACAATGCCAGGAACGAACCTTAAAGCTGTCCTCTGAGCTATACACACACACACACACACACACAAACACACACACAAACACACACACACACACTGAAGAACATTTTCAGCCATTCAAAGGCATTTTCTCCCTATATGAGATTTAGAAATGACCTGCTATTTAAAACTCTAATCTGAGCAGAGCCTGGAGGTGCGGACCTGTCATCTCAGCTACCTGGGAGGCTGAGGCAGGTGGATTCCAAGTTCAAAGCCTGCCTGGGAAATAGAGGGAGGACAAGGGCAGCCTGGGCAATTTAGTGAGGCCTTTTCTCGAAATTGAGAAGTAGGGGGGAAAAGGGAATGTGGACTTAGCTCGGTAGAACATTTGCCTTGTAGATATAAGGTCCTAGAATCTACCCCTAGGATTAGGAGGGAAAAAAAATCTCTTTTCTGGATTTTAATTGTGACCTGACTATATATATGGGGCTGGGGAGATGGCTCAGAGGTTAAAATGTTGTGTAAATACAGGAACTGGAGTTCACTTCTACACCATCCATATAAAACAAGGCATGGCAATGTATGTCTGCAACCCCAGTGTTGGGGTTGGAGACAGGAAGATCCCAGGAGCTTGCGCGCCAACTAGACTAGCCAAAATGGTGAGGTCCAGGTTCAGTGAGAGATTCTGTTTCAATAACAGCAAGAGGTGATGTGGGCTGGAGAGATGGCTCAGTGGTTAAGAGCACTGGCTGTTCTTCCAGAGGACCCAGGTTCAATTCCCACTACCTAAATTCCCGTCACCCAAGTTCCCATCACCCACATGGCAGCTTACAACTGTCTATAACTCCAACTTCAGGGAACCTGACATCCCTCTGCCTGGTTTCTATAGACACCAAGTATGCACATGAGCCCAGATATGCATGTAGGCAAAGCACCTATACACATAAAATAATTTTCTAAAAGTCAAGTATGTAGGAAGGAAAACACCTAAAGTTGACCTCTGATCTCCACATATTCAGAGAGAGAGAGAGAGAGAGAGAGAGAGAGAGAGAGAGAGAGAGAGAGAGATTTTGCCTGGGCATTTTATAGGTTCTGCAGCAGCATCCGAGGCCACACATTTTCCTATTGATTTTCCAATTGGTGTATCCAGTGAATAGAAAAAGCTACCAGATTTTGTCTATTGACTTTAAGTTCCACGGGATTCTATCTGTTCTAACAGAGAGACAGTTGGCTCTCCTGTATTCTTTAGCTTCCTATTCATCTCCCATGCTCATGGGTGCCTCTTCTTGATACGGTACGTTTCTTATTTCCTCATCGTATTAGCTTATACTCCCACGGTTACGCTAAATGGTAGGAATGAGCGCTTTTAAACTTTCATCAAAACCATTTTTAGTCCAATTGGTTTTTAATAACTGTGAGCATAGTATTTCCGATTGGTTTGCTAACATGGCCGTGAAGACTCACCCAGGTTGAAACTTTCCCTTAGTCTAGCTATCTTTTATTATTGAGAGGGTTCAGTGTAAGAAAAAGGCTCACTGTGATGGACAGCGGTTTACCTCATAAGCCTGGAGAAAGGTCAAACCTACCTTAGTCTGCTTGTGTTGCAATCACAAAACACTTGAAACCGGGTATTTTATAGACAACAGAAGTCTACGTCTTGCATTTCTGGGGGTTAGAAGTCCAAAGTCAATGTGACAGTGTTGGCGTCTGGTGAGGGCTGCTCCCTGCTTCCAAGGGAAGCCATGTCCGTGTGCAGCAAGAAGGCAGAAAGCTAAAGACCACTCCTTCTGTCTGATCCTCGATAGGAAACCAAACCCATTCCTGGGCTTCCGGGTCCCTCAGTCAATGAGAGGCAGGGACGGAAAGGTAGAAAGAGGTCTTCTCTGGCTTCCCTGCCTGTTGTGTAGCGTCTCTGATAGCAACTGTATCCACTTTACGACTACCATCACCGTCTAGCTTCAATTCTGTTGCGGTCATAAGACAGTCTGACCAAAAGCAACTTAGGGGAGAAAGGGGTTTATTTCAGCTCACAGGCCACAGTCCCTCCTGAAGGGAAGGAAATCAGGGAGGAATTTTGAAGCTGCTTGCTGGCTCCCTCACAGTCTCACACTTAACAGCCCAAAACCACCCGCCCAGGGAATGGCGCCACCCATAGGGGCGGGGCCCTCCTATATCAGTTACCGCTCCAGAGACTTCCTCGCAGACCAGACGTGTCTACTTGACAGTCTAACCTGAGCGGTTGATCAATGGCAACTCCTTTCTTGGGTTATGTCAAGTTGACACCACTCTCAACTTTTCCCTTGTGAGTTCAGCTTCAGGGGGACTGACCCCCACTAGACATGGTTCCTCTCTTGTCCTCTTAGCAACTGTTGCTAGGCAACCATATTAGGCTCCCCAGTGGATATCACCTCTGTAACCAAGTTCCTGTATGAAACCACCTTGGTCTGACACCTGGACCCCTACTTCCTCACTGGCCCTTAACTCCTGGGGACCTTGTAAGATCCCCAAACATCCGTTTGGATCAGTTACCTTTATGTTTCTTTTTTGACATATTACATATTGACAATGTATAATTGCATGTGGGTATAGTGTACAAGGTGATGTGGTGATTGTTTTAATACAAAGAGAAAGATTAAATAAAGCTAATTAACTTCAAATTTCTGACTTTTCCTTGTGATGGGACGTTTGAGATTTACTTTTAGTTATGTTGAAACGCTGTTTGCTCTGCTTAAGAAATCACCTATTTCATACTGCTGTTCATATCTGTGAGGCTTTAGTTGTCTATAAAATCTTGTAATTTTTAAAGCCATCCTTGCTTCAGCAGTGACTCTCCCACTTCTGTCCCCGATGCTGCTTCTCTGCACGTGTCCCTGTGTGTCTTAATGATCCAACTTGTCAGACATCTGTCAACTTTATAGCATTTTTCTGGGTATTTTGCATAAATCCTTATTTAATTGCCATATCAACTGCACCAAGGAGGTTTCTCTTATCTGAAATGGCAGCCAGGAGAGGCAGCCCCTGCCTTGCCAGAGCGCCACGAGTCTGCTGAGTTGCAGATTCGTCGCTTGAACTCAGGTCTCTCTGAATTCAGGACCTGTGCTCTCCTCCCTTCATCAAACAGTCGGAAGGCTCGACAGATTAAGAGGATCGGCACGAACTAGCTTGACATTTTCTACCGAGAACGTGGATTTCTTTTGTAATTGGGAAAGAAGTTAATTAAGCCTAAACAAATAATTATAATAAAAATAGCCCTTCAGAAGAAATGTCACAGCACAGCGACTCAAGTCTGAAATGTTTATGTCAGGGAGGCCCCGGCAGGTCTTCAGGTAGCCTGCCTCAGACCTTCGTTTTCCCTTCTCCGTCTTGGACCCTGAAGTCTCTGCAGCAGCTGAAGCTATTGTTAATTGCCCTTAAACCTTCCCCAAGAAGCGAACGTTGGGACCTAGACGTGCGCGCATGCGCGTAGATCAGAGTACAACTCACGGTATGGTTCCTCAGGCCCCTTCCACTTTTTATTAGAGACAGGGTCTCTCATTGACCTCGAACTTCACCAAGCAGATGAGGCTAGCTGGCCAGTGAGCCCCAGGGAGTCACCTGCCTCTGCCTTCCATCTTACCATCACCGTCACTGACATGACTAGCTTGTACCACTGTAACCAGCTTTTTACCTGAATTTTAGGATTAAACCCCATTCCTCATGCTTGTGCGGCAATTGCCTTACTGACTGAGCCATCTTCCTCACCCATAAGAAGTAACCATTTTGCTGGCTCATTGCAGCTTCTGTGATGAGAAATTCTTTTATGTTCTGCATCCAAAGGACTCATTCCGAGTGGCTGGAGAAACTGAGGTTCATGGGAACAGAACTGATCCAGGCCAGCGGTATAGCTCGCCAGTCTCCTTGGCTGGGGCAATCGGAGAAGGATCATATTCTGTTCTCACTTCCTTTCTAGTCCTGGCCTCTGCTTCTGAGTCAGAAGAACCCTGAAAAGGCCTAAAATAGCCTCCTGGCTGGCAGGATGTAGCGATGCGTACCACGGCTTGCATATTGATTTCGATTTTTTTGGTTCTTATCAAGATATATTCTTCATCCCTTCAGGTAAATAGTGACCTTGGACTCACCGCCTTCCATATTTGCAGTCTGGGTCAATGAGTCTCAGTATTGACCTGGGGGGTTGGGCATCGATAGCTGCTTATTGTTAAGATATTTCAGTGTCAATAAGGGGCCCCACGGAGGTGGGAGGGGGCCTAGGCAGAAAACCCAGCAGCTAAAAAACCAATCCCTCTCCCCAGTTGTCATCACAGCTTGGAAGGGGCTGGTTCTGAAATTGATTAACTTTCCTGCAGGGAGTGGGAAAGCAAACTCCCAACATCTCCTGAATCCTGCCAAGAGAACTTTCTTAGAATTGCTATCCATTACATGGAAGGGCTAGAAACACCCACCCACGTGCATCTGCCTCCGTCTCCCTTCCCCCAACCAACAGAGACTTACAGGGTTGAAGATCAGGGGCCTGATGCTGTGGACATTGCTTATACGTGGACATTAGACACAGACACTCCTAGGAACAACAAATCTTGTTTATGTGTGCAGGTGTGTGAGCGAGTGTGCAAACACACACGTAAGGAGGCCAGAGATCAGCACTGAGGGTCCTGTTCCATCACTCTCCATTTTATCTGTGGAGACAAGGTCTCTCACTGAACCCAGGGCTCGTGAGTGTTGCCCGTGATTTCCTGCATCCTCCTGTCTCAGATCTGCTTAAGGCTGGAGTTGTAGCTGTCTGCTTTCATGCTTAGCCCTTCTGTGGGTGCTGGGGTTCTGATCTCAGGTTCCCATGCTTACACAGCGAGTTCTTCACCTATCGAGCCATCTCCCCAGGATCTTGGTTTTATTGCTTTTAAGCGGCAGCATCCTGACCTGGGAGGGATGACCAGCTTACCTACCCCATGGGGTGCGGCCATTCTGTCTGGGTTTGGTCGACTCTGAGTAGATGCTACGTAATCCCGGGCTGGTCAGCTCTATTTCTACTCACTTCACTGAATTAAGATGTTTCTCTCAGACCTTGGCTCTCCTTCCCAGCATGCTGTGCTCCACGTCTTAGTCCTTCCCCCAGGTTCACGGGGTGGATTTCAAAGTCTCACGCTCGCTCTCAGATCACACATTTATCCATCCTCAGTGGACTGCTTTCAGCTGTGGGCTCACTGATGCCTCTGCTTCAGTATGCTTGGCCTGGCCTGGAGGTCCCAGGAGGCCAAGACTCTGCATCCCTGGCAGGGCCTGTGGTTCTTCTTCCGGCAGATGTCACCAACTCTGCTGATGAATGCAGGGGCTCATTATCCCTACCTGAGAAAGACACTTAGATTTGTTTTCTTTTGCCAAAAAAAAGCATCGGCTCCCCGGGCTGGCTCACAGGGTAAACACAGAGCACAGCCTAAGCCCGGCAGCTCTGCCTTCCTTCTGCGTTTGTCTCCTTAGCTTTGGGTCGCTTGTTTACTTTGGAAAGTTGGCGTGCTAGTCACCCAGTGTGTCTGAATCTATCTCATCACACTTCAAAACTGAAGACAGAGATAATCATTGCCCTAAACCCGCAGTCACTTTGCATTCTTGGCAGTACAAAACCTGGCAGGACAGGCCATCCCCAGAGGACAATGATCACCCATGAGGACCATGCTGCATTCTGGAACATCTCACAGGAACCAGATAACCTCCTGCAGCAACTTCAGACCACCACACTGAACATAGATGCCAGCATCTTACCCTTTGCCCCAGCCCAAATCTAAAGCTAAAACCACCATCCTGATCTTATGAAATCTCAGAGTCACTGGACCCCTTTTTCTGTTCCTCTTCTCTATGTGGCCAATTTGAATAAATTGAATAAATCTCTTCATCTCCGCTTATAACTGCTCTCTCTCTCTCTCTCTCTCTCTCTCTCTCTCTCTCTCTCTCTGTGTGTGTGTGTGTGTGTTCCTGTGTGCAGGTGATGTATGTTCAGGTGATGATATATGTGTGCAGGTTACATGTGTGTGCAGATGATGATATGTGTGTGCAGGTGATGATATGTGTGTG
>NC_022014.1:77119147-77158723 GCF_000317375.1 Microtus ochrogaster
TGTGTGCAGGTTACATGTGTGTGCAGATGATGATATGTGTGTGCAGGTGATGATATGTGTGTGCAGGTGATGATATGTGTGTGTAGGTGATGATATGTGTGTGTAGGTGATGATATGTGTGTGCAGGTTACATGTGTGTGCAGGTTACATGTGTGTGCAGGTGATGATATGTATGTGCAGGTTACATGTGTGTGTAGGTGATATGTGTGTGGAGGTGATGATATGTGTGTGCAGGTTACATGTGTGCAGGTGATGATATGTATGTGCAGGTGATATGTGTGATGTGTGTGATATAAATGCCTGTGCTTATGCATGTGGAATCCAGAGCTCAACTTTGAGTGTCATTTTTTACTTCTGACCCTCGCTCTCCTGGAACTCACTGGCCGGTACGTAGCCCAGCAATGTGCTTGTCTCCACTTCCTGTGCAGTGGGACTCTAAGCACATGCCATCATGCCTTTCCTTTTTTTTTTTGTTTTTAACATGGGGATTTAGAATCCTGCTCACTCAGGCCCATACGCTTGGAAGATAAGCACTTTGCCAACTGAGCTGTCTCCTCAGTCCAAGTTTCTTTTGAAGCTGGCATGCTGAGGACGGATGGCCAAGCCGAGCCTGTTGGAACTGCAATAACCCCAGCTTTTTCCCTGAATGTTCCTTTTCCTCTTCCCTTGCTCCCACCAATGCCCTCAGCAGCTCTGATGAAAGAGCATTTCAGCCTGTCTCCCCACCAAAATGGTTCTCAACCTTCCTAATGCTGTGACCCTTTAATACAGTTTTTTATGTTGTTGTGACCCCCAACCATAAATTTTTTTCATTACTACTTCTTAACTGTGATTTTACTACTTTTAAGTATCATAATGCAAACATCTGTGTTTTCCAATAGTCTTCGGAGACCACAATGAAAGGGTCATTTGACCCTCCCAAAGGGGTCGCAGCACACAGGTTGAGAGCTGCTGGGGCAGCTCCCCCTTCCCCGCAATGTACTTTCTTAGTCAGCATAGCCTCCCACCAACCACAGCCCAGCTCTGGGCTAGCTCCCAGATACTCCTCTGAGTGCCATCTCTGGACACAGGCTCAAGCTGCCAATCACCGATGCCCCAAAGCAAACACCGAAAGCTCAGAATCTTAAGGCAGAATCAAAAATTCGCATATACAAATAAGCATACACAGTCCCCTTCCCATCTCGCAGAAAGCAAAACATGACAGTGCTGCCCACACCAGCCCTGGCGGAGCATCAGGACAGAGAGCAAGGGTCTGTGTAGTCAGTCATTTCTGTTACCTCTGTAGACAGTGGTTCTGTGCTGACCAGTTGTCAGCTGAAGGACCAGATCCAACCACAAAAGGTGAAAATCCAGGGACTGGGGAGATGGTTCAGTTGATAGAGCACTTCTTCCGAAGGCACGAAGTTTGATGCCTAGATGTCATGTTTAAAGATGCCAGGCATGATGGCACACTTGTAACCTCAGCACTAGAGGGGCAGAGACAGGCAGATTCTAGGGGCTCACTGGGTCACTTAGCTAGCCTCACTGAATTGCTGAGCTCTCAACCAGTGAGAGACCCTGTCTCAACAAGTAAGGTGGAGAGTGCCCAAGGAACACCTAAGGTTGACCTCTGGCATCCACATGATCCTCAGGCTTGCACACATGTGCACACAAAAAAATAAATAAAAAATAAAAAAGATGGAGCTGCAGAGAAGGCTTGTTGGTTAAGAGCACTGGATGCTCTTTCAGAGGACCTTGGTTCAGTTTCCAGTACTCACATGGCATCTCACAGCCATCTGTAACTCCAGTCCTACTGGATTCAATGCCTTCTTTTGACATCCTTGGGTACCAGGTATGCATGTGATGCTCATACATAATGCAGACAAGACACCTATACACGTACAAATGAATACATAAATAAAATTTTAAATGATAAAAATTAAAAAGATGAAAACTTGAGTATTGGTTGCATAGAAATATGTGTCTCGAAAAACCAAAAAAAAAGAAATATGTGTTTTTGTAATGACTGTACATTAAAGGATTTATCCATGTTATCTCTGTGTATAACACACACACACTCACACACACGTGTATGTATATAGGCATGTGCATTCCTGTGCATACATATTTATATGTATATAACTTATTAACTACAGGGTTGCTGCCCTTGAGGAACTCAAAGTTCTGTGCAGGAGACAGACATGCAAACAATTATGGTACAGTAAGAAAAATAACTTTAATGTAGGCAGGATCAAAGAACAGAGGCGCCGAGGAAAAGAACCGCCCAGGGCTACTGGGGAAATTGGGAAAGACTTTAAGAAGGAAGTCGTGGAGGCTGAGCGAGCATCTTCTAGACAGACAGGGAGCTCCAGAGCTATCCCTGAGGAAGCCACATACGCTGGCCTAATAATTATTTATTAGGCCATCTGCTTCTGGTGGGGATGGAATTTTGCTCCGGGTGAGGATGCAGAATGTTACAAGAAGCCGTCTCTCTACCTTCCATCCTAAAGATGAAAACATGATAAACGACAAGGCCACATCTTTTAAAAATCTATAACAGAGCCGAGGACACAAATGCACAGGCTGTTCCTGGGCTGGGAGGAACCCACAACGGTAAGGCTAGCTTTAGGAGGAGTAAATCCATCACGTGTGGGGATGAGAATGATCCAGCTGGGGCTGAGGAGATGACTCAGTGAAGTGCTCACCACACACATAGAGGGACCTGAGTTTGGATCCCCAGCAGCTTTGTAAGACAGCCAGATGTGGGACCGCAGGCTTGTAACCCCAGTGCTTGGAAGGCAGGGTCAGGAGGGCGTCTGGGGCTTGCTGGCCCGCCAGGGTAGTCCGATTTGGTGAAGAGATTCTGGCTAAAAGAACAAGATGGAGACACACTTGATGCCAAGCTCTGGCTTACACACACACACACGTGCATACACACACACATGTGTGTACTCATATGCTCTTGCCTACACATACATGAACACATAGCACACTTAATTGAATATACAGACATGTACACATAAATACAACCTGAAAGGGAAAAAGTCAAATCTAATGACTTTTAATAGTCCCAAGAAAAGACCTGTGACCAACAGACATTAGACATAATAGTTACAAGACAGATTACACTCTGCAGAGCCCCCTCCCTTCTTCTGGTTCTTTCCCTGGGTCTGGCAGTGACTGAGGGGGAAATGGAGCTACTTGAGAAATCCCTGGGTGGACTGAGAACAGCAACATGTTCAAGGTAGAGGCAAACCAAGGAAGGGGCAGGTACAGTTGCTCTTTCTTTTTTTATAACATTTATGTGTATGCACTTGCGTGTGTATGTTCAGATGTACATGGGTCTATTTATTTGGAGATGCACGTGTGTCGGAGATGGAGGACAACCTCGGGACTGCTATACCCCACTTTGTTTTCATGTGGTTTCTGGGAATCGAACTCAGGTCCCCATGCTTGTAAGTCAACCATTTTACTGACTGAGCTATATCTCCCCCTGCCCCCTTTTGGTTTTTTTGAGACAGGGTTTCTCTGTAACTTTAGTGTCTGTCCTGGAACTCACTCTGCAGACCAAGCTGGCCTCAAACTCACAGAGATCTGTCTGCCTCTGCCTCCTAAGTGCTGGTATCGAAGGCGTGCACCACCACGGCCAGGCTAAGGGAGCAGGTACAGTAAAGCAGGCTTCAGAGAGTTTCCAAATGAGGGAAAAAGCCAGGGTTACATCTCAAAACCCAAAGAATTCCCTTTAACGACCCCAATTGCAGTGTGCAGCGCTAACTCAGAGAGACAGCTTCCTGGAGTCAACTCCAAAGCCTGGCTACAGGAAGTCCTGGCTCAGCCCTCAAAGCATGTGATGTCTCTGGTGAACGGGCTGCCCATAAAGACACAGCCTGGCTCAAGAGTCTTCAGCTCAGCCACAGGTTAAGCTGACTCAGCCTCCCGCCCCAGTGAGCAATTATGTACTTTTGCTTGGACTGTTCTCTTATGCACAATGCCTGCAATATAATTAAAAATTATGAAACACTTGATGGAGCAGGGATTGGTGCCCTCTAATCAGGATCTGGGAGAGCCACCGAAGCAGACCCAGTGCTCACCCAGAGGCTGCGACAGCCAGCAAGATCTCTAAATGACAACATTCATTATCTGAATGAGCAGTAACAGCATTAGGAGCAGAGAACAGAGGGTGATTAAAAACATTCGTTCATTCATGTGCACGGGTGCACATGCGTGTGGGTGCATGCGCGTGCCAGAGTGTGCATGTTGAGATCAGAGGACGAAGGACGTTCTGGAGTCAGCTCTATTCTGTCCCTGTGCCAGATAGTTTTTGTGTCAACTTGACACAAGCTAGGGCCATTTGGGAAGAAGTGAGAAAATGCCGCCGTGCGGATTGCCTGTAGAACATTTCCTTGATTAATGGTTGATGTGATTGGGCCCAGCCTACTGTGGGCAGTGGATAGATGGATCTGGGTGGTATAAAAATGTAGGCTGAGAAAGCCATGAGGCACAAGCCAGTTAGGTTCCTCATGGCCTCTGCTTCAGTTCCTACCTCCAGGTTCCTCACTGAATTCTCGTTCCACCTCTTCTAGGTGATGGACTGTTACCTGGAAATATGAGATGAAATAAACCTTTTTCTTCCCAAGTTGCTATTGGCTGTGGTGTTTTAGTGCAATTCTAGAAATCCTAACCGAGCCATCCGCCCACTGATCTAAATCAGGCTGTCAAGCTTAACTGTAAGCACCTTTAGCTTACCGAACCGTTTCGCTGACCTTACGATTTTTCTCTTTTAAAGGCAGGGTCTCACGTATCCCTGGGTAGCCTTAGACTTGCCATGCAGCCAAGGATGCCCTTGAGCCTTCGATCTTCCTGTCTTTACTGCTCAAGTGCCGCCACCATGGACAGTGTACATGGTGCTAAGTGTTGAACCCAGAACATCCTCCATGCTAGGCATGCATTCTATCAACTGAACTACATTCCCATTCCTCAGATGGTGAGTTTTTAGCATCAAAACACTAAAATAGAAAAATGGTTATTCTGAAATATATTTCATAATAAATACAAAATTCGACTCAGTCAGCTGTAGGCAGACTGCTTGTTTGTTTCCCGTCTGCTCAGACCCTAATAACCACACAGAAACTATATTAACTACAACACTGTTTGGTCTATTAGATCAGGTTTATTATTAGCTAAATCTTACATCTTAAATTAATCCATTTCTATTAATCTGTGTATAACCACGAGACTGTGGCCTACCAGTAAGGTTCCAGGTGTCTTTCCGCTTCGGCAGCTACATGGTGTCTCTCTGACTCTGCCTACTTTCTCTATATTTCTTCCATCCTGGCTATATTCTGCTCTACTATAGGCCAAGGCAGCTACTTTATTAACCAATGGGAATAAAACACATCCGTAGTATACAGAGGGGAATCCCACATCAGTCAGCTTCCTAGCAGACTCAACAGTGTGGAAGAAGAGGACAGGGTAGTCTGAGATGGGCTCAAAGAAATCATCTGGCTTAGAGCAGAAAAGAGAAAACATCAAAGGGACAGACCATTGGCACCTGGAGAGAGAGTATCTACAAACAAGACATAAGACAATGTGTAATTAGAGTCCCGAAATGAGAGCAGAGAAATGCAGGAAAACAGATGCTTGAATGGATGAGACAGGAATATTCCCAAACTGACCGAACCCATTAGCTCACAGGTCCAAGAGTTTCCACAATCTCCCATCACAGTAATTACAGGCAGAACCAGCCCTAGACACAGAGCAGTCGAACTGCTGAAAAATAAATGTAATGAGCAAACCGCCCAAGCTACCAACTTCCTGCACTACAGCCAAGGAAACTGCCGTCAGAATGAGCTGCTCATCAACAAAAAGAGAAATCATGGGACAAGGCCACGATCTCTCTAGGGGGTTCCCAATAGAGATGTCAGGTTTGTATGTCTTTTATCTCAGTATTT
Source organism: Microtus ochrogaster (assembly GCF_000317375.1). Classification (NCBI taxonomy): domain Eukaryota; kingdom Metazoa; phylum Chordata; class Mammalia; order Rodentia; family Cricetidae; genus Microtus; species Microtus ochrogaster. Next base: position 77,125,078 of record NC_022014.1, read on the forward strand.
ATACCTTATGTCTAAGTGAAAGTATCTTCCCAAACTGATTGTAAAACTCAGCTTCGGATAGCAAAATCCCAAGATCCCCTTTCTCCTGCAGAGCAGACCCCCAAGAAAGATGAATAAAACCCAACAGGCTGGAAGGGATACTGTATACAATGCAAGGTGGTTCGTGTTCCAAGGGATAACTAAAAAAGTTACTAACTAAAGTCAGGGGGTGGGTGAACTGGCGAACTAAAGAAAAAGAACTTCCCAGAGGACCCTAAACCCAGGAGACAGGGAGGGGAGGGATGAGGGAGAGAAGGGGAAAGGGAAGAGCCATATCTCACCCCCAAGGCACATCATGTTGAGCAGTCTCTGCCAGACAGCTGAGCCATTTGAGAGCTAGCAGAACCTTGAGAAAGTGGGGCTTAGCTGCGGGTAAGGGAGCATTGAGGTTGGGTCATTGGTTATTGGTGGTACCCTGTCTCTGGCTCCTTGCCTCAGTGTCTGCTTTCTGTCTAGGTACCCATCTCCCCCATGGGTTCTGCCTGAGCACAGGGAGCCAAATGACCATGGATTGAACTCTCTGGAACCGTGAGCCAAAATGAATAGCCTCACTCGCCCAAGTCATTTCTCCTCAGTGTGTGGTCTCAGCATCAAGAGAGCTAACTCACATAGACCCCAAAGGTGTCAATCTGAAGTTAGTAAAAATGTATTTGTATTTTATGAGAGTGAATATATTTGAAATTGTCTGCAGAAGATTACCGGATAATGCACAAATTGCACCGATGTTTAATGTGCTTTATATTTTTTTATGTAGACATAAACTATGCAGCCAGAATTTTATGTTGTTTATGAAGTGGTATGAAATTGTTTGAAACCCACTATATTAAGTAGAAAGTGTTCATACCCAGAGTAAACACAAACACACACAGACACGAAGAGACATACCTAAAATATCAGTGGAAGAGACAGAGAACACTGGAAAACAATTAACCCCAAAAGGAAGTAGGGGTGTGATAACATGGTGACAGGCCTTGGGACAAACACAAATGCCAAAATTAGGCTCTAGACCAAGAACTTCAAAGTACAAAAGAGCCCAACTCTCAAAGATGGAGATTGCCAGAATGGACACATTAATATCTAGCTATATCTCATTTATAAGAAGCAAGATTGGCATTGGGGAGATGGCTCAATTGGCGAAGGGCTTACCTTACAAGCCTGGGGATCTGAGTTCGATCCCCAGAGCCCTTGTGTAAGAGCTGGGCACTGTGGTGTGTGCTTAATACTGGCCTATTCCTGGGACTCATTGGCCAGGCAGCCTGTCTTACCAGAGAAGTTTGCAAGGGCAGTGAGAAACCTTGTCTCTTAGGGGAGGAGGGATGACACCTACGTTTGTCAGCTTTTCTATTGCTTTGCTAAACGCCATGACCAAAAACCTTGCGGGAGGAAAGGGTTTATTTCATTTTACTCTTCCCAGTAATAGTCTATCACTGAGAAGAGGTGAGGGCAGGAAGTCAGGGTAGGAATCTGGAGGCAGGAGCTGTTGCAGAAGCCATGGAGGAATACTGCTTACTGGCTCTCTCCTCATGGCTTGCTCAGTCAGCCCTCTTGTAGCACCCGGGACCACCAGCTTCGAGGTGCCAGTTCTCCCAGTAAACCGGGCCCACCCTTATCAACCATCAATTAAGATCACCCACAGGCTAATTTGGTGGGAGAATTACTCTCAAGTGAGGTTCTCTTTTCTAAAATGTGTATCAGGCTTTTTTTTGGGGGGGGCACCCATCAGCTCCCAAATCATGACACAGAGTCTCCTTATTACTTATGCATGCTCAGCTTTTCCTTAGCTCGTATTTTAAACTATTTCTCTTTATGTTTTGCCTCAGGGCTTTCTGTATACCTTACTTTCCTGCTGTCTCTGGCTGGGTGGTTGGCTGGCTAGCGGCTGCCTAACTTCTGGCCCCAGGCATGTCCCTTTTTCTCCTCATTCTCATCTCTTCTCTTCTTGAGCCTAGATTTCTCCTCCAAATTATTCACTTTGCCTGCCAGCCTCGCCTGCCCTTTCTCTGCGTAGCTATACTGTCCATTCAGTTAGACCAATCAGGTGCCTTAGGCAAGCAAGGTAAAACAGCAACACATCTTTTCATAATCAAACAAAGGCAGCATAAACCAATGGAACACATCTTTACATTGTTAACAGAGGCAGAAGAAATAAACGTAACATATCTTTATACAGTTGAACTAATATTCCCCAGCATAAACAATTGTAGCACATCTTTGCCTAGTTAAAATACACACAGCAAAAATGACTCTAACTTGTTGACATAAAAACCAGCCAGCAAAGCACCTGAGGAATGACATCTGACCTCCACATGCACAGGCGACATGCACGTGGAAACACATGAACATTCTCACTATGCTCACATACTATCCATGCACACATAAACACACTGATATTCAAACACACAAAGAAGGAGGAGGAGGAGGAAGAGCAGGAGGAGGAGGCAGGAAGGGGAGGCTGGCACAATTGAATATAAAGTCGTGGTAAAGGTCTAGGTAGGAAGAGATACAAACAACAATATAATCAACAGCATGAGGAATACAGTGTGCTCAGAGGTTAATAACCAAGAAGGGATCCTCATGAGGAGCAGAAACGTTTCCCCCACTACCCCCAGCACTAAGGTTAAAACTCATGGCAGCAGAACTAAAATATGCAAAGAAAAATGACATAAATAGGCAAACATAATCATATCTAAAGATTCTACCACCTCCTAGGAGACAAGATGTCAGTGAAGGACAAATAGGACTTGAATAATGCCATTAAACAGCCCGACACAGCTGATTCTTCGGAAACCATCTGCACTCAGCAATAGTGGGAGCGGTTTCCTTTCAAGGCACACGAATACAAACTGAGACTCACGATGTACTAGGTGAAGGGGAAGCGTTCTCAAAGACTGAAAAATGAAACATAGTTTCGTCTCCAAGCATTGCATAATTAAATCATACATCAATAACAGCAAGATCCTAGAAAACCTGCAAATACTTGGAAATTAGGCAACACAGCTCCAAGTAATCCACTGGCCGAAGAAAGTAATTAAAAAGCAATTTAAATCGGATGCAAATGAAGCTATAATATATCGAAGGTTGCACAATGAAGCTAATTCAATATTCTCGGGGAAATTTACAGATGGAGATTCGTGTAATAGAGAGAGAAGAAAGGCTTCAAACTCACTTGAAGGAACCAAGAAAAAAAAAAGCAAATTAAACTCAAACTGGAAGAATGGAAAATATTAAAGCTTGGGAAAGGTTAATAGAATTAATAATGCTGAACCAAACAGAGGGGGTGGGGGAGGGAGGGAGGGAGGGAGGGAGAGAGAAAGAGAGAGAGAGAACGAATGTCCAACATTAGAAACTGAAGAGATGTCATCACTACAGATCTCATGGACAGAAAGAGATTGATTGTATAGTAACAGCCTAAGAAATTATGTGTCAATAAATTTAGCAGCTTGCGTGAAATAGAAAGATTCCTTGCAAAAACACAACTCAGTACATGAAAATGGGAACTCTAAATAGCATTTGATCTATTGGTTCTAAAAATTAAATTTAAAAATAACTCTTAGCATAAAGGAAAGAGTAGCTCTAAGTAGCTTTCGAGTGAATTTTCTCAAAATTTTAAGGTAGAGAGAATATCCCACTCACGATGCATATAACGAGGGAGACACTCCCCAGTCATTTCTTGGGGTCGGGATATTCCCCAGACTAAATCTGACACATTTCTAGTAAAGGAAATGATTAGCCGGTGACTTTCACAAGGTTCATATTTTGAGGCACAGTCCCAGTACACGGCCGTGGCTGGCTTTTGAACTCACTATGTAGATCAGGCTGGCCTCAAACCTGTAGCGAGATATGCCTGCTTCTGCCTCCTGAGTGATGGAGTTAAAAACACGTGCCATCACACCTGGCATCAGTGATGTTTAAACTAATTAATTAATTTATGTGCATGAATATTTTCCTTGCATGTGTGCGTCTGGTCTGTGGAGGTGGGAATATGGCGTCATATCCCCCAGAAATGGAGTGACAGATGAGCCACCATGTGGATGCTGGGGACCAAACCTGGGTCCCCTGTAGGATAAACAAATGCTCTTAACTGCTGTGCCATCTCTCCTACCCTGACCAGTAATATTATAAAGATAACACATTGACAAGATGCCCAACAAATACAAAACTAATTGAACATTCATAAACAAATGGGATGGAAATCAATGGTAGGAGGCATACTCAGCTTGCGTGCAGGCATCACACTCAGCCTGTGTGCGGACATGGGCTTGATCTTCAGTACTGTTAAAGCTTCTGGCTTTGGCTTCGTGAGGCAACGTTCCACGTAACAAGACAAAGCAGGAAAAAAATATTTAGTCTTTTTAGTAAATGTAGGAAATGCATTTGATAAGACACAGCTCCTACTTGTGAGAGAAATATTTGAAGGCAACGTTAAAAGGAAAATAACGAGGTTTTTAATTTGATAAAAGGCATCTGTTAGAAATCAAAGGTCAAATCATACTTGTGGGTGACACACTAGGATTCTGTTTCCCCACATGACTGGGAAGGAGGCAGGAGAGTGATTCTTACTGCTTCTAGGCAGCTGATGCCCAGGCCCAGTGTGGGGAAAGAAGGGAAGATTCCGAATTAAAGCTGCAAAAACAGGAAAGGAAGAAAACGACTCTCACACCCAGAAGATAGAATTATAAACATAGGAAATTATTTTTTAAGATTTATTTATTTGTTGCTTTTTAAATTTTCATTTTTGAGATTATAATGGCATCTTTTCTCCCATCCCATTCCTCCCATACACCTCTCCTTGCTCTTTTCAAATTCATGTACTTTTTTTCTCATTAATTGTTGTTACACGCGTACATGTCTATACATGCTTATTCCCAAATAGAACCTGCTAGTCTATATGTTACTTGTATATGTGTCTTCAGACTGATCATTTGGCCCTGGGTAACTAATTGGTGCACTCTTCCTTGGGGAAGACTCTCTTCCACTCTTAGCGTTCCTTAGCTGCCTGTACTTCTCTGTGCAAGGTGGAGGCCTCCCGGGCTATTTTATTGCATGAGCGCAGTGCCAGAAAGGCCAGAGAGGAGTCAGATCCCTGAGTTACAGACGATTGTGAGCCACCATGTAGGTGCTGGGAACTGGACTCGGGTCCTCTGAAAGAGCAATTGTTGTTCTTAACCAGGGAGCCATCTCTCCAGCCTCCCACAGGTTTCTTAAGAAAAATTTGGTCAGTTACTCTTAAAGTACATGAAAATAGTAAGACCTAGAAGGGCTAGTCTTGAAAAAATAACGAGGTGTTGTTTGAGGTGCTTAAAAACATAGATCCATGAAAAAGGCCTGTAAAATTTTTTTGCTAGGGCCGAATAGCTGTCTGTCAGCCAGAGAATGGATACCAAGCTGCCTTCCACTCAATGGGATGCAACTCAGCGATGAAAGGAAGGAACAACAAAGACACACACAACAGGCACGAGCCCGACAACCAACAAGCCCAGGCAGGAACGTTCTTTACGACTCCACGCCCAGGCAGGGCAGATCTATGACAGATTCAGTGGCGAGGACATTACCGGATTAGGAGTGAGAACCTGAGTGGAACTTTGGGAGCTGACCACATTCTAGATGTTGATTTCAGAGATCGCTGCATAGGTGTCTCCGATTGCCCAAATTCGTCCGATCATTCATTTCATTCTGTGTAACTTAACCCTGTCTATCTGAGGGTAGAGGAAGGAGGGAGAGGAGAGGGGGTGGAAGGAGAAATATAGAGAAATGCAGCCGGAGGGGAGAGATGTATGGAGCTTGTTCCCAACCTGCTTCGAATCAACGAAGTATAAAAAACCCATTTTGAGACAATCAAGAAAAATGGATGAGGAGCCAGGTGAGAGGTGGGGACTAATCGCTGCTGTTTCCGCTGGGTTAGGAGACGATTCTGTTGTTATTTGTTAGTAATGTGTATGGATGCATTGGGGTGAGCTGATAAGATGCTCAGGATTGGCTTTAAATTGTTTCAGAGAAACAAGTAGAACGGGATGATGGGAAGGAGGGGCACAGGGCATCTTTATAGTCTCCCATTAAAATGTTTAAAGATACATTTTTAAATAAAAAAAATAACTACAGTTTAGGTCACATGACTCCTCTCCCCGAAAGAATCCTTCTGAGTCTTTTCTCTTACAACAAGCCCAAACTTTTTGCATTTACATAGAAATCTATTAAAAGGTCATGAAATCAATCTAGTGGATAAGATTAGCATTTTTATTATATGAACTAAGAGAAAATGACTCAAAAGAGAAGAAAAATAATTCTAGAGAGTATTTAAATATAATGAAGATATATGTTGCCATTCAGAGTTATTGGAGTGAGTGTACATGTGTGTATGTGTGTGCAAAAGTGCCATGTGCATGTACTGTGTATTTGGGTATGTTGTGTGCATATGGGGTGTATGTATATGTGGTGTATGTCTATGGTCTGTGTGCCATGTGTGCATGTGTGATGTGCATGTGTGTGTGCAGACATTCCATGTGTTGTGTATATGTGTATGTTGTGTGCATATGGGGTGTGTGCATGTGTGTTGTGTTTAAGTGTCTATGTACCTAGTAAGTATATGTGTAATATGTTTAAAGTGTATGTATATGTGTTTGTCTATACTGCACATGTGTACTGTTGTATGTATGCATGTAGGTTGTATACCTGTATGTTATGTATGTGGTATGTATTGTGTCACATACCTCTAGTGTAGTGTGTGTGTGTGTGTGTGTATGTTTGCTTATGTGGAATGTGTATAAGGTGTAATATGAAGTGAAGAGGCTGTTTGTATGTGTAAATCATGTAGTATGTAATCTATTACTTGTCTATGGTGTGTTGTGTGCAAGAATGGTGAATGTGCTGTGTGTCAGTGTGATACATGTATATGTATGTGATTCATAGGTAGAGCATTTGGCATGGACATATTTGTGTGTGGTCGGGTATTTGTCATGTACATAGAGCACTGACAGCCGAGTGATGGAACACTGCCTGAAAGGGGACCCGGGAAGCTGCTGTTGTGGGACTCTGTGTATTTCCATCTAAGTGATGCTTGCTGGAAACATTCTAAGAGTTTTCATCTGGATGATGGTTGTATCCATGGAAATATTTGTCAAAACTCACCAAGCTATGCACTTAAAATTCAGGCATTTAAAAATGTTTTTGTTTGTCTTCTTATTGTGTGTGTATGTGTGTGTGTGCATTATGTGTGTGTGTTTGTGTGTGGTGGGGAAGGTGGCAATTGCATGACATAGTTCTCGGGTGGCTGTCAGAGGACAGCTAGCTGGATGGAGTTGGTTCTCTCTATATATAATGTCTGCTCCTGGGGACTGAACATCAGCTTGGTGACAAGTGCTTTTATCGACCGAGTCACATTGCTGGCCCAACATAAAAGTATTTTACTGAATGTAAAATGCACCTCACCTTCCTGATTTCGTGGAGGAACCCCAAGTTCTGAAAACTGAGGAGAAACCAGTCTTGTGAAGCAGAGAACACAGCAAATTATCTTTGTGGGGAATCCATATAGTGGGGAAAAGCTCCCAAGGACGGAGGAGTAGCGTGCGTTTGATGCTCACGGGAAGTGTGCAGAGGGGACTGGAGTGTAAGCTGGGGATCCATCCTGCTAGAGCAGGGGGGCCAGATGGAAAGAAGTGTGGGGGCAACGAGGTCAGATGCAGTAAGAATGGCTTGGAGAGCAAGAGGTGGGACTGTGAGAGCTTCCGGGAGCCTGTCCCAGCCAATAGTTAGAGAGAGGAGCCTGTCCCAGCCAATAGTTACAGAGAGGAGCCTGTCCCAGCCAATAGTTAGAGGCGGTTCTTCTGGTAGCCTTGCCAGTGATCTCTGGCAGGAGGGATCCCCCCCCCCCCCATCAACCACCCGTTTCTCAGAATAGCTGGGCTTCACATACAGTAGCATAGCCCTAGGGAATAGCGCAGCAGCAGCTGGCTTTCCTTCAGCGTGGCCTGGATTGGTATTGCACTGACTGTAGCGCATCTTGTGGGTCACAGCAGGTCACACAGCTAGAGGAGTGAATGCACAGGGCACTGTATTAGTTACTGTTCTTCTCATTGTAACACTGTAACAAAATACTTGACAAAAGCATCTTCAAGGCTTACTTGTCTCCCTGTCTGTGAGGAAGGGCACCGTGGCAGGAGCATGAGGTGACTGGTCCCATCTCGTCCCCAGTCGGGGACGAATGCTGGTGCTCTGTGGTGTTCCCCCTCCCCTTTTATTCACCCCAGAACCCCAGATTTCAGGATGGTGCTGCCCACGTTCTGGGTGGGCCTTTCCTTATATGTTTCTGGAAACACCTTCAGCGGCTCACCCTGAGGCGTATTTTCTAGGTGATTTTGAACCCCATCAAGTTGGCAATGAAGATTACTATCAATCATTAATGTATGGGTCATTGCAGCTGCTTACTGTGACCTTCAAAAGGTCATTTCATCTTTTCAAGCCTCAGTTTTCCATCTTTAAAACGCGGTGCTACTAACAGTTTTCTCAGTGTCCTTGTTTACACAGGGAAGGGAAGGTGTGGCGTGTAGACCGACACAAAGGAGTGGTGTGGGACAATTCTATATTCTGTCAATCATATTTTAAATAAGCTCTGATTGGCTGGTAGCCAGGCAGGAATTATAGGCAGGAAAACCAGACAGGAAGTAGAGATGGGACAATGAGAACAGGAGTATTCTGGGAAGAAGGAAGCTCTTCCCCCAGTCCTGCCCAGACCAGGAAGAAGCAGGATGTGATCTGCCCTGCTAAAAAAGGCAGTGAGCCATGTGGCTAACATAGATAAGGATAATGGATTAATATACGTTATAAGAGCTAATACGAGGCCTGAGCTAATGGGCCAATCAGTTTATAACCTAATGTAGACTCTCTGTGTGATTTTCTCTGGGACTAAACGGCTGGGGGACCAGGTGGGACAGAAACCCCAACAAGCAGAACTCATGTTACAAAGGCGTCCCATCACTTCTGCTGCTGTCTCTGCAGAGATGTTTACTGAGTCCTTGTACTGCAGCGAGGGTCTCTCCTGGCCTTATTCATCATGGGTAGGACTTGCTCCATCCACACAATGTGGGGGTAGTAAGCAGGGTGAGGTCTCTAGGCCTCCCTCGACATCCACTGCTCTCTTAGGTTTCCATTGCTTTGATAAATCCCGTGACCAGAAGCAACTTGGGGTTTAGTTCCTTACTCAGGTCACACTCCATCACCAAAGGAATTCAGGGCAGGAATTCAAGGTAGGAACTTGAGGGCAGGAACTAAAGCAGAGGCCACAGTGGAAGACTGTGTGCTTGTTCCTCATGGGCTGACCAACCTGTTTTCTTATATAACCCAGAATCACCTACCCAGGGGTGGCGCCACCCAGAGTGGGCTGGGCAATCATTAATCAAGAAAATGCCCCGCAGGCTTGCATAAAGGTCAGTCTTATAGAGGCATCTTCTCAATTAAGATTCCCTCTTCTTAGATATGTCCAGGTTTGTGTCGAGTTGAAAAACAAAACATCCAGGACTAATGCCCAACCAGAGAAGGCTTTTGGTCCTCGGCCATGAGAGAGGAAAGAAGCCAGTAAGAAGTGGGTATCCCAACCATTCTGTGTGTGTGTGTGTGTGTGTGTGTGTGTGTGTGTGTGTGTGAGTGTGTGTGGGTGTGTGTTCATGTGTATGTATGTGGAGGCCGGAGGACAATCCTGGTCCCTGCTCTTCAGGTGTCATCTACCCGGAATTTCCTAAGCAGGCTGGGCTGCTTGGCCTCAAGTCCCAGGCATTGGCTTCTCTCTCCCTTGTCAGCACTGAGATTGTAAATGTGTGCTCCTATGTGCATCTTAAAAAAGAAGTGGGCCCTAGGGGATCAAACTCACGTCCCCATGCTTGCAAAAGAAGCGCTTGACTGACTGAGCTATCACCCTGGCCCCCCTTGTTTTCTTTTTGCCAATTAAGTATGGGTCAGTTGTTTACATGCATGATTGTTGCCATGCCAACCCAGAGAGCATGTTGGAGTCGCAGTGTGTTACCCTGCCTCTTACCTTGCTCCAAGAAGCTGCTCTGCCAGCTGCCTCTCTGGTCCCTGTCCCCTGGGTTGCCTGTCCCCTGGGGGTCTCCCTCCCACCAGTCCCCCCTCCAGGTACTCACCTTTGCAATGCTTATTTCCTGCCCACCAGGTTCTGAAGAAAGCAGGCTAGGAAAACCCTTAGGTTCCCCTCCCTCCAGCCTCCACAGGCCTGGCATCTGTCAGCTGAGAAGTTACTATGGATTCGCGAGCACTTGAAAATGAACATATTTTATCCATCACAGCCAGTGCAGGGCGTGCAGCTGCAGATAGCCGAAGGATGTGTAATTGACTCTGACTCGGGCCGTATTTGGCACCCTGCATGGAGTCAGAGGCTGTGGCCTCGTCACCTCTTCTTTGTTGTAATTCTGGGGTAACAGTTGGCTCTGTTTACAGGTTGGTACCCTGAAGTTCCCGCTGCCCAAAGTGGCATTCATGCCCCCCCCCAGCCACTATCAGCTTGGAGCTTTCCAGAATGTGAGACTTCAGGACCACCCCAGACCTGCTAGGTGGGATGCAGATGTCAACAAGATCTCTCTAAGGTCCACATGCACATCAAACTCTCGGAATGCTGCTTGAGTAGAGATATTGGGGTCGCCAACAATCAGCCAAGTGCACAGGCTTGAATGGAGATAGTGGAGGTCACCGGCCATGTGTCAATCAAACTAACAGGCTCAAGAACTGGCAGCGTGTGCACGACCCCCGGCTCTTGAACCTTGCAGCATTGTGGAGAGGGTTCCTCCAGGCGTCAGGCCCTGGTGCTTGTGGTCCAGCTGCATTACAGGGGAGCCAGGCATGAAGCCTGTGCCCTGGCACCTGGGCCCTGTGTGGCGAGGACAGGTGTGCCAATGAACCTGTGACTGTGAGGCTCTCAAGGAAGCAACAGACCCAGACTGGAGCTACAGTTCACATGGAAGAGAGCTTGCCTAGCCTGACAGGGAACCCTGAGCTCAATTCCCAGCCCCACAAGTAGCATGTGCCCTGGTTTGCTCTCTGTTGCTGAGGAAAAGACCATGATCAAAAATAACTTGGGGAGGAAAGGGTTTGTTTGGCTTACACTTCCAGGTTGCGGTCTATCACTGAGGGAAGTCAGGGCAGGAGCTCAAGCAGGAAACTGAAGGCAGGAACTGAAGTGGACATCATGGAGGAAGGCTGCTTACTGGCTTGTTCCCATGACTACCTCTCACAGTGAGTGGGGCCTTCTCACTCAATTTTTCATCAAGAAAATGCCCTATAGACTTGACTGTATGCCGATCAGTAGGGGGCATTTAGGTTAGATTTAGGCTCTCTCTTCCAGATGACTCTAACTTGTGTCAAGAGGACAAAGAACCTAAAGAGCACACTGGGTGTGTGTCACCTTTCTGTAAATCCTAATACTCAGGAGTGGAGGCCGGAGGACCAGAAGTTCAAGATCATTCTTCTGTACACAGTGAGTTTAAGGCTGTCCTAGGTCCCATGAAACCCTGTATGAAGGATGAGGGGGAGGAGGGAGGAGGCGAGGGGAGGGGAGGGAGAAGAGATGGGAGGGGGAGAGGGGAGGGGAAGCCTACCCATTCTATCACTCAGCAGAGGTTAGGTTTCGGTTTCCCTGCAGCCCTGATTCAAGCTGAGCACACAGCAGCGTGCCCAGGTTGGGCCTGGCCTTTGTTAGGAATTCAGGGAGGCAGGAAAAAGATGAAATAGAAGAGAAGAGTGGGGTGGAATCTGGAAGAACACTTCAGCAGAGTGTGAGAAACAAAGAGTGTGCTGAGCCTCAGAAGCCCTCATGGGACTCAGCACCCGAGGGCCACCTCTGACTCTGTGGTGGAGGCAACCGCGGTGCTGAAGCCAGGGAAGATAACAGGGTGGGGGCAGGTGAAGGAGAGGTCAGGCGAGTCCCGACTTTGGAACAGTTCCCTGGGGGAGAGTATGAGGCCAGGGGAGAGTAAGCTTTGCTTACTCTTTGTAGCTGAGTAGGACGCTTTAGATCTCACTGTGTGACCTTGGCACACTGTTCACCGTTTCCGAAGTCAGTGTTTTATCCTCTGTAAGTTGAGGACAGCAGTAGCCACAAACAGCCCCCAAGCCCTTGGCACGTTGGATGGGCTGGGAGTCCTCTTCCAGGACGGAAAGCTCGCACCTGGAGCGAGACCATGGTTAGAATGCTCTGTGCCGAGTCACCTACTGAGCCCCAGAAAGGAAAGGAGACGACTCGCTGGTCATTCAGCAAGAAGCCACGGTCACGAGGATCAGGCTTAAGGCGACCATTCCCAGCCCTCTCCTGGGGCCTCAGGGATCTCTGCTCAGAATCTACCGCAAGTAGACAGCATGTGTAGTTCCCGGGGCCTGCAGATATCCCTGCCTGATCTGAGGCTCATCAGTCAAACTGAGCCAGAAACCCCGGCATGGCCAGTAGCAAGGGGGAGGCAGCCTTTGGCTCCTTAGCTGGCATAGCTAGGTCTTCTGAGTGATGTGGTTACAGGAGCCCTGAGATCCAAGTTCCGTTTCCCCAAGGCCTTCAGGGACAGACAGATTTTCTCCGGTAATAGTCACGTTGCTGGGAGCGAGGGAGGAGACTTCTGCAAAGCCACCTTCCAGGAAAGACAGAACGTGACTGTGTTCCTGTCCTTCATTCCCTTAGATTAACAGCCGCAGATTAGGCTCCTGCTGTGTGCCTTGCGCCCTGTGGCGGCCATTAGTTACAACACTGAAGGAAGTAGACATGAATCTTCACTCGGTGGAGTTTCTGTCGTCGTAGCAGAGGGAGATACCACAGACAAATGAAAACACATAAGATATTATCCGAAAATATGAACTTGTGAGGAAAACTCAAAACAGTCTGATTTGTTGTTAGGAAGGAAGGGGGATAGAATGCTCCGGAGCAGGGAGTAGATGGGCGCAAAGTGACCTGAGGGAGGTGAAGGGGTAAGCTCTGAGGACATTTGGGGTGAGGCCATCCCCCAAAGAGGAAACCCCATCAGAGGGATTTCCATCACATTGGACTTAATTTTAAAGCTCAGATCCCTAACAAAAGAATCTCACGGTGCAGCAGGGAGCTTGTGACAACTGAGCTGACTCAATTGGTGAGGGTTTGTAGACATAGAAGGTGCAGAGGACACTGTGGCAGAGATGACAGTGAAGCTGAGGACAGGGGGGACTCATGTGATAGCCTGCCTTAAGAGGGCATCAACATCACTGCCCCTCAGAAGCCCTCCAAAGCACACAAGGCTCTCTCCGCTCTCGGGGCCCACCGGTGACAGCACTTGGCACTTGTCTGTCTGTCTTCCCCTTTTTACTTTAATAGCCATCTACTCCTGGAGCCGCGTCCTCCCCTCAGGGTTGGCTACACGGCATGTTTAATATGCCCAGGGCTCAGCACCGGGCAGCTGCTTAGAGAGAGGGTATGGAAGGAACGTTGAAGAAAGGATTGGAGACCAGAGCCAAGGAAGAGTTTGAAAGAAGAGCGTGGCTGGCAAAGGGACCATGGTCCTGGGGCTGGATACTCGCTCTAACCATGAGCAAACAGAGCGAGAAGAAATGAGAGAGAAGAGAGACCTCGTGGAGAATTTGGACCTTAGCCACAGTCGGTGAAGGACAGGGCACTGCTTAAGATGACCCTAAGTTAGGGATGGAGATGGAAGAAAGAAACAGCGTCGAGGGGGCTCTGGAGCGATCCTGCATCATGATGAGCGGGTGCTAGGATAGAAGCTGTATAGTCCGTCTCATTATCTGCTCCCCCATCTTCATTTCATCTCCAAGGGAGGGGCTGGCTATTCAGCGCCATTCCAGACACTGGAATTTGAATAATGACATTAATAACAGGCAAGGCCAGCGGCAATGAGCGTTCCTGACTGTCCACGCTGGATGCCTTTAATGAAACCTGGAAATGTGCTCAGATAGTGAATGGGGGGAATGCACCTGGTGAACGGGAGCTCAGTGGCTGTAATTCGAGGCTGGATTCAGAGAGCTATAAAGTAATGATCGTGATGGTGACGAGGCTGCATCGTGAGAGCACATTAAAATCAGATTAATTAGTTAATTTAAAATAACAATACCCATTAAGATCATTAGCTACGCCTTAACTCCATTCGGTACCCAGCTGTAAACACGCTGCTCTTCTCAGGCAACCTCTCGTTTAGGTTCCTAAAGCAGAAATGAGGCTTCTTGTTTCTCTCCTTCATGTCACGAGCATTTATTGGGTCACCCAAACTTCTGGGCCTGAAGGTGGAAAAGGGAAGAGGACAGGAGGAGCTGACCCTTTGCAGAAGGGGTGGGGCCTGGGAGGAGTCAGTGATAGCTCAGGGGGACAGGTGAGGAGCTGAAGAGAACAGAGGACCAAAGGGGCTGGTGCACAGAGTAGCTGTCACAGCCGTTTTCTGTCTCTGCTTCCTGTCTTGCCCTAAGAGTGCTGGGATTATAGCTGTATGCTACCATGTATGGATTTTCATATGGGTTCCCCGGGTCCACACTGAGGGCTCCGGGGTGTCTGGGATGGTGATGGTGATAGTTAGGAGACTATGAAGTCCAAGCCTGCCCACTGGTGTCTGCCATGAGGCAAGAAGCTCAGAGGCACATGTGGTAAGGTGAAAGATCAGGACACGGTTCTAGTCTCTCACCATCACCACACACTATTCTACAAGCTCCAGAAACTGACTTCTACCTGACTTCCTGTCTGTGGGGAAAGGCCACCAAGAGACCCCAGAGGCTCCCGGTTGCTAGGAGTGCACAGAAGAGGTGGCGGTCGGGTCCATGAGACCCTGGCCTGGCAGATTCTGGTTGACCAGCTTTGTTCTCAAGCCCGTTTTTAGATCAGCAGCCCTGTCTTAGAAGTGGAGGGGGTGACCTGCTCAAAGGGCTGAAGCTGAAAAGGGTTTGAATATTCTGTACTCTGGGGAGGTCAGTGCTGCTGAGATCTGATAAGACAGAGATTGGCCCAAGGTGAGGCCCAAAAGACTCATGGATTTGGCTCTCACTGTGGGAGCACTGTGAAGGACCCGAATCAGTTTCGGTATGATGGGACAGCATTTATATTTTTCCTTTATAGTTTGGAATTTTAAAGATGTGTGTGTGTGTGTGTGTGTATGTGTGCTTTATAGATGCATGTGTGTGCTTGTGTGTGTATGTGATGTGCATATGTGCATGTGTGTATGCATGTGTGTGTTTGTATGTATGTGTGTATGTATGCATGTGCCTACATGTGTATGCATATTTGTATATGCATGTGTGTATGTGTGTGTATGTGGTGTGTATCTGTGCGTGTGTATGCACGTGTGTCTTCTGTCTGTCTGTGTGTGTATATGTCTGTCTGTATGCATGTGTGTATGTGTATGCACGTGTGTATGTGTGCATGTATGTGTATGTATGTGTGTATGTATATGTGTATATATGTGTGTATGCATGTGTGCATGTATGCATATATGTATGTGTATACATGTGTGTATGTATGCATGTATATGTATGTGTATGCATGTGTGTATGTATGTTTGTATGTGTGTGTATGTGTGTATGTATATTTGTATGTGTGTGTGTGTGTGTGTGTATGTGTGTGTAAGTATCTATCCCATGAGGGCATGTGGATGTCAGAGGACAACTTTCAGAAAGTGGCTCTCACTTCCAACTTTGTTTTGAGGTAGGGTCTCTGTCTTTGCCACTGTTCTTCATATTCTAGGCTAGCTAATGGAAAAACTCACAAGCAAGTCTCCTGTCTTTGCCTCCCACCTCACTGTAGGAGTGCTGGGATTACAGATGTGTGCTATCTGTCTGACTTTTTATGTGGGTTCTGGAAGCTCAAGCTCTGGTCTGAAGGCTCATGCAGTAAACACTTTCACCCAACTGAGCCAGCATTGATAGTTCCCGATACATCACTCTGGCTACTGAGAGGCTAGGAGGGAGATGACCCCAATGAGTGTAAAGATGCATCTGCTTGCTAGCTTTTGTTTATTGACTCACTTAATGTGTGTTACCTGTATGCATTGTGTGAGCGTGTAAATGTGTGCATACGCATGTGTCCACATGCATGTGGAGGTCAGAGGTCAACCTTGGGTGCCTTCCTCGGTCTCTCTCCATCTGTTTTTTTGTGCAGGATCTCTCACTGAACCTGGGGTTCACCCATTCAGTTACACTGACTGGCTCACAAGCACCAGGGATGTGTCTGTCCGTGTCTCCCTGGTGCTGGGATTGCAGGCACGGGCCATGCCACTACACCCAACTGTTTGCATGAGTGCTAGGAATCCAAACTCAGATCCTTGTGCTTTTAGGGCTAGCATTTTATCAGCTGATCCACCTCTCCAACCCTCAAAAAAAATTTCTTGATGTCTCAAAGTCCACAACTTCATTCTTCTCTATAGCAGCCTCACATCTCATGTGGATGTCAGACAAGTGAGCTCCAGCATCACAAAGGGTGCTGGGTTTAGTGAACTGCTTTCGGCTCATGTGACCCCATGTGGCCAGTGACCGTCTTACTGGACACGTTGCTAGAGCCTTGTCTAGCAACAGAGAAGCCAGGGGCCTTGGCCCCAAATCCTTATTGACAGCAGTCATGTGTGGTTCCATCCCTCATGTCACTAGGACACATACATTCTGAGACTTGGAACTGCTGAGGGGAGGCTGTGCATTTAAGATGCTTTGGTTCCTATTTTTAACTGCTTTCCAGCGAAGGTCTACAAGTTTGCTCTGTCCCTGCAGTGGCTGAGCTGGAGAGCCACTGCTCCCATCTGGCTCCGGGAGTTCCTATTAGCATTTTTTTTCCTCCAGTTTTTTTCCATCCTAGGGATAGGAGTAGTTGATGAAGGAGCTAACTTCAAAGAATCTCAGTCCTCCTGACTGTCTGTGGCTCTCCTCGGGGCATCCATCCCAGCCCCAATACTTCAAACATGCTTTCCATAACAATACTATTATTATTAATATCAGTGTGTGCACACGCATTGGGAGGCCAGAGGTCGCACCTCAAGAGCCATCCCCTTGTGATCTGAAACAGGATATGGTCAGTGAGCCCCAGAAATCCACCCACCTCTGCCTGTCCAGCACTGGGGTTACATGCACACACTACCACATCCATCAATATTATTCATGTTAATAATAAAATCCACAGCATTCCCTCAGACTCCCTGGGTGCAGGTCAGCTCTCTTTGAGAACAAAATAGCCTCACCTCCGTGGGAGGAGGTGAGCCTGCCTTTCCTTTTCATCTCGGTTCCATCTATCTTGCCCTATCTTTCCCCAGCATTATTTTTCAATTAACAGCCCCAATCCTCTGGATTACAGTTTCTCATTTACTGGGATCGCTGCTAGCGAAAATATTAACGGTAATGAAAAATACAGGGCTGCAGTGATTTCCCCGCTCCACCCCCCTGCCGAGCGCCGGGGCTTCCCATCCCACCCCACCCCGGTGTAATTAAAAAGCAAGCCAAATGGGCAAATAAAAACTGTGTGCCCCCTCCAGCCTTGGTGAGGACACGGGAGGACTGTGAACCCCAAATAGGCCATTAACGCCATACCGTACCAGAGCCACCAGCGTTGTGGAACAAAACAAATGAAGCTTAGCAGTGAAGGCAGAAGCTTAATAAATCCTGCCCAAAGTGGCTTTCACTTCGGGCACTAAGCTGTGATTAGAGGGGGCGAAATCAGGAGCTGGAAGGAAGCAGGTAGCCAAGAGCCAGGCTTTAGAGGAACCAGGCGGTTCTGCCTTTTCTCCACGAGGACATGAGTGCCCCTCTCCCAGCAAGCAGGCAGTGGAGATAGCCTTTACAGTTTTTTTTAACTCCTCCTGTCTGCCCTTAGGGTCCATGGGACAGCCTGGCCTGGTCCCCTGTACTGATAGTTTTGTCAACTTGACACAGCTTCATGTTACCTGAGAAGAGAGTTTTAACTGAGGGGTTTCCCAGATCAGGGGCCTGTGGCATGCCTGTGAGGAATTGTCATCAATGCTAATTGAGTCATTGTCTAAGCAGGTGATCCTGGGCTGTAGAAGCTGAGGGGACTGGAGAGAAGGATCAGGGGTTAAGAACACTTGTTGCTCTTGCAGAGGACCTCAGTACTCACATGGGGTCACGGGCATCCACAACTCCGGTTCCAGGGGATCCAATGTCTTTTCCTGACCTCTACAGGCACCAGGCACACAAGTCATGCATGCATGTACAAGCAGGCAAACAATCATACACATAAAATATAAATCAATATATCAATCCACACACCTATGCTACTAATGCCTGATTTTTGACAAAGAAGCAAAAAATATCAAATGGAAAAAAGAAAGCATATTCAACAAATGGTGCTGGCATAGCTGGATATCAACATGTAGAAGAACGAAAACAGACCCGTATCTATCACCATGCACAAAACTCAAGTCCAAATGGATCAAAGACCTCAACATAAAACCAACCACACTGAACCTCAAAGAAGAGAAAGTGGGACGTACACTTGAATGCATTAGCACAGAAGACCACTTTCTTAATATAACCCCAGTAGCACAGACACTGAGAAACACAATTAATAAATGGGACCTCCTGAAACTGAAAAGCTTCTGTAAAGCAAAAGACATGGTCAACAAGACAAAACGGCAGCCTACAGAATGGGAAAAGATCTTCACCAACCCCACATCAGACAGAGGGCTGATCTCCAAAATATACAAAGAACTTAAGAAACAACTCATCAAAAGAACAAATAATCCAGTAAAAAAAAAAATGGGGTACAGACCTAAACAGAGAACTCTCAAGAGAGGAATTTAAAACTGTTGTGGGAGTCCCCTCTGTGTGCTGTGATTACCATTAATGAATAAAGAAACTGCCTTGGACCTACAGGGAAAGGACCTAGGCAGGGAAAGCTAAGCTGAATACCGGGAGTAGGAAGGCAGAGGGTGGATGCCATGGATCCACCGCTGGAGATAGACTAGCTGAAACTTTGCTGGTAGGCCAAGGCCTTGTGGTGATGCACAGATTAATGGAGATGGGTTAAATTAAGATGTAAGAGTTAGCCAATAAGAAGCTAGAGCTAATGGGCCAAACAGTGATTTAATGAATACAGTTTCTGTGTAGTTATTTTGGTTCTGGGTGGCTGGGATGAATAAGCAGCTTCCTTGCAACATGAAACGGCTAAAAGATAATTAAGTAAATGCTCAACATCCTTAGCCATCAGAGAAATGCAAATCAAAAAAAATACTGATGACAAGTTATGCTGGAAAGGATGTGAGGTAAAGGGAACACTCCTGCATTGCTGGTAGGAGTGCAAACTGGTACAGCCCCTTTGGATATCAGTATGGCAATTTCTCAGAAAATTAGGAAACAGCCTACCTCAAGGCTCAGCAATACCACTTTTGGATATATACCCAAAGTTGCTTAATCATACCACAAGGACATGTGCTCAGCTATGCTCATAGCAGCATTGTTTGTCATAGCCAGAACCTGGAAACAACCTCAATGCTCCTCAACAGAAGAATGAATAAGGAAAATGTGGTACATTTACACAGTGGAGTGCTACACAGTAGAAAAAATAATGATATCTTGAAATTTGTGGGAAAGTGGATAGATCTAGAAAACATCATATTGAGTGAGGTAACCCAGACTCAGAAAGACAAATACAATATTACTCATTCATAAGTGGCTTTTAGACATAAAGCAAAAAAAAAAAAAAAAAAAAACCAGCCTACAAATCACAGTCCCAGAAAACCTAGGCAACAAAGAGAATCCTGAGAGACATACATGAATCTAATATACATGGGAAGTAGAAAAAGACAAGATATCCTGAGTAAATTGTGAGTATGGAGATCATGGGAGAGGGTAGAAAAAAAGGGGAGAGGAAGGGAGGGGAGGGGGAGAAAAATATATAGCTCAATAAAAGCAATTTAAAAAATATACATCAATAAATCTGAAAAAATCCAAAGGAAGCTAGCTGCACATGAACCTACATATGAGCAAGTCAGTGAGCAACACTCCTTCCTGCTCCTGCTCCGTTTCTTTGGCTGTAACATAAATTTGTTAGTCTGAGGTAATACCATGTGGTTAAAAAAAACAGGCATAACTTTAAGCTCCTGCTCTAAGTCACCTCACAATGGACTATAACATGTATGTTGAAACAAACCTTTTCCCCTCCTCAGCTGCTTTAGTCATGGGTGTTTGTCCTGCAGCAGAATGAGACCGGGACATCCTCTTTGGACATCCATGGTGTTCTGCACACATGCCATTGGAGAATCTTTCTGTAACTTCTACTTCTGTAGGCTCTCTCCGGGCACAGGCCCTTCTCAGCTTCTCCAGTAGCCTTGCATTGCTTGCCCTGTGTCCCTTTCTTTCTGCAATGTGGGTCTTCAAGTCACCTTTTCTGCATCCTGTCCCCTGAAGTCATTTCACCACATGAAGACTCTCTGGAGTCTTTAAAACAACAACAACAACAACACAACAGCAACAGGGTCTTATGAAGCCCAGGCCAGCCTTGAACTAGTTGTCCAGCCAAGGAGAATATTGAACTTCTGATCCTGCCTCCACCTTCCCAATGCTGAGATCCTAGACACATGCTACCTTGCTCTGTATCTATGGAGCTTAGAATAGATGCCAGGTCCCCCAACATGCTAAGCCTGCTTTAGCAACAGAGCAACATTCTCACCCTTTATTTTGGGTCTTAAAGCAGTCGAATTCATACTTTGTGTCCTGTTGGCTCTAGAAAGTTAACACCTTTCTCTGGCCCTCGGCAGTCTCTATCTGCAGAAGGATGGCTTCCTCGGAGTAAAGCAGTTACTACCTACACCACCACCTGGGCTGGGAATATAGTAGACATATGTGCTGTGCTTCTCTTTGCTGTGGCAAAATATCTGATGAGGGACAACTTAAAAAAAGAGAGGGTTCATTTTGGCTCATAGTTGGAAGGAACACTGTCCATGGTGATGAAGCATGGGTAAAGGAGTATAGGGTAGCTTGTAACATTGTGTTCACAGAATGTTACAAGTCTCACAGAAAAGGGGCCCTCACAGTCTCCTTTATCCCCCTTGTATTCAAACTGGGAATCCTTCCCATGGGGTGGTGCTGCCTACATTCAGTGTGGGTCTTCCCTTCTCAAATAAACCTCTTTGGGAACACCCCCACAGATAGACCCGATAGTGTGTCTCCTAGGTGACTCCGAATCCCGCCAAGTGGCCAGTGAAGACGTACCATCATGGTAGGCTTCAAATGATGGTGTGGATTAATGCAGGGTGCATATGGGAAGAGTACACACAGCCAGGAATGAAGAAGACAGCTGAAGTGAGTGGAGCAACTTTTAACGTTTCTTATTTAAACACCCTGTGTGCAAGGAATATTTCAGTTCTGACACTGCATCCAGCATCTTCATTGCCCTTGACGAGTGTCTCTCTATCAGCTCGAACTGATCTTGGCTTCTCTTCATCCTTCCTCGCAAAGCTGATATGGGGCACTAGTGCTAGGCTGCCAAGTCCTTAAAGCAAGAGAGGAGATGAGTGAATTACTGGGAAGCATTCCTTTCTCCTTCGCCCTGAGACACTGTCTAATCCCCCTTCCAGCTGGCAAGGACTCCCAGAGGGCCCCATGGCCTTCGGCAAGGACAGCGGCAAGGTGTCTACACCACTTACTCTGGTCTGTAGATGGTTATCTGAGTGGCACACCCACTCTCTCTACTTGACTTCACAGCACTGTGGTCTGAGCTTCCTCCACCCTTCTGCATCTGTGTCACACACCTGGCCCCCATCCCTCTGGATTCGTGTCGCACACCTGGTCCCTCGAATGGGCAGGACTCACCTGCACCTTGAGATCTCCCATTTGCCCCCTCAATTAGGGCATGGTGTTTCTAACTTGACTAGAAAAGCCTGAGTTTCTGAAAGTGGGGATTCCACCGGATGTATGAGAGAGCCTGACACTCATTTATAATACATTTCCAGTGCAAAAAAGAGCAGGTTGCAAAACAGCATGTAAAATAAGAACTTATTTTGGTTGGGGAAAAAGAAACTATATATGTATGAGCTGAAGATTGTCTGGGAGAATATACACCAAGATGCTGGTAATGGGGTTTGGGTCTTTTTTTTTTTTTTAAATCTGGGTGGAGGGGCTGACAAAGGGTTTTGATTTTTTTTTCTTGGCTGCTTTCTGTAATTTCCTGATTTGTTTACAATGAGCATATAGTTCTTTTGTTTCAACTAAATAAATAAAGCACCGCTGGTCTCAGATGCCTCGTTTGCATACATTTCCACGCCATCCCATCCGATGCCATCTATCAGGTCTCTACTCCATCAGCCTTCAAGAGCTGAATGAAGAGGCCCTAGGCCCCCAACCTTGGCGGTTAGGAGGCCAACACGGCCAGTAGCCAGTTCCTCAAGGGAGGGAGGTCCTTGACAAACCCCACCTGAGTTCTGAAGCCCAGCCTCCCCCTCCACCTCCCCCATGCAGCATCCCTGTCTCTGGGATGGTGACACCAGCCCTGAGGCAACGACAGCTCTGTTGTCACATCTCCAACCTCGAAGGCGGCTTGCTTCCACTCGCTTGGCAGCATTTTCATGTTATTCTCACCGCTCTGACCTTAAGTGGCTGATTTTCCTTCTTTCTCCCATTGCGAGCTCCACCTCCCCCTCCTTCCTCTATCTTGGCTGAGATCCTCTGAGCCAGGCAGTGGAGCTGTCTCGAGCTTGCCTCCTATTTTTGTATTTTATGAAACAGGGAGCTACAAAGGGCCAGGAGTACAGCGCAGCTCTCAGTGCCATGTTGACGTGTGTGTCTCCTTGCTTGGGCTGGGGCCAGATCAAGTCTCTAGCAGTTACAAGTTAGCTGGGTGAGGACTGAGCTTGCTGGTGGGTACGCGTTTTACCTGGCTTTTCATCATGGGAAAGACAATAGAAGGAAAAATGCACACACACACACATGCACACACATGCACACGTACACACACGTGCAAACACACATATACATATATATGCATACATACAGCTGCATATACACCTATACAAGCATACAAGCACATACAACGAAAGATATCTGGAGCGTTGTTCTTCCTCACTTCTGTCCTTGGGAATGAGCCATAGATAGATGGTGGAATGGCCCAAGCCTCTTGTCCCTAGAGTAGAGGTTCCTGTGGGATAATCTGAGGCTAGACTCCCCAGAAACTGTATTTGTCTGATTATTCTCCTGCTCTAACCACCCTCTTACACTCCCTTACAAGTTTCTCAAGGTTTATTCCCTCCCTACCATATTTGAAGAAGGATCCCTTTGTCAGGCTCCATGCCCAGGGAGCTTGTCTCAAGACAAGATTCCATAGGCCCTGACACTCATGGGTAACTATGTAACTAGGCCCTCAGGCCTGCTCTTCCCTGTCTGCAGGAGCTGGGAGTCTCAGGAATCAATAACATGGTTCCATGTGTTTACTCCCCACCAAATAATCATGTACACACATGAACACACAATCACATATATATGTATATCTGTTTATGAACACACACATCGCCTTCACTCTCATGAACACACATAACCACACATAAATGGTCATGCATATACATGGGCACACATAACTTCATGATCTCACACACATTAGAGCATCAACTACCAATGTGTGCAGATGCAGTCACATATATGCATGTACCTAAGCACACACAATTGTACATACATGGACATATACATGAGCACAAATGCACAAGCATTAACATATATGTGCATGAGTGCACACACATAGTTGTACATGCATGCATATGTCCATGCATAAGTACACAGGGCCATAACTGCACACACACACGATCACACACAGGAATAGCCATATGTGCACACAGGTTCATGATGAACTCATGATTTCTCTATTTCCACACGCATTTTGCCTCTACTTCAGGGTGCAGAAAACCACACGTGGTGATAACATACAAGTTACACATACATACATACAAACATACATACAAACATAAAAGAACCACAGCTACATTCCATCCTTCATAGGTTTGGACATGATATCAGCCCCACCTCCAGTGCCCCAGCCTTGTAGCCTCTGTGGCTCTCTGGTATTTGAAGAGTGAGAGGATTTGATTGCTAAACCCATCAGCTTGGCCTCAAGGCCAAGGTCAGTCATGCTGAGGGCTGGGCACCACCACGCTCCCCTTCATTTTCACTTTCTGGAGAGAGGAATGGTCTCCCAGGAAGGCTCCAAGTTTGGGAATTGATTTCTCTATTTCCACATGCATTTTGCCTCTAATGCATGGTGCAGAAAATGCAGCTCTTCTCTCATTGATCCCGTGCACCGCAGCCTCTGGGATCAAAGTGGGTAGGGCTGCCAGGGGAGTCCTAGCATCCACAGGGCCCAGGGAGAAGCGGGGCTTGAGACACACTACTCTCCTTGTTAGTGTTTAAGATCTGTAAGCTGTTTTGTTTGGTTTTCAGGGTTTTTTTCTTCCCTCCCCTCACAGCAAACCGCTTAGGCACAGGGGGCTCAAACTTGCTGTCTTTGAACTCAAATTCTTTCTGATGAGAGGTTCGAGGTTCATTCTTTGTGAATAACTGATTTACTGAGCATGGTGCTCTTGCTTGGAAGCTGAGAGACAGAGCCCACTCAGTTCCCTGAGGCTCCCTCCACCTGCCAGCATCGTCAGCACAAACCATGAAGTCTGATGATGGATGCCCGAGCGTGGCCCCCAAAGCGGAGGTGTGGGAAACTTCCAGGGGGACCTTTAAGGGGTGACTATGTCATTGACTCTGCTACTGTGAATGGGTCATGGCTGCTTTCAGGGACAGGGCTAGTTACCACAGGGAAGGATTATAATATAATCTAGAATCTAGACATTGATACTTTGTCCTAGCAATACAGGACAAAACAAAGACCACAGCCTGTCTTCTGTCTGTGGACTGCCTGTGAAAGAACTAAGCCCTAGACTCAGTGAGTTATTGACCGGAGGGCAGGAGGGAGTGTGGACTTCCATTGAAATGGGAACTTAGGAGGAACTGGGGTTTCTAGAGCCCCCCTCAAGTGTACCACAGAACTCCTGGCACTAAGAACTTCTTCCTTCTGGGTTCCTCCCAGCAGGGGCTCTTTGCCCCTACCAAGGACAACTGACCTTGGTACCATTTCAAGCATGCCCCTGCCCACACTAATGCTTTTGAGGCATATCCATTTTCCCTGCTTTTCCTTCTCCTACAGAGGAAGAGGAAAGCCTTCTGGGGCTTTAGGATGAAAAAAGAGCTCCATGCTATTTCAGTGTCTCTCTCCTCTCCTGGACACGTCCTGAGAAAAGTGACATTCTTAAGGTTATGGTGTCAATCATGCGCCTCCCCATGGAGATAAGTGCAAAGTTACTTTATCTTGAGATAGGGTCTTACCTGTGTAGCCAAGGCTGACTTTGAACTCACAGTGATGCTCCTGCCTCAGCCTCCTGAATGCTGGGTTTATAGGTTTGATCCTTCTGTGGGACAATGGTCTGTACCCTGTCAATATTACTTTAATAAAACGCTGATTGGTCAGTAGCCAGGCAGGAAGTAGAGGCGGGGCAACCAGGCAGGAAGTAGAGGCTGGGCAATGAAAATCGAGGGAAGAGGAAGCAGTCAGTCTGCAGTAGTAACCGAGCCACAAAAAAGGTATCAAGCCATGTGGCTAACACAGACAAGAATTATGGGCTAATGTAAGTTATAAGAATTAGTTAATAAGAAGCCTGAGCTAATGGGCCAATCATTTTACACTTAATGTAGAACTCTGTGTGATTCTTTGGGACTTAACGGCTGTAGGACCAGGAGGGAGAGAAACTTCAGACATGATTTGCCATGCCTGGGATGGCTGCTGTCCTTTCCAAAAAAGGGAATTAAGACACAAACAGAGATGAGGGACATGTGAGCATACAGGAAAGTCAAGGAGAAGCTGTAGGGAAATCATGGCCATTTGCAGCCTAAAAGACAGGCTTCAGGAAAAACCAACCTGTGGACTCCTGCTATCTGACGCCCAGCCTCCAACATGGCTAGCAAACATGCTTCCATTAACAAATAGAATTCTGTTGTCCACTCTCACACTCTGCAGTGCTTGGCTACAGAGGCCCGAAGGGAGGCAGGGTAACAGAGCGACCTGTGGGCAGCGAGGTACACTATAGGCACTGTAAGGATGGAGTCAAATCTATACTCTAACTGAGCAGCCTTGAGGATGCTTTATTGCCCTCTTCATTCCTCCATTGGTTCCTTTATAAGATGGGATGTCAGGAACTGCCTTCCACGGTGGTTGGCCAGGTGTGGGATTCTGAAAAAGCCGTAGAACAGCCCTCTGTGCCACCAGGCAGCCCCTGTCCCCTGAGAAGCTGACTTCCAGGGGTGCTGAGCGTGGGCTGAGGGGTTCTGCCTCTCATATCCAAGAGACAAAGGAACTTCAATTGGTTTTGCAATTGATCCAACCATGCCAGGGACACGCCAGCCATTTGACAGTAAGATGGGCATATGATGGGGACACTTTGAGCAGTGACCCCAGGACAGTTGTGGGAATTTATTTGGCTGGAGGCCACCATGTCAAGCCTCAGCTTTGGATGTGGGAGCTGGGTTTTGATGGTTTCCTATCACGCATCAGTAATGATACCTTCAGCTGACCATTGTACCTCTCTCCCTCTCGATATCTTCATGCCCAAGTGGAGGATGCAGCCGGGCCCCTTCTAAGCAGTAAGGATAAAACCATAGACTGAGCATCTCACAGCGATCCAGACCAATAGGACATATTAGGGAAGGGAAGGCATGTGCTGGGAAGGAGGCTATATGATTTAGATACTTGCTCTCTACTCTGAGACCTTTTGAAAGAATGGCACTTTGTTATTGATGGGCAATGTTCCTGGATGTTGGGAGTCCCACCAGAGCACAGCTTGTTCCACTCTGGCTAATTCATCCAGGATGGTTCCTGTTGGGTAATTGTATTCAAGGAGGGTCTGTCAATAGAGTGTTCTGTCAATTGCCTTTTTTGTTTGCTGAGAGGACTGATGGCCTCAGGGACTGCGGATGGGGGAGGGAGCGCTGCTGATAGTGAGGGGCACAGGTGTACAGGCACCTGACCAAGCAAGAGCTGGGTACTCCTGACCCCCTGACAGGCTGGTTCCCTGAACACTCAAGTTTCTGCTTTACCAGATGCTCTGCCTGCCAGGCTAGCCCAGGGGGACAGACTGTGCCCATGAATCTGTCCCTACCAGGCACACAGTGCGTAGCCGTGGGGAGGGTGAGGCAGAGTTGTGAGAACAGAACGCTCAGTGCTGAACACACATGCGTGCACAATCCCATCGCCAGCACGGGGAAGGACGCCTCACCGAGTTGATTGAAGTTTTATTAACCTGCCACCCACCAAGGGGAGTAAATCAAAGAAGTCCACATTATTGAATCATTCGCTTTAGGGACACAGGCACTGTCTGTGCCCCAAGTGCCCCCGGCTGCGTGACACAGCATAAAAGAGAGTCACCTCTCTGCTGTGACAGACGCAAAATCAGGAGGCTGAGGTAATTAAATTATATTTCTGCTGGGCTTCAAAATGCACTGGGTGCTCTTGGCTCCAGTGTCATCTCTGTTTCTCAGCCACTGGCTCTCCTTGGCACAATTTTCTCTGCCTGATACTGGGATGAGGTCATCTTTGCATCTACATCCACAAGGCAGAGTCCCTAAAGGCATCAGGTGGGTGACTGCAGGAGGGCCACATCAGGGTGGGAACATGGAAAGTCAAATGTCAAAGCCAGCTAGCACTGCATAGTGCCCACACTCAATTACTCCTGCTTTCTGGTTACGCTTCCTTCCGAGTACTTCCCGTGCATCTTCCATGCTTCCTATCCTTCTCTTCCTCTCTTTCTCTTCCTTCCTCTTTCCTCCCTTCTTCCCTGCTCTCATGGATCTATATATATTTGTGTATGTCTATCCATCTATCCATCTGATTATCCAACAGCTATTTAATTTGTGTGCTGGGTACCAGGAATTCAGTGGAAGAAGAAAAGATGGCCCAGAGCATCTGTGGTAGTGAATCTTCATTCTCAACTTGACCAGAGTTGGCGTCACTTAGGAGACAGAGTTCTGGGCATGCGTGTTAACACGTGTCTACAACTCCTGCCGTCATGGTAAACTGTACCCCTCAAACTACGAACCAAAACAAACCCACTCTTCCTCAGGCCATTTACCTCTCACGCTTCCCGACTGTGGAGTCAGTGTGAACAGCTGGCTACAGTTCCTGCCAGCATGACTCTCCCATGATGGTTGACTGTACCCCTCAAACTGTGAACCAAAACAAACCCGCCTTTCCTCAGGTTGTTTTAATTGGCTATTTTGTTTCAGCAAAGAGACAAGTAACTAAAAACCACCACAGCAGCCATCTTTTAAACATGTTGTATTAGTTACTTGTCTCTTTGCTGAAACAAAATAGCCCTCATAGGCTAGTGTATTTACAAGCTTAGTCCCTGGTTGATGGACAGTTTGGAAAGGATTGGAAATATGTGTCAAGACAGAAATATAGAGGGCTGGAGAGATGGCTCAGTGGTTAAGAGCATTGCCTGCTCTTCCAAAGGTCCTGAGTTCAATTCCCAGCAACCACATGGTAGCTCACAACCATCTGTAATGAGGTCTGGTGCCCTCTTCTGGCCTTCAGGCATACATACAGACAGGATATTGTATACACAATAAATAAATAAATAAATTTAAAAAAAAGAAAATACTTTAAAATATAGAAAGGAATTAGAGACTTTCTAGAATTCAATGAAAATGAATATACGACCAACCCATACTAAATGAAAGGTCCGCTAAGAGGAAAGTACATAGCACTATTTGTTAAAAGAGATCTCATACTAGAAAAAAAAGGATTAGGAGGTGTGTCCTTGTTGGAGGAGGTGTGTCACTAGGGGTGGGCTTTGAAGTTTCAAAAGCCCACTCCAGGCCTAGCTCTCCTGTCCCTGACCTGCTTTTCCAGGGCCAGCTTGCCCGTGTGTCACTCTGCTCCCCATGATGATGATAGTGGACCCCCTCCATTAAAACTCTAAGCAAGCTCCCAAATAAATTCGTTCTTTTATGAGTTAACTTGGCCATGAGTCTCTTCACAACACTAAAACAGTGGCCAAGACACCTCCTCTCTTCTTATACATCCTTGCAATATGGCTCTGTCACTCCACATCAAAGGGTGGGGTGGGGTCTGTGTCCTCAGAATCTCAGCTGGCCTTATCTGACAATGAGACTGTATTATAACTAGTGTGATATAGGAAAAGCAATGGGGCACAGTGACCCCACCCCCCAAGGCTCGATCAGAAAAAGCCATTGCAGCTCATCTTAGGTGTGGTGAGAAGTTGAGGTACCCTGAGATGTCCCTGGTGTGTGTTGGGGGGGGGCATGTGCAATTGTTATGACTTACAGCCCACCTGATAGAGCTGGCAGACCACCAAGGGAACCATCTTGATTGCCCAGCTCTACTGAGCTATTGGGTAGTTTATAGAACATGGTCCCCCCCCCCAGCAAAACAGCTACATTGTAATTGCTGAGTTTGTTTGCAAGAGACCATCTCATTGGTGCCTGTGCACTGTTGACCTTCCCTCTGAGTAGAAGGGGTAGGAAAATTGGCAGACTCTCACTGGCATCCAACCATTGTCCCTGGCTCTGGGTAATCTAGGATGGAAGATTAGAAAGGGAATCCATCTATAGATGTTGGGGAAGCTATCAATCATCCAGACCTTCCAATGTGGTCCCTTAAGGATCATATACACGTTCCTGCCAGCAACTCCTCATCCATGCTCTGAGCAAGCCTAATAATATCACTGGTCCCCCACAGTAAACTGTGGTGGAACTTGTTTGTTGTTGGGATCTATGAGGAATAGATTGATACTGTTTACATCTTCCCAGGGAAGGACTTTTCCCAACAGGATGACCAAGGCCCGGCTGCTATCTTAGCATGCCTATGTACGAAATCCAGTGACAGCTGCCCAGTTGGGTTTTTCCTACATTCCCAACCCTCAAACTCATGAATGAGAGGTGATGACTGTCTTAAACTGTCAAGTGTGGGTCATGTGACTGGATGATGCTATTAAAGAGTAAGGCATCCAATTGGATAGATAGATATTAAAATCTCTAGTCAACTTCATGCCAACAGTGAGGAACCTGGGCCGTGAGACTGACAACATAGACCCTTGGGAGGGTTGACCTGGAAAACCTGGTTCATTAACCTCTGAGAGAAAGAGTAGGCATTTAGCAGCCAGTCATCCAAAGAGAATTCGGGCATGAGCAAAGGTCCTGTGGCAGGAAGGGAGAATGAAGGGAGGCCCATGTGGAGGAGCGGTGCTCTCAGGGAGAACAGCAGAGTCAGCCATAGCAGACTGGTGGAGGCAGATCTGGGAGTCTGGCAGGGTGGTTACTGAGCGTGGAAATGGCAGCGAAGGTTGAAATGAAGTTGGTGAAACCTGCTTATCCACAAGGACCCAGGCTCTTGTGGGGTCCACTTTCCTGCTGAGGGTCCAAACACTAATCTCTCTTTTTTAAAAAATACAGCCACAAGTGCAGAGTTAATTGTACAACCTTGGGTAGGTCGTTTCCCCTCTTGGGGATTGGACTGGAGATGATTCACAAGGCCTTTCAAGTTTCTGTGAATCTAAGAATCAATCTCCAATGACTTCACTATCAGATGAATGAAGTGGGTGCTAAAACTTACATAAATGGACTAAGCAGACCAACGACTTGAAATTATATTTAATATGATTCATTATCGTAATGGGCTGTGTACAGAGCCATCTCCTTTCTTCCGACGCTGGCCTTAGTTCAATGTTAAAGCAGGACTTGGAAAGAAAGACGCCAATGCAAAGGGACAGTGACTTCCTGAGAGATGTCTGGCTGTATCCAACTGCAGCAAGGAAATAAATATTTGGGTGTGTGACCTGGATGAGGGAGTCATGTTCTTGCCAGGCCTCTCCCTCCTAGGTGGAGGTGTGATGATCGTGTACCCCAAGTAGGGGTCACATCCTGGGCCTCAGATAACAGCAATGAGTGAGGTAAGATCCCAGGCCCTTTATGGTCAATCTGTGTGTGTGTATGTGTGTGTGCGTGTGTGTGCGCGTGTGTGTGCGCGTGTGTGTATGTGTGCATGCATGAACATAGTCTTTTTTCTGGATCATTCTGCACTCTATGTTTTGAGGCAGGTCTCTCACTAAACCTGGATCTCTTTGGTTTGGCTAGGATAGCTGTTCAATGAGCTTCAGAGATCCTCCTGTCTCTGCCTCCCCAGTATTGGGTTTACAGACAGGGCCCACCATGTCTGACATTTCTATGGGTGCTGAGGACTGGAACTCAATTCCTCATGACTTGCTGAGACGTCTCCTGGTCCATGTGATGGTTACTATTGGTTGTCACCACTCAATAGGACTTAAAATCACTGAGGCAGATCTGGGCTTGTCTGTGAGGATGTCTCCAGAGAGGCTGGAGGAGGGAAGACCACCCCAAATGTGAAAAGCACCATCCCACGGGTCAGAGTCCAGGACTGAATGAAAACGAGAACGCACGTTGGGAATACAGTGCAGCTGGTAGAATGCCTGCCTTAGTCTGTGTAAAGCCCAGGCTCTGTCCACAGAGCTGCATAAACTGGTCATGTTGGGAGATGCATACAATCCCAGAGCTCAGGAGGTGGAGCCAGGAAGATCAGGTGTTCAAAGTTACCCTTGGCTGCATAGTGCATTTACGGTTAGCCCGGGCTACATGACTAAACAGACTTTCTGAAAAGGAGTGAGCTGAACACAACACTCTTCTTGACTACAGATGCGATGTGAACAGTTGCCTCCCCGGTCGCGATAGATTGCATTCTCAAGCTGTGAGCCGAAAGAAACCCTTTCTCTCTTAATTTTGCTTCTGTCGGATAGTTTATCACAGCAGCAGAAGAAAGTGACTAACGGAGAAACGCAGAGAACAGTGGCGCACGTGGGGTCAAGGCCACTTTCACCTCTTAGTTTCCGTCTCCAGGCAGAAGTTACATCTGGCAGGGAGACGGAGCTACCCAGCTGCCCACTTTGAAGTAGTGATGCGAAGATGACAAGCTAATTCCGGCCCATCGCTGTGGCCCCGTGCGCTAGGCACATCGTCTGTGCTGAGCAAATGTTGACTGTTATTATTCCCGTCCACTCTTCGGTGCTCGTCTCGAATAATTGAAACTGCACGCGGCTGAGATTAGAAATGTCAAACCTGCAAATATCAAGGGCCTGTTGGATGTATTTATGCTTAAATGAACTGTTCAGAGCACACGGGGTAGATCTGAGCTCATCTCATAACCCTGTTTTACTGTTTTTATACAGTCCCTGGGTAAAACAACAACAACAACAACAAAAACAACACCCACCCAAAAAAACCAGCATGGTAAGTCATGTTAAAGAGAGATGGTCCAGCCCAGGGGTCCGAATGACATTTGAAGTTACTCTCTGAATCTCCCGAGGTACCCTCTTTCACGGTCTGGGCGGGCACGCATGTGTATGCATGCGTGCAGAAACACATGACTACACATAGGCACAGATAACCTGTTGCAGAGAGTGGCCTGGAAATGAACCCCTGTTTCTTTGACACAGTCCTGCTCTGAGATGAAACCCTTCAAGCCTTCTGAAGTCACAGTCTGGCTCCTGGATGATGATGGCCAGAGATGAAGCCGGGGCAGCACGAAACTGGCAGCCAGCAGGAAGGTCCTGGCCCTCTAGCAAAGCCCCATCCCAGGCCAGGTCTGGAGCCCCCAATCTTCAGGGAAGGTGAGATAAAATGATTGCATCTTTGATCCATCTAGACAGTAAAATTTTTTGAGTCCCTATAAGCTAAAATCAATATTGGCACAACCGTGTGTCATTAACAACTAAATGAACATGACAAAGCCGAGCCGCCGCCTATTAAACAAATGAGTTTTCTTCCTGCTCAGGCACAGTGGGTTATTAAATTCTTTATTACGGGGACCTTGCCATTGGAAAGAGGTAAAAAGCATCTTTAGGACTCATTTGTATGTGAGCAGCCCTGTACCCTTCCTGTCGCCTCTGAAGACACTCAGGGAGACACCGATCTCCTCCAGGAAGATGTGAGACAGTTGAGCTACAGGAAGCCAGGGAAGGAGATGACCCTGACACTCAGCGTCCGTGTTCATAGTCTGACTCTTCCCATTGCTGTTGATTCATCGCTGTGGCGGTTTGAAAGAAAATGGCCCCCAAAGGGAGTGCTACTGTTAGGAAGTGTGGCCTTGCTGGAGGACATATGTCATTGTGGGGGCAGACTTTGAACTCTCTTTTGTTCAAGCTTTGCTCAGTGAGATACTGAGTCTACTTCTTGTTGCCTTCCAACCAAGGTGTAGCCAGCACTCCGAAACTGTAAGCGAGCCACCCCAATTAAATGCTTTCCTTATAAGAGGGGCCATGGTCATGGTGTCTCTTCACAGCAATAGTAACCCTAAGTAAGATAGCCACCAAGAACTTACTAAACACCAACGAGGAGCCAGGCATTTGCTGGATCCTGGGATGCCCTACTGGCTCAGGCAATGGTGCTTGAGACTGTATTTCAGAATTCTCAGCTGCCAGAGGCTTAAAGTCCAAGGATGACTTAGCATTTTCTGTGGGCCAGGTGAGCAGACCCTGAGCTCTTGACTTCTAAATTCTGTTCTCTCTCTCTCTCTCTCTCTCTCTCTCTCTCTCTCTCTCTCTCTCTC
>NC_022014.1:77158823-77163945 GCF_000317375.1 Microtus ochrogaster
CCCTCCGTGTGTGTGTGTGTGTGTGTGTGTGTGTGTGTGTGTGTGTTTGTGTGTGTGAGTGAATGCAGGGTCTCCTGTAGCTCAGGCTAGCCTGGAATGGAATTCACCTTGTTGCCAAAAAACAGCCTTCACCTCCCGAGTGTGGGAATCAATCCTGTACCACCATACCTGGCTTCCAAGGTGCTGGGTATTGAACTCAGGGCTTGGTCCCTGCTGGGCGAGCACTCTACCCAGTGAGCTGTATCCAAGCCCTGTGCTGTTCCTCCTTACTGCTGTGCTTTATAGACCGCTCCGACTTACCATGGGGTCTGACTTACCATGCCAATGGAGGGGCTTGTTCTACCAGTAAAGCGGATCATTTGCAAACAGAATAATTCATTATATGTTGTTTCCTTGATTATCCTGCTGTTCTCTAATTGTTTGTTGTTGTTTTCCCCCAAGTTTTCACCACTTATTCTGTCACCACTACTCACATCTACTTGGTCATATCATCTCATCCTTCAGAGTTTTCCTAGATGATCATCCACTCCTCATACTAAAGTAACCACTTTTTTAAAAAAAAATCTCTGCTTCTACCATCCTACAGTTATTCTGAGCACATTGTGTTAAGGTTATTTATTTGTAAAATAATATCAATATATTGAAAACAAAAGGAGTCAGACATGTCCTGGACGTGTCAGCTGTGAGCGTTCTGAGTGAAGGCATTTCATCCTCCTGTCAGGGCAACCGTGTAGACATGATTATTTTCCTATATAATAATGTAAAAATGAAAGTTAAAGAAGGCAGAGCGCACCATTTCTGAGTCCCCCAGAAGATTTTTGACATCTACCAGTTTCCATGAATCGAATGTCTCAATGCCAATAGTCTCAAGGAACTGATGTTTAAATGAGTTCACAGCCTTCTTGAACATTCTGGCTCTGGCTCTGAGGAACATGCCTGGGGTCCTCGGGTGAGCACCCTCCACTTTCAGGAAGCAGAGGACGGACTACTTCAAGAGCAAGGACCTGGTTTTTCATCATCTGCCTAGCACAGTGACTGGAGATTAGTAGAAGTTAACATTTATTGAAATCATGTAGGTTTGTGAGCAGAGTGGGCCCAGGGAAGAGTTGCAACAGGACACCACATTCCTACTGAACTTAGGTAGACACTGTCTGAAAGCCTCAAGACAAGTCCCTGGTTCAGAGAGAAAAGAAGGGCATAGAAGCCTGGGCACAAGTTCCATGGGGCACAGTCCTCCAACGGCCTAAGCTGCAGTCAGTCAGTATAGCAAAGGGTCTGAGCTGGAAGCAAATATCACCTCTGAACCAGGAGAGGTACAGATTCAGCCTATGGGTTTCCTGCTCCTGTGATCCCTGTCAGTAGGTGGGACCCAGTTCTTACAGAATAAGCAGAGAGGCCACTACAATCCAGGCAGGGATCAGGATTTATGTCAGCATGACCAAGACGGGACAGAACAGACAGATAAGGTGCACCTTAAAGATGTGGGAGGGCTTGGATGACACAGGCCTTCATCCCTGCGGAAAAGTGAATTGGAGACATTCCAAAGGATTAAGGGGAGGAAGGACCCAGGGGAGAGACTGAATCTGAAACGGGCCGAGACTGAGTCAAATCCAGGGAAAACGAGTCGTGAGAAGCCATGCCCCTATGTCACCCATCACCTAAGTGTTCAATAAGCTTCTTAAACTTGAGAAAGGAAGGTCCATCTTTGGGGATTTTGCAGCAACCTTTGGATGCTATGAACCAGGAGGATGGTGATTAGAATGCTCTGGACTCTAAGGATGAGGACCAGTGGATCTTTGGGCTTCTCTGCTGGTCCAGCGGTTAGCCATGGAGTCCGTGGTTTGGAGACAACCTCTAGCAATTTCTCCTCTCTCATATGGCTGCTCACTGATCTGTGTTGAAACCTGTATCCTGCTGCATCTGCACAGTTTTTGTTGGATGAAGCGAAGAGACTTTATGCAGAGAAGAAAGGGCCCTCTGAGTCCACAAAAGGCTTTGGGAGGTCGAAGGGCTCGTTAAGACCATGTGTGAAGTTTAGTATCTATAAGGGGAGCACCCCCTCCCTAGGGAGATCTGAATGTACATCCCCTCCTCCACCCAGGGAGATCTGCGTCCTTCATCAGGTGCTCAAAGGATGCTTTGAACCCCCGAAAAGGAATTATCGAAAGGATTTGTCTGAAGGTGGGATTATCCAATAAGTGGTTTGGGATATCTGACTAACGCTTTGGGGAAAAAAAAATAAAGCTGGATTCCCACCTAACTCCGCCTACCAAAATATAGCCCAGATGGTTCAAGGATCTAAAAGAATTTAAAAAATGAAGCAACAAGAATTATGGGAGAAATCTGGGTAAATATATTTATAACATGGGAGATGAGAACTAGTTTGCAAAGTGGGGAGCAGAATCCAGAAGCTGTCTAGAAAAAGGCTGATTAGTCTACTCAAGGAAAATCCAAACTTTAGTGGGGACATAAAGACAGGAAGGAATGAGAGAGGATACACCGCAGCAATCACAGACGGGAAGCCAATTAATTGCCTTACGAAGCATTCAGACAACCAATGAGAAAAAACTGGAATAACCAAATATAGGAGTTGGGAAGATAGCTCAGTGGTAAGAGCACTTAGTGTGTGAGCAACAGGATCCGAGTTCAAATCCCCAGCACCTATGTACAAAGCTGGATGTGGGCTTGTTTGAAACCTCAGTACTTCTGGGAGAGGAGACAGAATGATCCCGGGGCGAGCTACCAGCCTAGCTTTGGGTTCAGAGAGAGACCCTGTCTCAAGACATAATACAGCAGGGCGTTCAGCATCCTTCCCTAATATCTGCACATATATGCATGCATACAGCACACACACACACACAATTTGCATATATACATTAGAAATAGTGACTGAATGTAAAGATGTATCTATCGTATAACAGGAGGACCACACTAAAAGAAAACAGAGAGTGTACATAGCAAGATGGCCAGCTATCACTGAATCATTAAAGAAATGCAAAACCCTTCAGGCCGACAGAAATTTATATCGGTATTCATTTGCCCTGTGTGTGTTTGATATTTTATTTATTCCTCCGCTGCTCAGTACCTAGGTTGCAACTGTTTCCCGGGTGTTATAAACAACACCATCAAGATCAATTCTGCAGCTAAACCCCTGATTATTTATTTAAGTTAAAACCACAGAAGCTCACCAATGTTTAACCTCACCTAGTTGATCTGCACTTTTTCAAAGTGACCACCCAGGGCCTTTGGTACCAGGATCAGCCCACCTGGGAGTGACAACTGGATCTTTATGTGAGGAAAACGTGGAAAACAACACCAACGGGGCCTCGGATGTGCGTTTCTATTGGTGTGCTGGGCTGTCAGCATTTATTAGAGCTTGTTTATGACCATGTCAAGAAGAAATAGAAGTACTGTCTTTGATCCATTCTGCAGAGAAAACATCAGGGATGTTTACTGACTCTCTTGACGCTAAGCAGTAAGGTGAGTGTCGGGATAGAAGGTGATTCTGTTTCCTTTTTGTTTGCCAGAAGGCAAAAAGCATCAGGTGGTTGGAGCTGTGTCCTTAGAAATGAATGCCAAAGAAGGAAAAGGTGCTATCAGGGAGGCTGGGGTATTTACAGAAAACTTTATCCCTCTTGTTGATGTTCTCTGAGGTGGGTTCTGCTCTGGGGTGCTCTGCTGAGCATCCTTTGTCAGGGGATTGAGTACAGGAGGCTCAGGGGCTATCTCTGTGTGTTTGACGTGGCAGTAAGCAAGAAGGTACCAAAGTTCTTCTGCCCCTGCCCCCTACCTGTTATGCTGTGGTCTGCCCAGGGGTTTGTTTTTTCTGTCACTCCACACCACACGTGCAGCTCGGCCATAGGAAAACAGCTTTCAGCCCAGCTGGCTCAGAGGGTACAGTGCTTCCCACACAAGCATGAGGACCCAAGTTCAATACCCTGGAATCCATGTTTAAAAAGGCAATCATGGTTGCATGCACCTGTAACCCCAGTGCTGGGGAAGGGTGAGACAGGATCCTGGGGCTCACTTTCCAGAAAGCCTCGTTAAACTGATGGAGTCTGGATTAAGTGAGAGGCCCTGTCTTAAGGACACCTGCTGTTGACCTCTGACCCACACAAGTGCATGTTCTTCTGTACACACACAGGCATGCGTGTGTGAGTGCAACATGTACCACTCATGTGCAGGTGTCCTCAGAGGCTGGAAAATATTGAATCACCTGGAGTTACAAGCAGCTGTGAGCTGCATGATGTGGATGCTGCAGAGGCAGGAGCAGTAAGCATTCTCTACTGAGGAGCCATCTCTCCTGCCCCAGACTTTGTATTCTCTATGGTCCTAGGGAAC
Source organism: Microtus ochrogaster (assembly GCF_000317375.1). NCBI lineage: Eukaryota > Metazoa > Chordata > Mammalia > Rodentia > Cricetidae > Microtus > Microtus ochrogaster. The sequence continues at coordinate 77,163,165 of NC_022014.1, forward strand.
TTACAATGTTTCCTTTTCCAGTTGCTCTTCTTGGCTTTTCTGCTTGCCTCTTCCTTATTGTTCTTTCCACCTAAGCATCCTCCCTCCTTTCACCTTGACTATGATGGCTCCCACCCACCTCCACCCAGTTAACTACATATGTTCAGGTCAAATTCTTGAACAGCAAAGGTCAGGTTTGATGTTACCTTGACATAATTCTAAAGCATCAACAAGTTGGAAGGAGTTTAGGGGCTCAGAGATCATTTAAGACAATTTACTGCTCCAGGCCGTAATCATGTCTCCAATCTGCTCTAGTTACCCAAACGAATAAACCACGATTCTGAAAATACCCCAAGCAGGCACAAAGATGAACTGCTCCACCCACACAAGGGTAAGCAGTTAGTTACTTTTCTAGTGACTCTAGAGTAGTCCCCAGTTAAATTTACCCACTCCAAGTATGTGGCTCATTATTATGACACACAGTAGAAGAGACAGTGCAGGAAATACCAAAAAGGCTTCTAAAAATATCTACATTCTTTGACCTGGCACAATCTTCCTCCCACAAATGTATCTCAGGGAAATGATCATATTCGGTACAAAGAATTCTGCAATGTGCGCTGTTCGGCATCTTTTATGCTGTGAGAGAAATGGAAACAAACCAACTGCTCAGTAAGAGGAACTAGCCAAGAAAATTAATATGGCCATCAACAATGAAAAACTATGCTGTAGGAAAAACAGTGATGTGGAAGAATGGCCAGGAAATTAGAGCTGGCTGGGGGGGGAGGGGAGGGGAGGGGAGGGA
>NC_022014.1:77164045-77173167 GCF_000317375.1 Microtus ochrogaster
AGGGAAGGGGAGGAGAGCAGTCTTAGTGTGAAAGGGTTGCACACATTGGAAAGGCCTCCACTGAACAGTAGGGTTCATGGGGCCATGGGCAGGGAAGGGAAGGGAAGGGAAGGGAAGGGAAGGGAAGGGAAGGGAAAGGAAGGGAAGGCTGCAAGCAGATTCATGAAACCCACTTTCTAGTTTGGGCTAGCTCTGAGTTTAAGGAGAGACCCTGCCTCAAAAAATAAGGTGGAAAGTGACAGAGGAGGACACACCAAAGTTGACCTCAGGCCTCCACAACCATACACACACCTGTATATGTGCACCTGCATGCACGTGTGTATACACAATGTATGCTTCTACACACTCACATACACACACACACACACACACACACACACACACATACACACACGGCGTTAAGGAGTTTTCTTCTTGGTGATGAATTCCTGGCATTTCCCTCTCTTTTCACAGATTTCCTTTAAATCTTTAAAAAAATTAAAAGTGTCCCTATGGCTCTCAGCCCCATGGCTGCATCTGGTTGTGGTGGGTGTCTGGAAGTGTCTGTCCCTGGGATCACAATTACCAGGTGGGGTTCAGGGTGCAGGTTCCTTGTAGGCCCCCTAACCTGTAAGAGAGGTAAGTGTGGCTCCAGAAATCATCTTCTGTGATCTCTCTCACTTCCTTGATCCCACAAGGGACAATCAGTATCCCAGCCTGTTAGACACAGTGTCTGATTGAAGAACCAGTTCCTCAGATTAGTGCTGGGGTGAAAAATGACCCACGAATCCCCAGAGTTGGAGCCGAGCTCGAGCTGAGCGTGGTATTTATAACTCAGCCTCCCGACGCAGGCCCAGCCACCACGTGATGTTGACGGATGAGCCTCGTGAGGACCTTGCTGTTTGCATTTGATTATGGGCCCATAAACACAGATAGCAATTGAGCAGAGTTAGGGCTCAGTGTGGATTGGACATGCCATGGTCTGGAAAGCTGTTCTCAATGGCTCTGGCCCGCTTGTCCCCTGCTGGTCCTGAAGAGCTGCAGCCTTCTCAGTTATGTGTGTGCCTCAAGACTGCCGATGCTCTGTAGGCAACCTAGGCACACTTGTCTGCCTCGCCCTTGTGCCTGGGCAGGGATGTGTCTGCTCACTGGCAGTACTGAGCTAAAGCTCCATAGGAGGTTGCATATCCAGCTGGAAGGTTTAGCCATCTTTAGCTGGGGTTTTCCCTCCTGTTTCGTCTCCCTCCCATCCATCTATGCATACACTCACTCATCCAAGCATCCATTCATCCACTTATCCATCCAATCACCCATCTGCCTCTACATCCAAGTAAACAATTCCCCCCGCACCCACCAATTCAATCATCAATCCACTCATTCGCTATGTTCATCCATCCATCCATCCATCCATCCATCCATCCATCCATCCATCCATCATCTATCTAACCATCCACATGCACATTTATGCATGCATACATACAATTCACACATACATCCATCTGCTCCTATGTCCATTCATTTACCCACATGTCCATTCATTTGTTCATCTGCCCCCCGTTTCACCCATCTATTGAGCACCCACCCACCTTTCACCTCATCCATTGACTTTCTCCCTCGTGTATCCGACCATCTACTCATCAATCTTTCCATCTATCCACTCACTCTTCACCATCCATTCATCCAATATCCACTTTCATCCATCCGTCCGTCCATCCATCTACCCGCACATTCATCCACCCACCCCTTTATACAGCCATCCGCCACTGATCTACCCATCCATTGACTGACCCTTCTACCCTCCGCCTACCCATCAGCCATCTGGTATTCAACAGTGACTGTGGGTGGGAACATGGACCTGGAAACAGCAGGTAGACATAGGGAAACAGATAATGAGGTCCTGATGCTGCCCTCCCACTAAGACAATTTCTGTCAGCATCAACTCAGAGACATAGTCAAGGACCACAAAGACAGCCTGTCCTATGAGGTGGAAATGCTGGTCACTCACTTCAACCTCGTGGGAGACTCCAAAGCTTCTGTCCTAGTCTAGACGGCAGGAGAGTTCTGTGAAGACAGTGAAGTGGACACACCCCTACTCTTGTTTGGCTTATCATTGAGATTTACTTCTGTTATCATAGGCTCAGATTGAATCTGTGGGGACGTTAGAAAATGGTATTCACAGGGAGTCAAGGTGAACCCACAGCAGCGTGATACCTAGGAGTGGAAAACCATAGGTGTGAAAATACAGAGATCAGAGAAGCCTTGGTCTGGATGAGTTCAACACTCACTGTTCAAGGCCATGAGGAAGCATGGGAGGTCAAGCGAACCCCAGTCTCTAGGTTCAGGGAACATCCGTCAGGAAGGGTGGGGAGAGAAGTCGGAGCAAGGAGGTGGATTCATCTCACACATGTACAAAGATGATAGCCACAGGGAGCAGGTGGTAATGGAGACTGTAGCGGGAGCCAATTCCCCTCTGCATTCATTCCAGTGTGGGGAGTATGGGAGGCAGAGTCAGAGGAAATACCGAGATTTTATCCTGAGAGCTGCTCTTTGTGGAGGGAAGACGGTACAGGGGAACCCACTTCTGCCTCCACCTTGTACACTTCGCCCTCTGTCCTGGCAATGCTACGTGCCCCTACTTCTGCACCCCTCAGTCATGGCTGTGATACATTTGCTATCTATTCATTAGGCTCACAGGTCTGTCTCCTTCCCTCTGGCTTTTGTGGGTTCATCATTTGCTCTGGGCTTTGTCTCCAACGGAGCAGCCATCAATGCCTGCTCCCACTTGGGCGCCTATCTCGTGAGAACCCCATGTAGTGGGTTTGCTGATGTCTTTTTTGCTTTCTTTCTTCGATGGAACAGCCCAGCCCACTCTGTGGCGTGTGAGGTCTCCTGCCGCAGGCCTGGCTTGTACCCCCAGCCTCTTTTGTGTACCAGCTGCTCTTTCATCCCTGCTCTTGGGAGGCCCTGGCTCTGCTTCCTGCACAAACACATCTGGACTTCTTCAAACATATGACAAGAGCATCTGCTGCCAGGGAGAGGAGGACAAGACAGTGGGCCCTTTGTAATCACATCTAATTGTCTCCAGCCCTAGGGTGCTTGCATTTTGGTTATGGATCTCAGGACTTCCAAGATGTTTCTAGAAGCATTTGGTTGCCCTGGAGCTAATGAGCCTTCTATCTATCCGGGTTGCAGCAGGCGAAAAGCCCAGGAGGGCACAGAGGCCCCTGAGACCAACCTTCATCTCTCGGCTCCTTTGAGAGAAGGAGATGGCAGGAAGGGAGTTAAAGGGAGATGAGGAGAGGTCATGTCACCAACACTGCTATATCCTGTTGCTGGCAGGTTCCAGGATTTTTTTTCTTGCCTCCCAAATGCCATTTTCTTCATCTCTTTGCCCTAGGGCTTTCTTTGAAAATGTCATAGCTTTGTCTGTCATGAGGGGACTCACTTGGCACATCCCTCAGTGGTCCAGTATCTTCCCCTCAGCTAGGAGAACCAGGGACAATTGCTAACAGGTCTCTGGAACCCCTGTGGGTCCCACATGGGCAATGGACTGATGTGTTCTTTTTCTTGAGCTGTCTGTCCTCCCCAAGCCACTTTCTGCCTCCTCAGACTGGTCCTGCATCCTCTAAGGGTGTCCTGGGCCCTCATCTCAGGACCTACTCTTCTGTGAACCTTGACTGAGAATAGAAACAGAAAATGTCACCTCCTATAGGCTCGTGGATCGTTCTTAAAACCATCAATCTTACTTAGGGTTTCTGCTGAGATGAAACACCATGACCAAACAGCAAGTTGAGGAGGAAAGGCTTTATTTGGATAACACTTCCACATCATTGTTCATCATCACAAGGAGTCAGGGCGGGAACTCAAGCAGGACAGGAACCTGGAGGCAGGAGCCGATGCAGAGGCCATGGAAGAGTACAGCTCACTGGCTTGCTCCTCATGACTTGCTCAGCCTGCTTTATTATAGAACCTGGGACTGCCTGGCCAGAAGTGGGGGCACCCATAATGGGCTGGGCTCTCCCCCAACCATCACCAATTAAGAAAATGCCTGAAAAACTTGTCTACAACCCAAGCTTATGGAGGCATTTTCTCCATTGAGGTCCCTACTCTCAGATGACTTTAGCTTGTGTCGAGCTGACGGGAAATTCTCCAGCACACCATTCAAACGAACAGAGAGGCTTAGATGGGGAGGCCTCAGGACAGGAAAGGATGAGGATGAAGGTACAAGATGTGGAGATATTGGGGGTGGTGTGTTAAATCAGTTCTGGATGTCTTTCAACCCCAGAAAGGGCACATATGACCCGCCTTGAGTAAGACACAATAGAGTCCCCCAGAGGAATTGTTCCTCTGTCCCCTCCATTACTCCAAGCAAAAAGCATTCTTTGTCAGGATCTAAGCTGGTTAAACTTCCCTTCCTTAGCCAGATGTCTGGGCAGATTTAAATGACTAATTTTGACAACATTTAAGAGCATACTAACAGAGTTCAAAGGCAAGTACTACAGGCTTAACCTCAGCCAGTTACCCACTTGGACATGGGTCATTCATTTGTTATGACTGTTGGTGACGTGGGACTTGTGGGGTTGGAGTTCTTTAGCATCTCAACTCCACCAGTATGTTTATATCTGCTACCTGCAATGGCGGGAGTCACCACTCAGCCTGTGGAATTTTAGAAGTCACCCTTCCCTTTAACGGCACAGGAGCTTAGCTCACTGTCTTGGTCCCCACTCCCATGATGCTCACCCTAACCTCATTGTCCGTGGTGAACAAACCTTGGAAACACAAGTTCCGTTGACTGACACGTCCCTGAGTGGGGCAGCTGGGTCAAACAAACTTGTTTAGGATAATGGGAATCACGTGGCTTGTTATCCGCCCACAAACAACAGCCTCCAGTGCTTCAGGAACTGTCCCTCCTTGGGCAAGGGGCTTGCCGGTCAGAGGCATTTTTGTTTCATAGCTCTCTTAGGCATAAGAATTAAAACTTAAAAATGTAACTTTGGCTCCCACACCTGTTCTATATATTGTAGATCCAACAAACTCTGGGTGGGAAAGATGTGAAAGAATGTATCTGCACCAAACATTACCGTCTTTTTGTTTTTCATTATTCCCTAAATGATGTGGGCCAGTACAGATTACACAGCATTTAGACTGGGTTGGGTGTTGAAATATATGAGAATTGGAGAGATAGCAGGTGTTACTCTTGCATAGGACTAGAGTTCAATTGCCAGCACCCATGTCAGACAATTTACAGCTGTCTGTAAGTCCAGCTCCGGAAGATCTGATACCCTCTTCTGGACTTGGTGGGCACTTGCATGAACATGCACAGACCCACACAAGGTACGTTCATGTACACATAAATAAAAATAATAAAATAAATGTATATACATATTGATTTTTTTATTATTTTATAATATATATATATATATATATATATATATATATATTGAATGAGAGGAGGTAGCTGTGGTTATTATTTGCAGAAGATCAGGCTGGTTAACATTCCAGCACGGTTACTGGAGGGACCATGAGGCTCCAGCCAGCCCTAGCTGAGGAGCCACTGGCAATTGATGGCTACTGTGTGAGGGGAGTCAGTTTTCATGGATGCTATGGCTACAGGTAGGTTGCCGTGCTCCAGTGAATGACCCTCCATCCATAGGCATGTGGGCAACATTAACTGCCTTCATGGAAGTTCATCTGTTTAATCTCAGGACTTAGGAGGCAAAAACAGGAAGATCTCTGTGAGGTTGAGACCAGTCTGTTTACAAGGGGCGTTCCAGGCCAGCCAGGGCTACACAGTTAAACTGTATCTCTTCTTTGCTTTTTTTGTTTGTTTTGAGATACAGTTTTACTGTGTAGCCCTGGCTGGCCTGGAACCCACGATGTAGACACAAACACTGATTTATAGAGGGGACCCAAACACATGGGAACTTTGGTATCAGTGAGGGGTACAGGTAACTATCCCTCACGGATGCGAAAGGGGTGACCCCAACTTACTTCCATTTTACCCGTCTTATTTAGTGTACAAAGGCTGGTCGATAGTAGGGACTACTTTCAGGGTTAAATTCAAGGGCAGCTTAAGTTGAAAGAGGGCTAGGGTGGAGTGCAGGTGTGTGATCTGCCATTTGCAGCTGAGAGAGCAGGTAAGAAGTCACCGAGTCAGAGCTTTGTGACATTGCAGGGGCTCAGCAAGGGAGTCTGTTCTCCCGGGTGACAGATGAGCCTGCTCGCAAAGACTGCCTTGGAGACCCTACAGCATACGCTCCCGCTGGGAGTGACTGGTTGGCATTGAAGAAGCTGCAAAGGCCTCAAGGACACACCTGTCACAGCAGAAGCCCTTTGCATCAGTGCCTCTGTCTCCTGGGGAATTTCTCCGCTAGCTAGCAAGCTGGGTCTGAGATTCTGAGGGTGAAGGCAGAGTCAGTGCACCTGTGGCCCTGACTTCTAGGAAGGAGGGAGGAGGGGATGGTGCCGTAGCATCCATACTAGATGGGCCACAGCCCTGTTTGGGACCAGGCTGGTGGTGACAGTTTATCCAAGAGCCCTGCTAATTTGAGAAGGCATATTGCCCATGCAGATTAGCTCCTGGGAGCAGGCTTGCCGGCAAGATGCCCCCTGTTTAAGGCTGCACTGCAGCTGGAGCACTACAGGCATTGCACAGTCCTTAGGATCATTTGTGAATCTTCACCCAACACAGCATCGGGCTGGGGCTCCGCACAGAAAGTTTGAGACGGGGATTACCTCCTGGGACAGGAGTGACAAACGGATCACAGCAACTTGTCTCCCCGAGAGGAGGTAGTTTATCTGTTGTTGACTTGAGACACAGCTTCAGAGCCTTTCCTAGCACGACAATCAAGCAGGCAGCTGCTAATGCCAAAATCCAAAACGGACGACTTTATGCATCTTCCCCGGGGACTCCCATCTTAAACGGATTCACTGATGTGGGTAAACGTGTTGGACCTATGAGGAAGGCTGGCTGGGAAATATCTAGTGATTTCTAACAGCCCGGTGATCACTGCCTTAGTTCAAAGCGATAGGATCTTGACACATTGCAGGGTCTCAAATCAGAAGCCATATGGTGCACATCCCCGAGACACAGCAGTCTTTCCTTGTTTCCCAGACCTGGCTGGGATGCAGGATCTGGACCGAGGCAGGTAGGGTGTGTAGGCCTGTGCTGGAGAGCAACCCCCAGGCTGCCTCCTGCCTAGGTGTCTTCTCAGTTCTCCATGAAGTGTCCATGCAGACTGTGAAGTGGCACTGTGGACTCACACAACGGGACACTGGGAGAACAGTAGGTGTTTTGTGAGCTCAGCTGTCGATAGTCAATCTTCTGGCCTCACGGCAAACCCTCAGTGTTGGGGTGAAGGGCGTGGGAGATGGTTCCATGGCTCAGTGGTTAAACACTTACCCACGTGTTCAGCCCAGGACTAGAGTTTGGATACCCAGAAAGCCACATATGTGGCAGGAGAATGGGACAGCCTGCCTATAATTGCAGCCCTGCAAGGCAGAGATAAGGTTCCTTCTAGCAACCTGGCTAGAAAGACTAGCCACATGATCAAGCTCTGGGCTTGATTGAGAGACCCTTCCTCTATGGATGAATGAGGTAGAGGAAGGATTGGTCAACCTGGGCCTCCATTCATTTGTACACAAACAAAACAAAACAATCAAAACATGCATACACGTATGGACACCACGCACACATACATGAAAATGGGAGCAGGGGAGGGGCAGAGGCTGAAAAAATTAAAAGAGAGGAACATCATGGGACAGGAAGTGAAAACAGATCTTCCCCTTTCTACTCTTTACTGGGTCAGTTGCTTCCTTAGCCCTTGGTCCCTCTGGCTCTACCCAGCCTCGTTCAATGGGAAATGCAGACCTATGGGCAATTGGCTCAGCCAATGAAGGCACAGGGGCTGGGCCAGTGAAAGAGGCCTCCCCTGGTTCCCAGGCCTCAGGAGAGACCCGAGAGCACCAGGTTCCATTTAAGGGTTTCTTTCTGGGATGTTCTCAATACATTGCCCAGGTGGACCTTGGACTCTCTAGCTCATACCTGTCCTGGACTGGAGAAATCCTAGCCTTAGCATCCTGCATCCTGCATCCTGCATCCTGCATGTGTGGCTGGAGTTTTACGACTGTGATACCAGACCCAGCTTTTATGTCGAATTGTGTTTGGTTTTGACCCTGGGGTTTTGTTTATTTGATTGGTTCGCTGAGTGAGACTATAGGCTGGCCTCCAAATCACAATACTCCTGCTTCAGCCTCCTGAATAAATACCATGGTTACAATTGTGCACCATCAAGCCCGACTTCCTGATTGCCTGCTCATGGAAGGACAGGGCCTTTTGATAGTCCCGGCTCCTGCCTTTCTTTACATGTAGACCCAGGTCAGGGTGACAGCAGAGAGAAGTTGGGAGCGGAGGCACTGCTCTGTCCAGCAGGCTCAGCCCCAGGTTGTGACAGGCCCCAGAGAACACTCCCTCCAGCTGTTGCTTCTCTTAGGTCCCCACACAGGAATCTTCTTCAGGAGCAGCGACAGAATCTAGGTACACATGGAAGGCACTTCTGAGATCAGAGAACCTGCAGGGAGGGACTTGGTGGGAGCACGGGTTCCCAGGAAGGGGATGGATGTCCCAACTTTCATTCTAACAGTGTCCCAAGGGGTACAAGAGAACAAGTCAGCTGACGAATAGAGGCTGGACACTATCAGCTGAGGCTGGGCTTGCAACCCTGTGTGAGTGTCTGAAAGAAGCAGGCAAAAGATTCCCAGCATAAAACAGGTAACGTCCATAGGGCTGAGACTTGAACTGCATCAAAAGCGTTAGTGTGGAACCCAGGAGTGTCAAGCCCTGGGAACACAAGGCTGGGAACATGGGGCTAGGAGCATCAGAAAGAGGAGTACAGGGTCATTAGGGCCCTGGGAACACAGGGTCATGAACATCAGGCCCAGGTCAGCAGCACTGGGCCCCAGGAGCACGGGGCCAGAAGCATCAGAACCCAGGAACATCGGACTTCAGAACATGCAGCCAGGTGTTGAATTAAGAGCGGCGAGACTGTGTCCCCCGCACCCGGCCGCCCACATGGCTAGCTTAGCTTATGCCCCGAAATAATTACACGGAAACTGTATTCTTTTAATCACTGCCTGACCCATTA
>NC_022014.1:77174324-77175407 GCF_000317375.1 Microtus ochrogaster
ATACCTATATCATTTCCCCCTTTAAATGTAAAAGAACATTTATAAACAATATTTTGGGAACATGGGCACAGTTTTTTCTCTCCAAACTGTTTTTTGCTGAATGGGGGTGTCGTTAATTAGGTCTTTTATGGTATAACCTGTGTGTTAGTTTTATCTCAGTTGGCAGTTGAGCAAAGCAATTTTCTGAAGGCTTGTACAGGAACCTTTTAGGAGGACGTGGTCTATCATACCATATCGGGATAGATGTAATCCACAGGGTCTGATCCTCTGTGAAAACAAAAGAAGACCCTTTCCAAAGCATCATATCCTTAGACCCAAAGTTTGAAATCGTAATACCCTTATATCCATTTTGGTTTTACTTGGCAGCCCATATAATGAAATGTCTCTCTGTACTTAGCTCCTTTACAGTCAAAAATTTTAAAGAAAACACAATGTATACAATCTAGACTCTCTGTGAATTTTTTATTTTTATGTGGCTTATTTTTTTTTATTTTTTTAATCTATAACTCTCTGTACTCTGTCTCTTTAAAGGCTTTACCTTTTTTTAACCATTAACTTTATTTTTTATATATTTTTTTAAGCCTATGTACATTTATCCAACAGTGTGGTCTTTTATGTCTGAATCTGTTTTATTGTGAATCTGTAACATTTTTTTTATTATCCAGGAGCATTTTTAAAAATGTTAAGCAGTTTTTAAAAACTTAAGTTGTACCATGTATAAGTAATATGGTACCGCCTGTGTCCTGCCCAGTCTAAACTTAACTGCGCTGTTATCACAGTAATTACGGTAGTTTCTGTCTGAGGTCAGCACAGTTTAGCATGAAGCAGCCGCTCCTGCCTCAGATCTACTTGGTACCCCTGAGCCATACAGTTCCAGGCACACAGCAAGTCCACATTGGTGCCGCAGTCAGCATTTTAAATCTGAGACTGAGCTTGTAGCACAGAAACTCTTTTTATCCAAGTTACAGCAAAATCTGACACGCAGAGCACTGCGCAGTTTGAAAACAATGGCAGGAATCCGCCATGCTCTTCCGCCTGCCTAAGCCTGATTCTACCGCCTGGGCAGACGGGAGCGCTGAGCCA
>NC_022014.1:77175914-77212582 GCF_000317375.1 Microtus ochrogaster
CTGACTCAACTTCTTTCTCCCAGCATCCTGTTCTGTTTTCTCCGCCTACCTAAGGGTTGGCCTATAAAAATGGGCCTAGGCAGTTTTTTTATTAATAAAAAATCAGTCCCACATCAGCCAGGAGTGTCAGACCTGGAAGAAACCATGGTCTAACATGTTAGACATGGAAGTTTGGGGCAAGAGCATCAGGCCCCAGGAGCATGTGTCTTAAAGTATCAGAGCCAGGCTCACAGGGTCAAGAGGGTTATACTTTAGGAGCTTGGGTGCCAGGAGCCCTAGACCCTAGGAGTAAAGGGATTAGCAGTGCCTGGCCTTGGGACCACAGGCCCAAAGGCATCAGGTTGACCTTGAACAACATCTTAGGAGCAGCCAGGGATGAAGGGACTAAGGGCTGCCGCTCACCCCTAAGATCCTGCAATATAACTCCAAAGAACGGAAACCCAGCATCCAAGCCTCCTCCACCACACCCTCGCCCTCACTCCACACAGAGGAGGTGACAGCAAGGCTCTGCCCACAGCCAACATTGCAAGCATCACTTTTACTTGGAATGCATTTGAATCCCAATTTGCAACCGATTTCCCTTCCAAAATCCAGTCGGCTTGGCAGGCCTGCGAATGTTGGCAGCAGGGAGAGGGTGGAGCCCCAGTGTGCCGGGCCAGGAAGAAGTGCCTGGTTATTTATGCATCTTCAGGTGAGAACTTATTCTAGGAAAAAAAAAAAACAGGAATAAGTGCTGACATGAAGGTGGAGTGTGTGTGTGTGAGTGTGTGTGTGAGAGTGTGTGTGTGTGTGTGTGTGTGTGTGAGAGAGAGAGAGAGAGAGAGAGAGAGAGAGAGAGAGAGAGTCCTGTGTATGTCAAGGAGATGGCAGTCCTTGGTGATGAAGTTCATACCTGATAATCAGACTGGGATCAGCCACCATGTCCCTTGCTGTACCTTAGCTCCTTGTCTGGTACCCACTTCTATTCCTTGGGAGTTTTATGCCCCCATCTCACCATCAGATAAGAATTCCAAAGACTTCAGAGGCCTTATGTAGGAGGTGACTAAAGTTCTCAGAGGCTGGGAAGATGGTCACTTGCTGAAGTGCTTAGCACACAAGCATGACGGCCTGAGTTCAGCCCTCTAGCACTTTGGCAAAACTGGGCCTGGTGGAACACACCTGCGACCCCAGACCTGTGGCTCTAGAGACTGTAGAATCCCTGGAGCACACTGGCCAGGCAGCTTAATCCAACCAGGAGACACAGGCCCAGGGGATCCCCTGTCTTAAAGTAAGTGGGTAGCTTCAGAAGAATGGCACTATTGGTTTTCCCCTGCCGGCTACATGTATGTGCACACATTGACACAAGTATCCACACACACACACACACACACACACGAGAGAGGCGGGGGGAGAGAGATTTAAGAATGATGCTTCCAGTTCACTGATGGCAAATAAATATTAAAGTATTAGAAAGATGGCTTCTGCCTTTCAAAACCTAATGCTAACTCTCCCTGAATCGGTCATGCTCGGAAAAAGTTGGATAGCTTAGAGAAACTTCCAGAAGGCATGATTTCAGCCCTGATGAGGCTAGGAAAGCTGACATGATAGTCATGTCCCCTGTGCCTAGCCTCGGCTACCATATGTTGTTACTCATTTTTCAGGCTGCAGGGACGAAGAGTAGCCTTGGGTCCTGGTCCAGCTTTAGATCTGCCTGTGATTCTGATTCTTGTTACCCGGAGGCAGCAGGCTCTATTCCTTTGTCATCCCAGAACAAGGGAACTGGGTGTTCATAAAGGTCCCAGCCAGTGGTTAGAAGCAACACGCTGGGTGCCTAGGGCCCATGAGTCTCAGCTTTGCCTCAAGGGCTCCCGGGGGCCTCAGGAACGCAGCAGAAGCTGCTGGACAGGCTGGGCTAAGAGCAGACATACAGAGGACATGGGTCTTTCTTCCTATGAAGGTAACTGCCACATCAGCTTCTGGTGGCTGGTTGCCTGTCTATCTTTGACTGAGTGAAGGGCAGAAGGACCTGGGGCAGCTCCCAGGAACCTCCTTTTCTGGCACTCACACAACCATAGCAAATCTGGGCCTCTGGGGGTATTGCTGGGCAGGCGATTTCCTGAATGGAGTCCAGGCTAGCAAGGGGTAGCAGGGTAGGTCATGTGGGTTAGCAGGAGAGCTAGCAGAAAAACTGGGAGAAAGACTGCTTACCCATCCTCTTGGGTAGGGATGACAGAATATGTACCTCTAAGTGACTTTAGCTAAGCAAAAGGGAAGGGGCATCTCTTATAGGGTTCTTTTATTATTAGAATGTCCACCCATGGCATCTGGAGGGGGTCAATAATGGAGGGGGCTGGTTCCTCTGTGTCTACCTATGTCCTCTCTGGGTCCAGTTCTTTGATGGGGTTAGTGAGAAAAGATGGACCTGTGGCTCCGGCCTGCAGAGAAGAGAGATTTTTCTCTCTCAACCAATGAAAGTCATGTCCTGAGCATGAATTGCATCTCCTGGGTGTCTTCCAGCCAGTCCTGTACCCACCTACTGCTGCCTCCAGCCCCGCAGAGTGCAGGATAAAGGGAAAAGCCATGTAGCTCCAATTCCAAGAATGGGAAGGAGCTCTGGGTAGCCCCAGGGACAACCACTGCTCATTGCTAGGTACAGGAGCTAACTGGGTAAGCCAGGAGCCAGTAATTCTTGTACGGGAAAGTGCATGCCTGTGGGGAAGGAAAGGAGAAGGTGTGTATATGTGTGTGTATATGAGAGAGAGAGAGAGAGAGAGAGAGAGAGAGAGAGAGAGAGAGAGAGAGAGAGAGAGCGTGGACAGGCAAACAGTGGGGTATGTGTGCCAACAGATGAACACTGAACACTTAGAGGGAGATTTACTGCTCTCTCAATGGAGGGCAGCCACGATCATCAACCTGCCAATCCCAGACTCAAGAGGGCACTGGATACGTCAGTGGAGGTGCATCTGCACCTGGCTTGTATGTTGAGGGTCCACTAACACCCTGGGCTGCCTGAGAAAGGCACCTCACCCACACACCTCAAGCCCACCGATCATGGAGGCGTTAATGCTACCCATCCTTAGATCTTCGTCCATCCTTTTGAGCAGCAGCTAACACTGCACCTCTGTTAAGCAGGTAAGGCCGGGATGCCCAGAGCGTACAGCAGTGAACTAGGCAGCCTATGGGCCCAGGCCCTAGGCGCTGGGCTCCAGGACAGCTATGGAGATTCTCAGTCACACCATTTCTCTGTTCCCTCCTGTCTAAGAGGATTCACAGCCCCTACCAGGCAGCCTAAAATACAGATGTGCTGGTCGGTGTGTGGGATACAGCTGGGAGGCTGCAGATGTGGTGTCAAGAGAGATCTTTGAGAATGCTATCTTGGCCTTTGGGTCTCTCTCCCCTGACTGGACCAGCAATTTCTGGGGTCCATGGACACACTTAGGTTTCTGTGAATCAGTTTTCCAGCGGGAGGCTCCACGGCTCTTCTCTGAGCACTCCTGTAACCAGGAATAGAAGCAGGCACCGGATCCTGTGGGATTCTGCCTGGCACGAGCTGATTTGTTATTAAGCAGCCGAGCTGATGGCCCAAGCCTGAGCTGGGTTAAGTCCTGGGGCCTTTCTTTCATCCAGGTAGTTGGGGCTGAGGTCTCCAGAGGACGTGGCTCAGGGCTTGGCCCTTCTCTTCCTTGAGAAGGATTTAGAGAGAATAATCTGGAAGACAGTGGTGTGGGCAATTGGGAGGAATGGAGCAAGGAGAAGGAAGGTGGCTATTTGCCTGCGGGGGGAAGGATGGAGATGCTAGTGCCCACTGCAGAGGGAGGGGTGTGTACCAGAAGCCTCCTTCTGCAGTACGTGAAATCTTCTTAGAAATGAGCCCCCATGTAAGGATTGTAGACGCTAGAGGGGTGCAGGACACCCCAAGAAATGGCACAGAACCAACTAACCTGGGCTTACAGGGGCTGACAGAGACTGAACCCACGACTAGGGAGCCAGCATGGGACTGACTTAGGCCCTCTGCATACATGTGACTGTTGCATAGCTTGGTCTTCTTGTGGGACTCCATCAGTGGGAGCAGGGGCTGTCTCTTGACTCTGTTGCCTGCTTTTGGGGACCCTTCCCTCCTACCAGATTGCCTCAGCTAACGATGGAACAGAGGTGGTGCAGAGACTGACTGCAGCTTGGCGTGCCACAGCTGACTGATAGTCACTGGAGGCCCGGCCTTTTCTGACAAAAAACCAGACGAGGAGTGGACTGGAGGGGTGGAGGTGGAGGAGTACTGGGAGAAGAGGAGGGGGAGAATTATGGTCAGAATATAAAAACAAATGAAGGGATGAATGAATGAATGAATGAATAAATGTAGCCCTTCGGATGTGTTTTAGATTTATTGCTTAGAGTATGGCGTGCATGTGCGTACACACACACACACACACACACACACACACGAATATGAGAGGGGTTCATGTGTGCAGTGGTGCATCTACTGCACCAGAAGTCAAACCTGGGTGTCATTCCTTGGGTGCTATCTACTATTTATTTATTTATTTATTTATTTATTTATTTATTTATTTATTTAGAGTCAGTGTCTCTTACTGGCCTAGGGCTTGCTGATTTAACTAGGCCAGCTGACCAGAGAGTCCCAGGGATCTGCTTGCCTGCACTTCCCCGGTAACAGGATTACAAGTGTGTATCATCATGCCTGGCTTTTCATACGGGTTCTGGAGATCAAGCTTGGGTCCTCACACTTGCTCGGCCAGCACTCCACCTTGAGCCACCTCATCAGTCCCTTGGCCTGCTTCCCATGAGGCCATTTGTAAAAAGTCCCTGTTACCTGTAGTCACCCTGGGGAGGGCTCACTTCCCACAGCCGTGATGAGCAGCTTCCGAGGGTTCAGAGACTAAGAGACTGACCCACTCTCTGCTACCAGCTAGAGGGTAAAACTCCACCCCACATTCCTAGGTCACCTGTGAGTAGCCAGTAAAACCAAATGTAAATGAACAAAGATGGTATAGTGAAGCCCTTGAGTCTCTGGGCTCACACAGGCTACATGCTGGATGTCCAACAGGCACAGGAGGAGGCTCCTGGATACCATACTCTTACTCACGGAACCATCTCTCAAGCCTCGCATGGTAGGATTCAGGATAACTGAGGAGACACATCTCTGAGTGAGTCTGTGAGGCACTTGAGGTGGGAAGACCCCTCTGAAAGCAGGCAGCACCTGGGGTCCTTGGGTGAATGAAAAGGAGAAAAGACGCGGAGTGCTAGGATTCACCCCTCTCAGCTTCCTGACTGCAGACTCAGTGTGACCGCCTGTCACACATGCCTGTTGCTATGGCTAGAGTTCCCCTCGATGCCACTCCTCCCCCATGATGGACTGCATCCTCAAGCTATGAGCCGAAACAACCCTTCCTTCCCTAAGTTGCTTTTGTCGGGTGTTTTATCACTGAAACAGGAGCAGTTAGCTAATAAAGGCAGGGATCCGGAGAAGACCAGATAGACAGCTTCCGAGGGCTCTGGGGTTGGAGGTGGGGGCAGAAATGGCCCTGGGATCAGTGCTTGTAGATTAGTGAGCCTCAGGTGGGTGACAGCTCTCTAAAGCCTCTATTCAAGAGACTGAAAAATTCTCACACTCCATATTCTAGCCACGCAACTATAAATATTAAAGTGCACCAGAGGAGAGATTGCGAAATTGAACTGTGGGCGAGAGCCAGCTCTGAGCTTGGGAGACGAAAAGAGGGTGAATATTCTCTTCAGTTCCTTCTCTCTTCGGTCGGTGCATTGGCTGCAGAAGGTTTTGTGGGTAACAAAGGTCGAGAAGCTGCACCTCTGCAGGCTGTAAGAGAAGGTAGCCCCTGAGGGTGCCCTCCAGGGGGTAATAAACATGCTACCTTTCCCCAAAGCCCCTGAGAGGTTGGAGCTGCACCCTAGACCCTTACGGTAGTGACTGCTAAGCATAAGACTTGTGGCTGGCATCTTGTAGTAATTCCTTATCTCTTGCTTTGAAACACCATGACCAAGGTGTTTCATCTAGAAGGGTTTATTTGGGCTTATAGTTCCAGAGGGTGACAAGTCTCTCGTGGCAGGGAATTGTGAGAGCAGATAGAAGATGTGACTGTAGGAACAGCCGAGGGCTCACGTCTCCAACGGGAAGCAGGCAGAACTGGGAATGATGTGGGCTTTTGGTTTTTCAAAACTGGACCCCAGTGACAGCCCTCCTCCAGGGAGGCCACACCTCTTAAATCTACCCAAACAGCACCACCAACTGGGGATCAAGTATTTAGATGTCCAAGACTATGGGAGACATTTTATCCAAACCACCACAGGCTCCAACCCTGTTGTAAGCCCTGGAGGTAACCGTTCATGCACATAGAAGGAGATAAAACCAACCAGACAGGGATGCCCCAGCTAAGGAGGCAGGGGTAGGGTCTGAGCTCCCAGCAGCTGGAAGAGACCAGCCAACACTTCCCTCTCCTCCATCTGTAGACCTCACTCTCTCCAGAAACTTCTCCATCAGCAGGCCTTTGGCTCACTGCTGTGGCTGGCATCTCTGTATGCAGACTGTCCATCCCCCCTCTGTACAATAGTTAATTGCCATAAGTCTCCCAAGATCCTACCCACTCCTTCCCTCCAGGCCCCCTAATCCACCCTGCTGGTGGGGTAGCTTTGAGATACAGTTTTAGGTCCATCATCTCCATGTTTTAAAAAAATCTTCTATTTGGGGCTGGCGAAATGGCTCAGCAGATAAAGGCGCTTGCTGAGCAGACCTGACCATCTCCGGCCCACACCTTTCCCTATGCAGTGTCTACCCCACCTTCTTAGAAGCCCGGGTCTAATCTTATTGCTTAGCAAAGCCATCCCTAACAATTGAAGCCCTAGGTGCTCTCTCTGTCCTCTGAACTCCACACAATTTTTGCCTGTGCAATTCATTTGTTAATTAATTGTGCACTGTGATGCCTGGAGATATTTTGAGTTATTTATTTATTTTCCTAGTTGCATACTGAGAATTAACTCTTTGGGAGCTGGTTAGCTTTGCTTGTTTATATCAGAGCTTTGCATTTCGGATCCCAGGATAGAGAATGGTTCTTCTAGGGGGCACAAGGTGCTTTGCTGTATTTTAACCTCTTTCTTTTAAAAATTTTGGACAATTTCATATATGGATACATTGTATTGGGATCATAGTTGTCCCTCCATTACTTTCTCTTGTTTTTGTCTCCCTCCTACGCCTGTTAATTGCCTTCTCCTCCCAGCCTCTTGTGTAGGTAGCTCCTGTTCCTGTAACTTCAATGGCCATGTTAGACCCAGAAGACAGAATTTTGTAGCTCTCCTCCATGCCCATTTAGCAAAACACCAGTGGTAGTTTACTCTCAAGGATTTAAGATCTCCCCAACCATAGGCTTTTAACAATCCCAGGCAAGCATTCCTTCCTGTAGAGTGGCTTCAAATCCAAGCAGAAAGTGGTTGGTTATTCCACAAACAGCCGTGCCACTATTGTGTCTGTGGCTATATCTTACCTGGCAGGTTGGAACTCTTGTAGTATGCAGGGTTCATCAGAGGATAAGGCTGATGGATTTTCTTCCTCAGCTGGCTGTGTAGCACTTCTGGCTCCGGGCATGCTATCCAAGACAGAGGAAGCTTCCAGCTCCGTTCCTTGATTTTTCTGTGTCCTACATCTAGTGTCTGCAGTGTCTACAGAAATAGGATGGAGTGAGCCATCAAGAGTAATGGTAACAGCTTTTATTTTCCTTCTACAAATTATGGGGCACTGTTCTCTTTAGGTTCTTCATTCATTCATTCATTGTCATCTCCCTTTGAAAGTCTTTTTTTGTTTGTTTTTGTTTCTTCAAGATTCATGATACTACTTTGGGGTCAATCCTGAACTCTCTGCATTTCTTGAGTACTGCTCTTAACCAGAAGTGGATCAGCCTTGGCTATTCATTCCACTACAGTCAGCTGTGGAGGGGTAGTTAAACTGTGTGGGGTGGGAGAAGGCCACAGACCTTCTGGACATGGCCCGGTAATGGCATAGACTCTGGCCATGTGGGCACCAAACTGTTGCTGTACAAAAGAGTTCCACATTAGTCCAGAATGAAGTATACCAAAGGTTTATTTATTAGGGGGTAAACTCATAAAAAGAGTAGTGACCTGCAGTCCTCTGTATGTGCTGGGAACTAAAACCTCAAATCCAGCAGTCAAGGGGCCAGCACATGCTTTATGGCTGCATTTATAGTACATGAGACCATGCCCAAAGTGGGCGGGTATTTTAAAGGCTATTGGCTAAAGGAGTTCCCACAGCATCCAGCACCCATTCCATCTCCAGCTGCAGGTTTCTTTAGCCATATCCCTAGTGGAGATCTTAGTTGCACATCTCATAGATACCTGAAGCCCATGGGGCCTTCATAACCCCAACAGAACGTAATAGATCGATCAGCCTTCTAGGATGACCAAAGTCAAGTACCACAAGCTGGTGGCTAAAACCAAGAATGTGTTCTCTAATAGCTTTGAGGCTACAAGTCCAAAATCAAGATTCTACAGGGTAATAAGCCCTTGGGGAGGTACAGGCAGATTGTCCTTGTTCCTTCCTAGCTTCTGGATGTCATTGACATCCTTTACCCCGTGAGTCTAACCTCTGCCTGTCTCTTTGATGACTATTAGTGTATATTCATTATACAAATGATAGGACTCACTGTGGAATTTTCATACATGAATATCATGGACTTTGATCATAGTCATACATGGCCCATTATGCCCTCTTGTTACTCCTTTCTTCTCTCATTGGTCTCCTTCTCCTTTCATCTCTTTTTCTCTTAAAAAAAGAAAGAAAATCTTCATTCTGAATACGAGAGAAGACATCCTGTTTCTGCTTCCACAAGTCATCCTTCCCTGGGTCTCTCTCTGTGTCTTTGGTGTCTTTTTTGTCTTACAAAGTCACAAGACTCCCTGGGTTCCGCTCTGTTCCTATGACCTGATTGACCTCATCTATCTCACACTCTGTATTCCAGCTGAGCTCTGGAAACCTCCCTCGGTGTCCTCCAGACCAACCCCCTTCGCTCACTTACTTCCCTACCATCCTCCTTAGTGCTGGTCCCAGGAGAAGGGCTGTGTCCACTGTCTCCGCACCTCCTCCTCCTTAGGGTATCTGTTTCAACCCCTTGGGGCTCTTAGCTTTGCCTGGGTTCTGGTAACCACTGGCTTCCCTTGGCGTGTGGCCTTGCTGCTGCATTCTTCTCTACTGTCTGGGGTTAGCTTTTCTCTCTATGAGCCCCTCTCTTGGATTCATTTGGGTTCCACTCAGAGAACCAAAGAGACTCTTCTCGTTTTAACCCCACGTGATGGTTGACTTGAATTTTCAACTTGAGATATTCGAGAATCACCTGAAAAGGAGTCTCAGTGCAGGAGTGTCCCTACTGGCTTGGCTTCTTGGCCTGCCCCCGTGGAACTGACTTCAGTTAATCGATGAAGAGTAACTCATCCCAGTGTGTGCGGCACCATTCCCTGGGCAGGGCCCCTGAATACTGGATGAGAGTGGAGAATTAGAGCTGAGCAGAAGCGAGGGAATGAACGCGCATAGGTTGGGTTCTCTTTGCCCTTGACTGGGGCTGTGATGTGACTCAATGCCTGAAGCTCCTGCCTTGACTTCCCCACTGGAGTAATGGACTGTCATCTGGACTTGGAAGATGAAAGAAATCTGTTTGTCCCCTAAATTGCTTTTTGTCTGGATATTTTATCACAGCATGGGAATGAAACTAAGATTCCACACTTGCTATATACACACACACACACACACACACACACACACACATATCCACATAAAGCAAGATGCACAGGTTCTGGACCGGGGTATACTTACCTTTCTGGAGCTGTTCTGTCTACTGCATCCTCTTCTGTTCCTGGGGTCCATGGCTGAAGATGGAGATGTATCTATTACTCACTTTCTCTCATGCCCTGCTCTCATTAGCCAAGGTTTCAGGGAGGCTCCCCCAACTCTTCTCCTCCTCCTCCATTTTGGGGTCCACAGTATCTTTGGGTTTGGAAACAGTTTTTTTTTTACTATACTATAATAAGCCAAGCAGGCCCCCACTTACCCATCGCTACATCTGAAGGATTACCATGGAGACAGTCAGAGTGTTCTCAGATGGCTTGAGCGAGGACAGACAGCTGTGTCCTGGCGTGTCGAGTCTCAGATCTCTGCTTCTTGGCTGGGGTTGATGGATGTGCTGGGCTCCTGGGCTCATTATCACAAAGAAGGGACCTACGCTGGCTTGGGCTCCTGAACTGATCAGACCAAAGATGGGTCTGTGTCAGTTCAGCGGCCCCTGGGGAGCTACACTCACTGATCACAGCTAGTGTGATTCAGAGAGGAAGAGGGCAGACAGGGTGACAATCAGTGTCCTTCTGCAGACAAGCCAGGGCAGTGACAAGAGTTGAACAGCCCCACACTCCATGATGGGAATGACAGAAAGCCAAAAAGGACCAAGCTGAAGAGAGAAGAGTCCGGGGAAGAATGAACAGTTGCAACCTGAGGAAAAAGAGTTCGCGATCTGGAGTAAAAAGAACGGGCTGGGGGGTGAGGAGGGGGCGGGGAGGCAACTTCGTCTGTAAACCGCCATACAATGTGACAACCTGAATTCAGAGTCCCAGGACCCAGGGAAAAAGCCAGGTGTGGGGGCATGCCTGTAACCTCAGACCTGGGAAAGAAGAGACAAGATTCCCCAGGCCTCACTGGCCAGTCAGTCTACCTGAATCAGTGAGCTCCAAGTTCAATAAGAGAGCCAGCATGTGTGTGTGTGTACAAACACAACCTGCTAAGTCTTCAGTTTGTATATGAGTTCAGCACTGACCATTCTGCTCTGGACTACCAATAGGGAGGATCATTCCCAAGAAAGGCTCATTCTCTTTCTTTGGCAACTGTCTGTGGTTCTCTGTCTAGGGAAGGAACCACATAAGGTTTTCCCCCTTCCATGTTAACATGCTGATTGATATTGCCATTGTTTTGGTCTTGTCTTTGCAGACACACACACACACACACACACACACACACACACATTCATGCAACAATAATAAAGAAGCTATCAATTTAAGAGTGGGGGATGTGGGAGGGGTTTAAGAGAGGGGAGATATGGGAGGGGTTCAAGAGAGGGCAGTTGGAAGGGGCTGGAGGGAGGAAAGTGAGGGGTAAGTGATGTAATTTTATTTCAATGCAAACACAGTAATACTAAAAATGAAATTTAAAACACAAGAAATAAAGTTATTTAGGAAAAAAACAAGGAGGCAAATGATTGAGAGAGGTAGCTGACATGGACCTGTAATCTCTGCATGCATATGTACACACATGTGATGGAACATATACGTGCACACACACACATGCATACACACACAACGTGTTTGCACATAATGTACCCCCACACAAATACACAAAACAAAACAAAAACCTGGAGAAGTAATTTAACCTTTCTGAACCTAACTCCACCTGCCGATCAGAAAACAATAGCAGTACCTCCCATTCACAGTGGGGGTAAATATCAATGGGAGAAGGTTGATGGATGCGTTTCACACATACTTTTTACATGCAAAGAACTGTGATTCCCACATCTGTATTCTACATGCTTAGGGTTTTGTAAAGCCACAGTGTTGTCTAGAGGCTTCTAGACCTACAGAGGGCTGGTGAGCGGCTCCAGACTCTAAAGAAATGGAGGCGAGACATGAAGGAGGTGGAACTAAATTCATCCACCTGTATGGAAGGCATAAGGTGGGACAGAGGCCCCTCCAGCTGGGGCCGTTTTTGTTATTCTTGGGCAGAAAATTCCCAGCCTGATGGGGCTTGAAGCAGGCTGTCTGCAGTGATGTTTGACAGAGTGATGGATGGCGACAGGGCTGGATTTCTGACGCACAGCGCAGACTCCGCATTCTTTATCTGGGGCCGCTGGCGGCGCAGGCTGCAAATAAGCAATCCAGTTACAGAGATCCCTGATAAAATTCCATTAGGGGCCCGGGAGACAATCACGCTGGATCCAATAACAGAGGCAGGCTGGGGAGGCGAGGGGCATGTTGGGAAGGGAGCGCTGCCACTGGGGAAATTTTCCTTGGGCCTGGAGGCTCTCGCATTGGGAATTCCATGAAAATCCCTGGTCTGATTGCAGACACAGACCAGTTCTGGCATCCAATTGTCTTTGCCGTTTGAAAAGCCTCGGAAATTACCCGGGGAGGTAGCCGAGGGCTGCGATGCCACCTGGAGGGGAGGCTGGACCGGTCCTGGGTGTTGTGAGTTTAATTCTGACATACTGTGTTTCACCTTTGGGGAACTTGCCTTCTGGGAGCCTGGCTCATTTTTTTGACCTTCTGCTGATGGATGGGAACCTATGATACTGAGGACTGGGTAACTTTTGCAGCCCGAGAGAAGAATCAGCTCTCTGCACACTCCCAAGGTCTTGTCTATGGTCCCAGGGGAACACCATTCAGGCAGATAAAAGCAATAAAATGACCCTTCACCTTTTCCAAGTACCTGTTCTCTAGAAGTGATGTTGGTTTAACAAAATGCAAAGGACATGGATACCACTTGCCAGCTTCCCATGCTCGTTAGCACCTGAGCATCCTTCCTCTCTCTAAACCCCATTCCGCACAGCCCCTACCCCTCCACCTCACCCCAAGGCAGCCTGTACACTCCTGCTTCCTCTCCTGTCCGGTGGTTCATGCTCCTTGGCCCCCACACCCCCATCCCCCAGATGCTAAAGTCTCAGGTTCTACTGAAAGGAATTTTCTCCTTTTTTCCCCCCTTTTTTCTATAGCATGTGTTAATTATATTATAGAAAGTAAGGTGTTTTGTTAGGCCATTTCCACGTATGCACATAGCATTCATTCTGTTACTATCCGCCCCCCTGTCTTCTTCCCATTTCCCTTCTACATTACCTAATCTCTCCCTTTTTATTGTCATATATTCAGAACAAGACTCTTTCTTGTCTAATCTTCTAGAAGCTTCCAATTGTGCATGCTAATGCTTGGCACGCCCAGAACCACGCCTATCCAAGTGCTCTTGGATGTTTTACATGCCGACCCCTTCAGTCCTCTCAGAGACACGGGTTCTGTGGCCCCCGTTTTGCAAACAGAACCTTAAGCCCCGAGGAGAAGGTCACACCGGCTCAGGGAGTCTATCTTCTGTCTCCTTACTGTTCTGATGGCTCGCTCACCCACCCGAGACCCACCAAAGCAACCCAGTGACTGTTTCCTACTCTAGCTTCTCCCAGTTCTGAGTAAGTACAGTCACCCCAGTATGGTGTCACTCCCAAAGGAGCATCAAAGACTGGCTGGGGCGGGCTGAACTGAGTGTCCACCCTTGCCTTGTTATTACTTTAGTATTCATGGTGACCTGAGCTGACCTCCTGGGGAGAGCGTCTTCCTCCATACAGATGCGGAGACCTCCAGGCTCACACCACCTTTCCCCACATCTAGAAGGACACCAAGCCACCAGCATGGCCTTGAGAGTCTCTGCCTGGCCCTTAGAGCCTCTGATCAGCTCTTTCAGGGCAGGACCTCCTCAGATGCGGCCCCAAGAGCACATTCCAGTGCTTTTATTAAACTACCTTCCTGCCCTAATTCTGGAGAGTGTCTATGTATCGAAACATTCCGTCACCCTGGATTCCAGGCTGTGGGTGGGCTCATTGCTTACTTCTAGTTTGTGCCAGGGCTCTATTCAACCTCACCTGACACCCTAGATTCAAGATTTCAGGGCTGAGACTGACATGCATGGGCTGAGGACCAAACCTGTTGTGACAGCAAGCAATGTGACAGTGGAAAGGGATCCAGCTAGCCAAACTCTACCAGAGAGAACCTCCAGGTTGCATCCTCGCTGGTATGGCGTGCAGAAGCTACCAGACACTCTGCGCTATCTCATTGTCCATGGAGGATGTGAGGATCCCTTCCTCATTTGTGGCCTAAAAATGCTGGAGACTCATAGAGCCCTACACGGCTAGATGAGGCTACGTGTGGCTTCCTCTTCCCTTTTGTGGAACAGGCCGTCTTTCCTGGCCACTTCTCCTTCCTCTGCTTCTTGCTGAACCCGAGCACCCAGGTGGGGTACTGTCCTCAAAATTAGTCAAAGTCCCTCGACGCCCTCAAGGAGTCCTGATGTCTGACGGGAGAAAAGGTAGACAAGGAAGGGCTGTGAGAACAGCCTGGCCCCTTCTTCCAGGGCTCCTATGCCTGCAGGAGGTATAGGGTGAGACCCAGCCAGCCAAGTTAGTGAGGGAGGGAAGTAGATACAGCCTGGAGGTACACAGTGAGAGGTGGCAAACTTTCTGCTTTGGTGACCAGACCCCCACTCCATGCAACTTAAAGGAGGGTCTAAGAGTGGGTAGTGTGGCCTGTCATTTCCACACAGCGTCCGGCCCTGAGTGCCAATCTCTGTGTCCTGTCACAGACTCAATTCCGCCCCCTCAGATTCAGACGCTAGAGTCCTAACCCCCCGTCCTGTAAAGCGCTTCTGGGTTTGGAGACACAGACATTAAAGGGGTAATTAATTTTAATTGAGGCCACTAGGGTGGGCCCTAATCCAACACGACTGTGTCCTTAAGACAAGAAGAGATTAATTCATAACAAGAAAGAGATTAATTCCAGAGGGATATGAGGACACGCAGAGGAGGTAACTGACTGTCAGGAAGGAGAGACGGCGGAAGAAACCAACCCGGAGCTCAGACTTGTACACTCCAGACCCACGAAGAACATTTCTGCTGTGAGCCACCCCAGCTTGGGGCACCTTGCTACAGTAGCCATGGCAAACAAAAGCCACTCAGATGACCTGTAGCCTTTGGCAGGTAGGCAGAGCCATGTCTGCTGCCAGGTGCCCAGGTAGCCATTGAAAGCATAGTGGCTGTCAGAGAGGAGGGAACTGGGCAGATACTGTGAAGTGCCTGCTGCCCCAACCCCCATCATCATCCCCACCCCATTTATTAAAATAGAAACCCAAAGGAGGATCAGGAAAGAACATAGACTTGATCAGAAACCACATGGTTCACTAGTATCCAGACCCGGGCTCAGTTAGCCACACTGTTGTCTCCAGGAGGTCCTGGCCCTCACTCTCAGGCTCTCTGGAATAAGCAAGCAAGAAGCAGCCTGTCACCATGTCTATCATGTGGCTTCCAGAGCAAGGCCCCTCTCTGTGGTCTTCTCTCCTACACCACAGCTCCCTGCCCTTCATGGCAATTCCTATTGTGAGACTGTCCCCGATCTTCTTCCACAGTGGCTTTCTTCCCCGTGGCCTCTCCTCGTGTTGTTCATATTGCCTAACCATCTTCACGCGGGAGCCTCCTCTTCCTGGCCCCTCAGCAATCCCAGTTCCCATCTGCTCCTCCTCTGGACCCTCCCTGGCTTGAACTTGGATGTAGGTGCTCAGCTCCCTTGTGCAATAGGCTTTGATTCTTTCGTGCACAGCAGCGGCAATGACTCTGCCTTCCCTTCCGCAGTCTTGGGCCAGAGGCTTCCGGGAGTTGATGTCTACCAGCTCACTCCCATCTCCTCCCACATGGTCCCCGAGGATCAGCAAACCCAACTGGGAGCGTTTAAGAATTAGCTCTTGGGAGGCTTGCATCTGATTTTCCTTCTCTCTGTTTTTATTTTTGAAGGAACACATGTTCGGCACCGTTCACACTGTTTTGTTCTCTGAAGGCGTATGACAGAATCAAACGTTTTTGTGTTCGCTCTCGGATACAAGTTTCGTGCAAATTGCTTTTCAACACTGCCTCCTCCTCTCCCTCCTCCTCCCTTCTCTCTTCCTCTTTCTTTTCCTCCCCCCTGCCTCTTCCTCCTTTTCCTCTCTTCATCTCCCTCCTTTCTCCTTATCTAGACTATGTACCTTGTGTCATACCATGCAAGAGGTCAATAGGCCCAGCTTGACAGGACACATTCATTCCCACTTGGGAAAATCTTGTCTCCCAACATCTGCAGGATCAGTGGCTCTGGCATTTCCTGTCATGGGGAGAACAGAACATGAGGTGGGGAATAACATATCTATGTAACTCTGGGGTGTTTATGTGGGCAGCCCTCCCTCAGCAGGGTTCACTTCCTCCAATGCCAGCCTGTTGGAGGAGGGCCAGCTTGTCGGTTTCCGGCTGCCCGACTAGCTTAGACCCGAAATAACCACACAGAAACTGTATTAATTAAAACACTGCTTGGCCCATTAGCTCTAGCTTCTTATTGGCTAACTCTTACATATTAATTTAGCCCATCTCCATTAACCTGTGTATCGTCATGTGGCAGTGGCTTACCGGCAGGCAAAGTTTCAGCACGTCTATCTCTAGCAGTGGCTCCATGGCATCTCTCTCTCTGCCCTCCGTCTCCCAGCATTCAGTCCAGTTTTCTCTGCCTACCTAAATTCTGCCCTATCAACAGGCCAAGGCAGTTTCTTTATTCATTAATCAATAAAAGCAGCACATAGACAGAAGGACCACCCACACCACCAGACTCTCTGTATTGCCCCTGGCTCAGCACGAGTCCCCCTCACTGAAGCCCACACCCATGGGGCCCCTCTCCCATATGTTGCTGGCCAGCATCCTCCCTTCATTCTTGACATCTGAGGGCAGTCAGCCTTAGCCACTCTGTGAGTCTAGTCCACCTTTAGTTGGTTCTGATGACTCTCTGGTACGGCACAGTCATCTCCGTCACCCAGCTGTCCCCCAGTTGCCTCTACTCCTGTATCTTCCTGACCGTCTCCAGTCTTGTCTTAGCCTGTTTTCTATAGCTCTAAGAAAAACCCGTGGCAGTGGGTGAGTGGGATATGGCAGCTTATGCCTACAGTCTTCATTCTCAAGAGGCAGAGGCAAGAGGATTGCTGCAAGTTCAAAGCCGGCCAATGCTGTAAAGTGAGTTCTGGAAGGAGAAGAGGAGGGAGGGAAGGAAGAAAAAGAGAAGAAGGATGAGGAGAGGAGATGAAGGGGAAGAAGTTGCTCACATGGCTTAATGGCTCACAGCTTGCAGCTCAGGAGTCTGGGAAGTCCAAGAGTGTTGTGGGGTATTATTTTAAGATGTATTACATTTGTTCATGCTGCGGAACATTTGTTTTAATGAGGCAAAGTTATGTTGTATTCTTTTATGTTGCTTTTGTTTAACTCCATGAGGCTGTGTTTCTTTGCCTGTCTAAAACATCTGATTGGTTTAATAAAGAGCTGAACGGTCAGTAGCAAGGCAGGAGAAAGGACGGGCAGAGAGAATAAAAGGGAGGAGAAATCTGGGAAGAGGGAATCAAGGAGCAAGAAAAGGAGGAAAGGAGGACATCAGGGGCCAGCACCCAGCTACACAGCCAGCCACGGAGTAAGAAGGAAAGAAAAGATATACAGAAATAAAAAAAGGCAAAGGCCTAAGGCAAAAGGTAGATGGGCTATTTTAAGTTAAGAAACGCTGGCTAGAAATAAGCCAAGTAAGACTGGGCACTCATAAGTAAGAATAAGACTTCTTGTGTGATTTATTTGGGAGTTGGGTGGTGGCCCCTCAGAGAGAAAAGGCCCAAAGAATAAAGAGTTAAAAACAACAACCAACACAGGAACAAAGCCCTTGCATCTACTCAGCATCTGGAGAATCCCACCTTGTCTGTCCCTCTTCCTTCTCTTGTAAAGCCCCCAGTGCTCTAATGTCCCCATGTCCCTTGGTTCGGATGGTTGACACACAACGGAATCACCAGGGAAGGCAGTATCAATTCAGACTCGTCAGCTTGACCTGTGGGCATGCCTGTGAGGGTTTTTCTTCATTGGATTATCTGAGGTGGGAAGTCCCACCCTGGATGTAGCAGGACGCCATTGCTTGTGCTAAGCCCGGGACTGAATGACCAGCATGACTGCTTGCCTGCCTCTCTGCTCTCGACTGTGCATAGAGTATGGCCAGTTCTCTCAAGCTCCAGTCACCGTGACAATCCCCACAATGATGGGTTGTAGCCAAGAACTCTGAGCTAAAAATAAACCCTTTCTCCCAAGCTGATTTTGTTGAGATAGTTCATCATGGTGACAGGAAAGGAAACCAGGACCACCCTCATGAATTCTCCTTACCCCCTGCCCACAGTCAGACCCTCAAATACTATTAGCATGTGGATAAATTTGAGGGGTGCATTCCCAACACATGAACTTTGAGGTAAGGGAGAATTAGTGAATACATTCAGCCTACAACATCCTCCCCACTTTCTACTTATGAGAGATTTCCTGTAGAACCAACTAGAGTCTCTCAGCTTGGAGAGAGGCAAAGGTGAGGAGGGTGAAAAAGGATACCAGCCTGCTCTGGGCTAGCCTGTGCTAGTAACAGAACTCCATAGGACAGCGTGTTACGGTGAGGCAATCTCACACCAGCCCATGGGCACCTCCACCCTCTCGGTGCTCACCTGCTCTTCTGACACCAGAACATACAGAGCACTGTCACACCAGTTCCGGCACGGGGAATTTAATCAGCTCTTGGCTATTAGTCCCCAAGCTGTAATTGAAGTGGGTTGATTGGTCCTATCTATTAGGCCCAGGGAGCTGCAGGGAGATGGCACTCTTGAGTACTTCCTCTGCCTGCTAATCTATCTGTCTGGCATTTTATCTGGAGCCCGGAGCTCGTGCTTGAGCACTGAGGCATTTTACAGTATTATTATTACTTAGCACTTATAATGTACTTCATCAATGAGAGGGCCGGGCGGCCATCGCGGCAGCCACGGAACACTACAGATGGAGTGATAGGAACCTGGAGCCTCTGTGTAATATTTGATGCCCCTGTCTGGGAGTTCCTGTAATCTGGTTATTAGTTCTGTCTCTCCAGGAGAAAATGGACTTCTTCCTCCTGATAAAGAAACTAAAGGGCAGGAGGAACAGGGACCACATGGGGGATGGCTTAGCTCGGGAGAAACACATCCGACAGAGTGGAGGGTAGGTCATTTCTGGGGGGAGAGGTCTTTTGTTTTTCTGTGGTGCTGGGGATCAAGCCCAAGGCCTTGTGTCCTCTGCCCAAGATGCAAGCCCAGTTCAAAGCAGGAAGTCTCACCCTTCAATTCCAGTCTGATCCCTAAGGCTTTTCCTTCTGCTTTGGAGCATGGCTTCCCCCACACAACTGAGCGAAGGCCCCAGTTGGACAGCTGTATGTGCTTGGAGCACAGAGAGACCCCAGGAGTTGTGGTAGGAAGCTTGGGTAACCGCCCTTCTCTGGGATTTCAGTCTCTGCCAACTCAGACAGCCTCCCGCATTCACCCCAGGGCCCAAAGCCACCCCATAAAGTCCATACTCAACATGTGCACGAGCAACTGAGGACTCTAACCAGCAGCCCCGCCCTTCCTAGACCCTCTCTAAGAGGCTATTTGAAGAGAGGCATGGTCTGGATTTGAAGCCACTGGTCCTTCTGGTCGTATGTCCTTGGGCACATGATGCTGACTGTCCAAGCCTCAGTCTCCTCCTCTGTGAAATGGCAAGGTAGTGGTAGAGGGTTGAACTGTTTCATTAAATGCCCAGCCGGGGACTGCCATAGAGTGGTGCTCTGTATTTTTATGGTTAGTATTGTCAACTGATGGGGCTATAGACCTAGGCGACAAACCTCTGGGCAAATCTGTGAGGAGTTGCTAGATTAGGATAGCTGAGGTGGGAAGATGTTCCTCCCTAAATGTGGCTGTACTCTGGGAGGGGATGAAAAGGAGAAAGCAAGCTGCCTATTCAGCCCTCTGTCCTTCTCTGCTTCCTGACTGTGGATGCAATGTGACCTGCTGCCCCAGGCTCCCGACACCCTGGCTTCCCCTTCATGGTAAACTATACTTCCAAACCGTGAGCTCAAACAAGCCCTTTTCCCCTGAAGCTGCTTTTATTAGGAATTTTATCAAAATGGAGAGGGACTCTTAAGTGTGCCTCTTCCTCCCCGCCCCTTTCTCCACTGACGGTTCCCGCTGAGGGACACACTTCCTTTGGAGGGCTTCGTGAGATCCAGTGATGAGTTTCTCTGAGGCTCCCATTCCAGGAGTGTCAAAGGGAGGATGTGTGTGTGTGTGTGGCGGGGGGAGACTTCTGATGGGGGAGACTTCTGATTCTAGAACACTCCGCTTTCATCCTAGGCCCAGGGCAGGAAGCCCCGCCCCTTTCCCATCAGCCAATCCTGAAACCCCTTGCCCAATGCCTGGGGTGGAAAATAGCCCTATAGCCTCTGGACTAAGGCAGAACCACCTGCATCCCCAGAGGGGCCAATTTATGCAGCAGCTTAAATATCTTCTAAAACTCCTTCCCGTTCCTGAAGTTGTGGGAGGCAGCCGCGACTGCTCAGGGCACCAGGCTCCTTCAAAGTTGTCCCCTTGGGAGCCCGGAAAACTTGCTAGGAAAAGCTCCCCCCCCCCGCCCCTTTTTCTTACAAATTTCTTTTTTCTTTTTTTCCTTGATGACAGAATTCTTGCTCTACCTCAGCCCCTGACTTCCACGGAATAATCAGGGAGCCATGGGAATTAGAGACCTCCAGCCCCCGGGGCCCAGGAGACCTCCTGTAGAGAGAATGTGTAATCACCCTGAGGGTTCCAGAATCTTCTCTGCCCCTCCCTTCAGCTCCCCTTGGGGCGATGCTTTTCCCAGGCTAGCAGGATCTTTGATACAGGGAACAGTCTTGGTGGTTCAACAGGTGTGCATATCTCTATCCAGAGGGTTGACAGCGATCAGAAGGTGACCTTCGGCCTCCTTTCTCAGCCTGGCAGAATGCCTGGGCTGGGGACCCTGAACTCACCTTTATGGTAACCTGACCGGCCCAGGTACACTCTATAATCTGGTAGGGAGGAGGGGCATCAGAGGGGATTGGCTGGGAAGCCCTTCATCATATTAAGGGCAGATTCAGTGAAAATTAAGAGGACATTGAATCCATTTTCTTAAGCCCCAGGAAGCCATTCATCCTCAGGGCAGCCAGGATGGGAGGCGGGAGCTTGGAGTGAAGAATTCTGAGGAGGGAAGGGGACAGCCACTAGAAAAAGCCTTGTCAGAGTCCCTGGAGAAAGGCCCCACGTGTCTGCAGTGTCCAAGCATCTAAGTGGCTCTGCTTTTCTTCCCCGAACTGAGAAGTCTGCCTCCTGGGACTGACTATCAGCCAGATCTCAAGAATAACAGGAGCTCTGGCTGTTTCTTTGTGTGCATGTGTGTGCTCATATGCACGCATGTGCACACACGCACATGCGTACACACACGCACCTCCAGCATGTGTGACATCAGTGCTCACGCTTGTGAGCATAGGTATGATGCTAGCAGTTTATCTCTCTCTCTGCTCTGATTTGAGACAAGGCCTCTCTCACTGAAGTGGAACCTTGTCCTTCTGGATTACAGGCTGGTTGACCAGCAAGCACCTGGGATCCACCTGTTTTCACCCCACCCCCACAAATGCTGGAGTTGCCTGCCTTTTACATAGATGCTGAGGATTTGAACTTGGGTCCTCTTGATTTCATAATAAGCACTCTTACCACTGAGCCATCTTCCCAGACATAACTGGCTCTTGCATTTCCTGATGATGGACTCATCTGATGTCTCCGGAGGCCATACATTGGAGGCCAGAGACCGTTATGGGTGCTCCAGCAGCCCTCCTCCCCCTAGGCATGAGTGTCATGCTTGGTAACACGACAGTCTAGGACTATCTGGGGACAGCCAGACAGAAGAGGAAGTGACACCTCTCCCTGGTAGTATAAGACTGACCAAGAGTTGAGCCCAAGGAAGTGAAGATGGGACAAGGATCTGCCCTATTTATACTTCACCTTGTGGGGGACATTTTGAAGCCCGAGCTTCTGGATGCTGCCCAGGTCCTGGAGCCAGGATGGAAGGCAGGATATGTCCACTGAAGGACAGAGACACGAAAACGGGCATTTATCGATTTCCTCTTGGATGACAGGCACCAGGCCAGGCTCGCTTGAGTGTGTTATCCACAGTATAAATGGAGCAGGAGTGAGGGATCTGGTTCTAGGGTTCAAAGAACTGGGTGAGAATCTCTCTCCCCCTGCCTGGGTGACCTTGACCAAGGGCATTCACCAACTTAAGCCTTCAAGTATGAGCAGTCCACAGTCTTCCTCCAGGAGCGGCCAGCTTAATGACACTAGCCCCTCTATTATTAGGGACCATGTGGCACTGAGGTCGTGTCTTCATTTGGCCTAGGCTCTGAGACTTGACAGACTTTGCTCAGGCTTCTGTAGAACGGTGGAGCTGTGATGGGGGCCAGAGAGCCGGCACTGTTCTAGTCCGTCTCAGACATCCTTTGGCTTCCATAGGAGAAGAAGAAGAAGAAAAAAAATGAGCCCAGGGCCAGAGAGGTGCCTTCCTGCTCAATCACACAGGCAAGAGCAGAGAAGCCTGGCTGCCAAGTGTCCGCCAGCTGGCAGAGTTGGGTGGGGCTTTTCTTCTGAGCTGGGGGAGTTGTCCAAGGTGAGTCTCCCAATGCAGAAGTGTGTTCTGCTGGGGCAGCATGCAAGGCGTCTTAACCTTGCGAGGGGTTTGTCCTTCAGTTTCCTGGAGAGGTTGGAGCTGGGAATGGCGAGAGGAGGCTGCGGGCCCCCACCGGCACTCACTCACTCATGGAAGAATTGACTCTGGATAAACAATTACAGTCTATTTACCTCGGACCATATGGTGTTGGGGAACAGGTGTGCGGGTAATGAAGAGCCCAGCTCCAATTAAGCGTCTGGGAACCCGGCCGGATTCCCGCTGAATCTTTTGCTTGGGCTGAAGCCCACTTACAAATTCGAGCTAAAAGGACTGAGGCTCAGAGCAGGCAGAAGTGGGGCAGTCAGGCTCCCGAGGCGCTGGGCTGGGTCACCAAGGTGCCCGAGATGAGGTTTGGGATAAGGGCAAGTCTTTCCACTCCTGCTGGGAAGGTAGCCTGGGTCCAGGATCTCTCTGGAAGCTTTTCCATGGCAACCTTAGATGCATCTGGAAGCTATGGAGGGAAACCTCATAGCTCTTGCTCTCTTGGCAAGGCCACCCCAGTGTCTGGGGAGGGGAGTCTGGAGAATTCTGGGAACCAGGGGCTTGGTATATGCTTGTCACTCTTTGTTAAGGTCTTTTCTACTCTGGCCTCCACTGGGCCTTGTCCCCACCCCTCCTTCCCCTTGCCTCTATTCCCCAAATATCTTGTCTGCAGCTCTGTGTACCCACTATGTCCTAAGCAAGGCACCAGGACGGTCTGGTGAGCCGAAGAGTTCACACTGCTTATATTTGAGGCGAGACAGAAATTTAGATGTTTTCAAGAGGGTGGAAGAGCAAATGGGTCACCTCAGGAGACGCTGATCACCTCAGGGGACCGTGACTTCAGAGATGGCTTCCTGCAAGACAAGCAAGCCTGATGAACTTGATAGCTGTCCTTGCAGACCTGGCTCAAGTCACCCTCCCCCTTGACCCTCCCCAGCTGCCTCTGGGAGTCCAAAGCCATTTTCTCAGGGCTGTGGATTCTTTCTGCCCACACCCCCGTTCCTGAACTCAGGTGCTTCTGTAAACAGCTTCTCCTGTCTCTTCCCTCCAGGATGTTGACCTTGTCCAGGGCACGGAGCACGAGCTGTCTCATGCGCTGTTTGCAGCCCACAGCTCAGGGTCCATGGCAGGGAGGAGGGTTCGTGAGAAATGAAACAGATGGGCTGAACCTCTGCATCCCAGGCCTCCTGGAAACTTCATCCTGCGGCCTGCAGCGAAGACATGGTCCACTCTGGCCTGGCCCAGCCAGAAGACACTGTCCAGTCTGGTCTCTGAAGGTGGATGAACAGACAAAATGCAACCTGGGAGAGTGTCAAGTGCTCAGAAGGGCCCTGGTGCCATGTCAGAGCTCAGAACTGGGCAAGGTGCCCCTCACAAGTATTCTGGAGGCTGCGAACTGAGCCAAGAAGAAGATGAACAGCTCACGTCCCTGCGGTGGGCTGATGTGGGGGGAAGAAGGCACGTGTTCCAGTATGTCAGCTTTTACTGCAGAAGAGAGGAGTCTGCATGCATAAGGGGGGCATGGGGTATCACCCCCACCTTTTAAGCCCCAGTGCTGGTGTCTCTGGCTGTTGAGGGAAGAAGTAGCAGTGGAGTGATTAATTTTTTTTTTCATGCTCCTTTGTTTTCTCTGAATTTTGGCTGCATGCTGGCTTTGGACTTTGTCAGTCAGAATCTGTACCTTCTGCAAGGACATACTCAGCAATGCTTCCCTGGGCTTCAGTCATGGCCTGGTCTTGCTCAGGTCTTGGGAACACTGACCCAGTGTCCAGGCTCTCTCCTGCTCTGTCAGTTTGTAATGGAGACGCCTTCCAATAGAAATGCCTGGACTGGGTTGCCAGCGATGGTTCTCAGGTTATCGCAGGGGAAACAGGGGTGTCGGAAGAGGGGCATGGATGGTTTCTAAGGGTACTACATTTCTAGGAGCCAAGACTCTGGAAGCCTTCAGCCCTCCCTCCATAACACAGATGACGGGAAGCAGACGAAATGGGTTTTGAAGCGAGAAACAAATTGGATTTTTAAAAAATGCTCTGGCTCTAATGATCAGAGGGGTTATTCATAATCTTGCAACAGAACGTCTGTCTTAAAATCTATGTTTCGCACTGACAGCTTCCCTCCCATGGGCAAGATCTCACACATGATAGGGCCATAAAACACGGAGCGCAGCTAGCCCTGCGGCAGGTCTGATAAGGGAGATGGTCCCGGCTGGGCCTAGGGTGCAGGGAACCCCACATCCCTTTCCCCACCCAGCATGCTTTAGGTTCCTGATGCTTTGCCCTGCAACTAGTCTTCTGGGAGGGGGCAGAAGGAAGAATTTAAAAAAAAAAAAGAAAAAGAAAAAAAAAGAGCGAAAACTCTTGGTGAAGAATGGTCCTCAGAGAAGAAGTTTCCAGAAAGTCCAACCATAAACCCCGTGCTTTGTAGTGAAAGGGTCCCGTGGAGAGTAAATACAGAAAACACACAGAGACTCAAAAGCCCACGAGTGTGTCCCAGCTAGACGGAGTCTTGCAGTGAGAGTCCCCTGGGCCTCTTTCAGCACAGTGCTTTTTTCACTTTGCTTTGCAGCTGTGAAATGCTGGCCTGGCCTCGGTATTTCCCAAACACAGGGTCGTCATGTAACCACACTCCTTGGCTAGTGCTTCCAAGGGCTTACAGAACCGAATTCTGTCCAGATCCAGAGATGACAAGTCTATAATCCAAACAATAGCTGTCACCCTCACCCCTGTGCCACCCTTCTTCCCCACCCCCACTCAAACAAACAAACAACAACAACAAAAACCCACCATAGGCTAGTACCAAGTCACCAACACAAGAGATTTTAAGGGTCATTTAAAATCCAAATCATAACCCTGACTAATAGAGGAGGGTGTCCACATTCAGGGGTTGAGTGACAGATTTCAGGTCAGCAAATAATACATTCAAGGACTAAATCCATGCAGACTAAAGAACCAGGTCTGAGGACAACTGGTAGATGACTCTCTGCCCTTTCTGGGATGGGCACCACTGTTATTGGCAGGAAGGACAAATACCATCTTGAACAGCTCAGGGACCCACTGGCTGGGGTCTGAGTAATCTACAGGTGGTACTTGTCCCAGCGAACTGTGCCAGCTCAGATGGAGAGCAATCATTTGGGGCACCCCAAGTGCTTTGGATGAGGGGCTCCTTGCCAATGCTGGAAGCACCTGCCTGTTAGAACTGGATGCTAATGGAGGCTTAGGGATGGGGAGGGGCTCATGTCTCATGAGTCAGGGCAGGATAGCAGCGGCAGAGTGTGGAATACAGAGGGCAGCCATCTTGGCTCCCCAGTCCTGTCTAGAAAACAGAGCCCCTGGGAAAAGGCCAGGAGTGGGCAGTTCAATCAAGCACTGGTGACTGAAGCCAGAGATCCCTGCTTCAAAGGCAGGAGAGGGTGCTGGCTGATTTAGCGATTTAGCAGTCCTGGGAGTCAAGCAGACACTGGCTCTTCTGATCCATCTGAGTCTGGCCATCTGTTGGTGGCAGTGTGGAGGTTCTTGGCAGGTTCAAGAATCAGATTGCAAGCAGAATAAAATGACTCAGACAGGCAAGTGTTTGTCTTGAAATCTTGAGGTCTTGAGTTTGATCCCTAAAACCCACGACAAACAGACAGACAGATAGACAAAACACTGGCGAAAGAGGCAAACGTTTGTAATCCCAGAACTGGATGGGACAAGATGATCCCCTGGAGTTCACCAGTCAACCAGCTAGCCTACTTAGTGAATTTCAGGCCAGTGAGAGACCTTGTCTCAAAAGCAAGGTGGTGTGGCTGGAGAGATGCTCAGATGAGGGCAGGTGCTGCTCTTTTGGAGGATGTGGGTTTGATTCTAGGTACCCATATGGTGGCTCCCAACCATCCCTAACCACAATTCCAGGGGATCCAATGGGCATGCATGTGGGCTATGAAAAGGTGCACCTGAGGAACAACCTGCAAGGTTGACCTCTGATATCCATCCACATCCATTAAGTAAATAAATAAATAATAAATGATAGGTCTCTTTCCTGCCAGTCTGGGAGTCAATGTTCATTCAATTTTCTTCTTTGTCAGAGGAGACCAGACTACACACCATTGGTCCTGAGCCTCTTCTGGACCACTGAATATTGATACATGCTGTCTGGTCTAAGATGTTTGGTGGCAAAGAGCAGTAGGGAGGGCTGGATGGAGAGCCTGGTCCTGAACCCCATGCTGGACTTTTTAGTCAGGGGCAGATTATTCATTATCTGAACCGGGAGCTCAGCCTTGGTCACAAGCAGCCAATGAATGAATGCCAAGGGCATTGTAATGGTCCCATGAGAGGGTCCTAGGGGAGTGTTTTGGAATGCAGGAATTCTGAATAGAGGCAAGAGGGAGACAGGAAGGAGGGAGGCTAGGAAAATTGCCTGGAACTTTAGGCCAGGTATGGTGATGCAGGAGACACCATGGAAGATGCCCAGAGGGTACCATGCTAAGCAAGACTTAACCTCAGCCTCCAACTTAAGCCTGGACCCATGAAAAAACTCTCATAAACTCATATGCCATGCTTAGACAAACCTCACATAAGTGCATAACCTGTCTGCCACCACCAACAGGATGTGCTAACCTTGGGGAGGGGTTCACAGTGACCTCCTGTAGAAGGTAGCTCGATTCAGGAAATAACCAGACTAGCTAAAAGATAAAGCAATTATATTTTTATTTATTATAAGGGAAAAACTCACGAAACAGGAACGAGAAGTGCAAGCTCAGCTGTGCTGCATGGGAACCATAGAGAGAGAGCACCTGGGCCACGCACCCGTTTTTCTCTGGGTCCCAGAAAGCCACACCCTAACTTGGTCCCACCTCTTGAAGATAATTGGTTAACAAAGCTTCCCCATCACCTCCCCTTTTGTCTAAACAAGAGTGATCCAAACCCAATACAAAACTATATACAATAGGAACAGATATCAAGTATAAAATTACAACCAACCAACATAAACAATATTAAGCAAGGAATACAGGATAAATGTTTTAATGAACATTCTATTCCAAAGAGTCCAAGTCTTGCATCAGAAATAGGCTTGGCTAAACCATAAGAGGATGGTAACTATGACTATCTAGTCTTCAACCCCATTGAAGGCCTGAGAAGGGAGATAATGCTACTTGGGTAGGCAGGAAGTGCAATTAAGCAGCTTCCAAAGTGAGCAGTATATGACAGAGACAGTTGGCTACTTGGGCAATCACCCAAAGTCTCATTTGCAATGTTGAAGCAACCAACTTTGGCTAAGGCCTAGTGTAACTGACAGACCATTTTCAGAGGCAGGGAATTTTTCACAACCATCTTACCCTGTCTTGGCAAGGTTTGGCAGTCCTTTTCCTTGTGTCCTGCTTATCCAGTCCAGATACCATGTCCTTTATCAGTGATTGAGACATGGGCAGTTCCTTGTCAAAAGGCCAGTCGTGCCAAGAAGAAAAACTCCGAGTGGAGTGACTTTGGTGCTCAACATTCTCAAGGGAGTAGATTGATGCTGTGAGGAGCAATTATGTCTCATGTCAACAGAATCCTAACTTATTTAAATGCCATGTTCTACAGATACTGAAGTGGTTGAAGATTATATGTCTAGGCAGAATACAATCTCTATGTATCTAAAGAACCTAATTAATCTGACTATATATAAAACAAACATGAACAACTATTGGCCTATAATACTTAATACCTGTATAACTTAAGGACTAAGACTTCATGTCAGAATATTAAATAATCTGTAAACAAATATGCAGCAAATGAGGACAATGACCTCAAAATGTAAGCAATGTATAAGTATCTTGATCAGAGGTAACAATAATATTTAATGCAATATGAAAATATTTCCTAAAAGTTGTATCAATATACAAAATGCCCTAAAGAGAGGTAGAAACATGCATATATATAATCTGACAGAATAACTTTGCATAAGTGTGCAAAATTTGTAAACAAAATAGCAAATGTAGTTTGAACTTGTATTAATATACAAAAAACTATACTGATGTAAATTATCCATAAATAATAGCTCA
The DNA here is from genome assembly GCF_000317375.1 of Microtus ochrogaster. Lineage (NCBI taxonomy): Eukaryota > Metazoa > Chordata > Mammalia > Rodentia > Cricetidae > Microtus > Microtus ochrogaster. The sequence goes on from NC_022014.1 coordinate 77,204,313, forward strand.
TAAGTATTCACTCTATTACCCACTATTATTATCCCTCCCCACTTTTTTTTTATCTCTGAACCTACATAGTTTCCATCCCAACCCTCTACCTGACACAAGTAATAATCAACAACCCCTAAATGGTGTTCCCAACCCTGAGGACAAACTTTTTTGGGAGAGGGGACGTTGTCCTCTAGAATTGCTTCCCACTGTCATGGGGGTGATGTTCTCTTTATGGGATCTTACAAAAGTAAAGTTATGTAAGTTTCAAGATTACTGTCTAGTATAGTTGCAAACAATTTCCATGCAGTTGATAAGGTTTTTTCCAAAGTTCTTATTTGGAGTTCTGGCCAGAACGTCATGAGAAGGTGCACCATTTCAGCAGCTGGTACCCCCACCCCCCCAAAAAAACCCAGTCTTATAGTAGGGCTTCTGCATTTGAATCAGATAACAAAATGTCATCTATGTAATGGTAGATTATAGACTTAGAAAATTACTTATGTATTATTTTCATTGGCTTGCTGACAAAGTATTGGCACAGGGTAGGGCTATTGAGCATTCCCAATGGGAGGACAGTCCATTGATATCTCCTAGTAGACTGAGAATTATTATAAGTAGGCACTGTGAAGGCAAATTTTTCTCTATTCTTTTTTTTGTAAAGGTGTAATAAAGAAACAATCCTTTAAATCCTTAACTATGAGAGGCCATCACTTTAGTAACAGAGAAGGCAGAGGAATTCCAGATTGTAGAGGGCCCATAGATTGAATAACCTTGTTGATAGCTCTAAGATCTGTCACAATTCTCCATTTTTCAGATTTCTTTTTAACAAAAAATACAGGAGAATTCCAAGGGCTGGAAGATTCTTCAATATGGTAAGCATCTAGTTGCTCTTGTACCAGCTGTTTTAGAGCCTGTAGCTTTTCTTCTGTTAGAGGCCACTGTTTAACCCAAATTGATTTTTCAGTTAATCATTTTAAAAGCAGGGCCATTTGTACCTCTGAAGGTTTGTCAATTGCTTTTTGTTCTTTGTACAGCCCGAATGGCTAGTAATCTTTGTCTATAATACCTTCTAATATCTTCCCCAGAAACATAAGTTTTTAGGGCTGCTGCAGGAATGTTAATCTGGATATTCTATTACTGCAATAGATCATCCTACAAATTCACTGCAATATTAGCTACATACAGCCTCAGATTTCCTCTCTGTCCTTCTAGCCCTATGCATTTGACCCATCTTGAGCTTGGTTTCACTTGAGATGGGGTTCCAATTCCTAGGAACTGAATACCTGCCTCTTGAAGAGGCCAATTAGGATGCCAAAGTTCTGTGGGTAATGATACTTTCATTCACACCCATGTCTAGTAAACCTTCAATAAAAATGCCATTTATACACACTCTTAGCTTTGGTCTTTGATCATAGAAGTCTGTCAGAATATCCATTTCCTATGTTATACTGGAGTGTTTGATTCATCCTCCACTTCTATTTCATTGGTGTAGGAGGTCTTTTTGTATTTGTGTTTCTTTCATTGGTTATTAAAGAAACTGCCTTGGCCTAGTTGATAGGGTGGAACTCAGGTAGGTGGGGAAGACAGAACAGAATTCTGGGAAGAAGAGCAGAGTCAGGCAGATGCCATGGTTCTCCTGCCCAAGATGGACGCTGGTTAGGCTCATGTCGGTAAGGCACAGTCATGTGGTGATACACAGATTTAATAGAAATTGGTTAATCAAGATGTGAGAGTTAGCCAATAAGAGGCTAGATATAATGGGCCAGGAAGTAATTTAATTAATACATTCTCTGTGTGATTGTTTTGGGGGCTAAGCTAGCCAGGCAGTGGGATGCAGCCCACTCTCCATACAACATTTCATCATCCAGACCATTATGGTTTTTTACAATAGGCACTGGATTTTTAAATTTTCCTTTTGAGACATGTTCTTCAGAGTAACTGGGAATGATTAGAGCACATTCATCATGGGGGCTTGTGAGAGGCCCCCCAAAGAGTTTCCAAATGGTATTGGGTTTTGTCTGTCTTACATTGTTGACTTACATTCATTAGTCCAATGTCAACCTTTGCCACACATCCTACATATACATGAAGGCTGAGTCCTCCTATTTTTGCCATTCCCAGGGGAGACATTATTTCTAGGAATCCCTTGTCTACAATACCTTCTCAGATGTCCTATTCTACCACAATTAAAACATTTGATATTTTGATGTCTCCTCATACCATTGGAAATTGCTTCTCCTACCCAAGCTTCAGTACTATAGTCAAGTATCTCAATATTTATTATATGCAAGATCCATTCATCCATTGGTGCTGGTCTGACCTTTAAAGACCCAAGGATCTTTTTGCATTGGCATTCTCAAAAGCCAAAGATTTAATCAGTACCTGTCTAGCTTTTGGGTCTGTTACTTCTATCTGTACAACCTTAGTTAATCTTTGTAAAAAGTCACTAAAGAGTTCGCTCTGACACTGTTTAACCCTAATATATGAGTCAATTCTCTTTCTCTGTTCCTGAATCTTGTCCCAAGCATTTAAAGCCGCTGTGCTACAGAGGGACAAGGTATATTCATTGTAAAGAGCCTGATCCTGAGGATCAGAGTAAAGTCCCTTGCCCAGAATTTGATCTTGGGAAATCTCAAGTCTTTTTGCTTTTTCTGTTGCTCTAAAATTTTTGCTTCTTCTCTTTAGTAACACTTTCAAAGCAACTGAGGTCCATTTTCTAGGACCACTGAGACTAACTGAATCTAGTTTTGTGGCATTGCTTTGTTGCTTGAAGCCCACATTTTGACCATTTTTCTAATGAAGGATGAATGTATTTCCTTTTGATCAGTCTTATGTATGGGTTCCCATGTATATTCTTTGACTGCCTTAGGGTATTTAGTGCCAGATGCTCTTTCTTATGATATCACTGGAAAAGCAGGTATAACTCTGGGTAAGTTATCCCAGAGTTTATTATGTACTGATGAGGCTAAATTTTGTCCTTGTACCTTTTGTCCCTGGTCATCAAATTCTACAAATTCCTCAATCTTTTAAAATCTTTTTACCAATGCCTTTTGTAGAGTCTGGGTCTCCTGTCCAGTGTTCTGTTCCAACGTCCTCTTTGAGGATTCCAAGGTGTAAAGTTTGTCCAGTAAAGATAGTGTCTTATCCTTGAACACAATTTTTATAGCATGCATATTACCTTCCTGGAGAGACAGACATTCTATCAATCAATTTATCATAACCCTTTGGCAGAGTCCAATTAATACATTCAACAGTATGAATTCTCTCAGATAATGTCTCAGCACCCTCTGTCATTGACTGGGTTTTGCTTGTCAAATTGGTTGTATCCTTCTCCAAAGTGCTGAATTTCCCTTTTAGTTGATCATTATCAGTCTGTAAAGACTGTATCATTACTAAAAGTGCCTCATTTGACTGAGTTTTGTTTGTCAAATTGGTTGTATCCTTCTCCAGAGTGCCAAATTTCCCTTTTAGTTGGTCATTATAAGTCTGTAAAGACTGTATCATTTCTAAAAGCACTTCATTCTTGACCCTATTATCAAACCATGTTTTTAAGGAGAAAATATGAAGGACAAAGCTAATCCCCGTAGTCAAATAGAAGGATGTAGGAGGGAAATAATATAAACCTTGCATAACATCATACATGGTATAAGTGAAAAGGCTATTGAACTCCTGAATTGTTAAATTGTCCACCATCTTGCCCTTTTAAATTATAACTTTATATTTTATATTTTAAATTATAAATCTTACCTGTGGTTGAGTTGAGCTGGAGTAGGTGCAATAACTGTTACCTGCCAGTAGGTGTTGTGATGCACTTGTAGCCATGTGGTTGGTTTGAATCTGATTTTAGCATTAAATGCTGAAAGATATGCTCAGATTAAAAACAGTTATTTAGTGTAAATCACAGACTGTGTGCTCAGCAGAAGTCCATGACTGGTCTGCAGCCACACCAGCACAAAGAGAGAAAGAAAGCGGGAAGCCCACATCCTATACTGGACCCAGAAGCCAGCTGCACAGTCGTGGGTGGCCAAGGTTCTCTGAGATGTTTAATGAAAAATATGAAGGAGCATGGTCAGTGGCTACTCAGGGCTGCTGTGTGGGAATTCTATACTCAGATGAATGGCATGTAGTCTGACGGTGGCTGGCTATGGCAGCTGGAGACCTGAGCCCCACGTTGGGCACCAATTGTAGAAGCTAGCTCAATTCAGGAAGTAATCAGGCTAGCCAAAAGATAAAGCAATTATATTTTTATTTATTATAAGGGAAAAACTCATGAAACAGGATTGAGAGTCCAAGCTCAGCTGTGCTGCATTGGAACCACAGAGAGAGAGCATCTGGTCTGTGTGCTTCAGGTCCCAGAAAGCCACATCACAACTTAGTACCACCTCTTGAAGATAATTGGTTAACAAAGCTTACCCATCAACCTCCTGTTTCCTCTACCCAGCACCATCTCTAACGTGAACAGGCAGGGAAGGGACTGTGTCCCTCACAACATGGTGGGGTGCTGTGGGGAGCAGAAGTGTGGGATGGCCCCTTACTCCTCTCATGCACACTTAGATGCTTAAGTAGTTCTCATGTTCTGAAGTTCACCAGACCCAGGACGAGCCTGCTGGTGAGTACTTCCTTGAATCTCATGTCTCAGAAACCACAGTTACTTCATTCTGTTCCCATCTCTGCTGCAGAAAACCTCCTCATCTAATTCTCTATCCAAATAGTATGCACTGCTCACCATGGACCACCCAATGTCTTTCAGCTCCCCCATCAGAAGAGGGGCACTCTGGCCATACCCAGTGAACACACCTGCTCAAGGATCTCTGGATTTGCTTTTGCCCAGGGAAAAAACGATGGCTGGAAAGTGTGTCCATATAAATGGGCAGCGTGGTGGTTTTAATGATGACCCCTAAAGAGTTGCCAGGGTTTTAAGTGCCAGAACAAGCATCCCAATTACCACAGCAAAAGGAAAATGATGAGATGTTATCTTAATGAAGATTTCAGAGTGACTTAGTAAGACTTCTTGTCATCAAGCCCAGTGACCTTAAGTTTGAGCTCTGGGCCCACATGGTAAAAAGAGATTTGAACTGACTCCATTGAGTTGTCCTTTGACCCCGCCTTGTATCAGAAACCACTCCCCCCTACATATACAAAAACTAATGCTATAATTTCTTTAAAAAAAACTAGGCTGTTCTGTATGGGGTAAGAGATTGAAGAGGGACCTTGGTTGGGAGGTTCAGGCAGTCATCTTTCAGACCAACAGAGGAAGAAATTTCTAGAAACAAATCACCCAGCAGTAACATGGCTGCAATGGACAGCAAGTCATGTATTTCCTGCATCAGTTGACTGACTGCCTCCTCCTATGGGGATGGTGGGTCTGGCCGGTGACCTTCTTCAGAAGACACACACTGGTTAGGTCACCTGGGCATGGTTGTTACTTTGCGTGGTGGTTTAAATAGGAATGGACCCATAGGCTCATATATTTGAGTGCTTAGTCATCACAAAGTGACACTGTTTGAGAAGGATTAGGAGGTGTGGCCTGTTGGAGGAAGTGTGTCACTAGGGGGTGGGCTTTCAGGTTTCAAACCCTCATGCTAGGATCATCTCCACCCCCTCCCCCACCAGCAGATCAGGGTGTAGCTCTCAGCTACTGCTCCAGTACTGCCATTCTCCCAGCCATGATCCCTGCCATGATCCCTGCCATGATCCCTGCCATGATCCCTGCCATGATCCCTGCCATGATCAATGATAACGGACTAATGTAAACAAAGACTGGGCTTTTTAACCAAGAAATGAAAGCACAGTCTCCATTTACATGCTAATCCTCTGAAACTATAAGCAATCCCCCCAATTAAAAATTTCTTTTTATATAAGTTGTCTTGGTCATGGCATGCCTCTTCACAGCAACAGAACAGTGATCTGAATTATTTTCTTAAGAGAGAATTATCAGAACAGTGATCTGAATTATTTTCTTAAGAAATTAAGAATTATCATCACAATTCTCTCTTAAGAAAAGACTTAAGAGCCAGGCAGTGGTGGCTCAAGCCTTTAATCCCAGCACTCGGGAGGTAGAGTCAGGGGGATCTCTCTGAGTTCAAGACCAGATTGGTCTACAAAATGAGTCCCTGGAGAGCCAGAGCTGTCTCAGATTAGTCCCCCCTAAAAAGAGAGGGAAAGAAGAACCTGAGAATCAAGGGTGAGGGCAACAATCCCCAGATTTTCCTTTTTCAAAAGTGACATTATTGGCCATATTGGTTCTATGGTGGTAATTAATGATAATTTACATCTCTGAAACAATACAGTCAGGACAAGGACCTGCGTGGCCTTCTTGGAGACCCTACAGCAATCCTAGATACCTGACCCAAAATAGGTCTGTTTTGGTGAGCTGGACCAAGGATCCCAAGGGTTGCTGAGTCTCTCACAAGATTCCAGGTAATGGTGACTCAGCCTGTCTGTAGGCCAGCCCTGAAGAGGCAGTGACCCAAAGAGGTCATCCTGAGGTAATCCTTGAAGTGGTGGTATTATTCACTCTAGTCATAACTTAGGATAGGCCAGAGCAAAATACAAAGGTCTTGGTCTGTTTTACTGGCTACAACAGAATGTCTGAGATGGGTCATTTATAATGCTCAGAAATTTATTGGGACACTCAAGGGCAAGAGAGTAAGGAGTCTGTCAAGGCCTCTGGGTTTTCTCAGCCCAGGGAGGAGGACAGAATTTGAGAGGACACGGGAGACAGGAAGGAAGGAGAGAGCATAAAAGAAGGCTAAATCCATTTTTTTTGCTTTGTTTTGGAGGCATCTCTATGGGGACTTAAATTAAAAAAAATGACCTCCATAGACTTGAGTATTTGAATTATTGGTTTCCAGTTTGTGATGCTGTTTGGGGAGGTTTAGGAGGTGTGAGCTTGCCAGAGGAAATATGTCACTGGGGGCGGGCTTTGAGAGTTTTATAGGTTTGCCTTACTTCCACTTTTCCCCTCCCCCCATCACATGCACACACTGTGTGCTTATGGTTGAGGATGTGAGCTCAAAGTCTAAGTGTCCTGCTCAGGCTACCATGCCTCCCTGCCATGATGAACTCTGACCCCTCCGCAACTGTATGCCAGAATAAACTTCCTCCCATGTTTGCTTTGGGTCAAGGAATCTCATCACATCTACAAAAAAAAAAAAAAAAAAAAAAAAAAGAATTGACACACAGGGAAGCTATTGCTGAGGGGAGTCAGGGCAGGGACTCAAGCCGGAGCAGAGCAGAAACCATAGAGGAACACTGCTTACTGGCTTGCTCAGCTTGCTTTCTTACACAACCAAGAACCACCTGCCCAGGGGTGTGACTGCTCACAGTGGCTGGGACCATCACACATCCATCAAGAAAGTGCACTACAGATGGGGCTGCAGGACAATCTGATGACAACAGCCCTTCACTTGAGGGTCCTTCTTCCCACATACTGCTAGGTTTGTATCAAGTTGACAAAACTAAACAACAGACTGATTGGAATATGTGAGCCTCCCCATTCGGTTCGGTCATGGTGTTTATCACAACACTAGAAAACCAACAAGCCAGCCTGGACTTCCCTGAAGTCCATGCTGAAGACGATGTTGAACTCTTGGTCCCCCTGTCATATCCTCCCAAATTCTAGGATTTCCGGTCCCTATCATCCTGCCTAACTAGACTGGTTTCACTTTTAGGACACATCTCATAAATAAACCACCTTTTACTGGAACCCATATCCCAACACTGTTTCCAAGTCACACTGGACCTGGTGGTACAGACCTGTAACTCCAGCTACTCAGGAGTCTCAGGTGGGAAGACCAAAAGTTCAAGGCCTGCTTGGGCTATGAAGTGAGTTCAACCCCTACCTGGGTAATTCACTTAAACCTTATCTCAAAATAAAAAGTAGAAAGAGGGCAGGAGATGGAACCATGTGGTAGAATGCTTGCCTAGTGTACATAAGGCCCTGGGTGTCATCTCTAGCACCACAGAAGAAATAAAGTCTCTAACATATGCCCTGGGCGTGCACACACATTCAGGCTGCAGCAACAGCCTCCTTCTCTGGGTCCACTGTTAGACAATGAAGTGGTCCTTGGGATAGCTACACCGGGCATCCTGGAGGATGATCGTGGCCAGGGAGACCTGGAAGATATCATTCTATGCAGCAGCGTAGGTCCTAAAAATTGATAGACTTATCCTGCCTAGAGTCAAAGGCCTTGATGAGAAGGAACGCTAGTCCCCTGTGCCAAGCTCTGGCACTCACTGCCCCCCTGTGCCAAGCTCTGGCACTCACTGCCCCCCTGTGCCAAGCTCTG
>NC_022014.1:77212682-77222892 GCF_000317375.1 Microtus ochrogaster
CCCCTGTGCCAAGCTCTGGCACTCACTGCCCCCCTGTGCCAAGCTCTGGCACTCACTGCCCCCCTGTGCCAAGCTCTGATGTTCACTGTCACCTCTGATGCTCACAATTCTGAACAGAACTCAGATACTTCCTTGGGTACCACTTTGCATTTAAGAAAACAGAGCTGAGCAAGGTGGGGAATGGCACACAGGCCAGCGGGTCACACAGTACCGTGATGAAGCTGGGATTTATTTGGCGGCTGGTCTGACTTACGTGGAACTCAACTGATTGTTATAATGCTATGTAGACCTCTGGAATCCTGAAGTTCCAGAAGAGGATAGCCTGGCCTTGCTCATGACTCCCAAGCCTGGCGGGGTGCTGTTGGGATCTAAGCATGGGCCAGGGTTCCTTACTCAGATCCTCTACTCTGGCTGGCTCCACACTTCAAAGATGAAGTCGGATGTTTGAACTGTGGGATGGATGAATAGACACAGGGCTCTTTGTTGGCTTTTAACGTGCATGTTGAGTAGGGTGGCCTAGAGGAGAGGAACATTGCCAACCATATCTGCAGGTATTCAGGTCAGTACTGGTTGGAGGTAAGATTCCTATACATGGAAGGAGAGGTTGGGGTCCCAGGGAGAGGAGGAACGGCCCTCTTTTGGGTAGCAGCCAACACACCTGCAATGTGGGATCAGCAGTAAGCATGACCCTGGCTCTAACGAGGTGATCTGGTTCCCATGATTCCCTTCTATAAAGATGTACCTTGGGACCTTTAATCACCTCCAGGTCCTTTCTGCTTTTACATATCCTCAGAACTCCTACAACCCTTTCTGGCTACCCAGTATGGAAAATACGAGTCTTCCCCTGCCCTGGGAAGTGTGTCCCCTCTGGTGCTCTTGGGGTGGCAGCAAGCTCTCCCAGAGCTGAATATAGCAGGTTAGGTGGACCTGAGGTTCAGATGTGTGAGCAACTAGATTTACCCGGTTTCATGGAGTGGCTCTGAGGAGCATGTATGGACATTTTCAGACCAATGGACTAGAAGACTAGGGTTAACTCATCAGCCCTGTGCCCCTAGAACAGCACCACAGTAGGACTCCTGGTCCCTCAGAGGTAGGTTCCCTGAGTATATGTCTTGGTGCTTTCTGGGAAGGACAGTCCCAGCCATAGCTCCATCCCTGGAGAAAGTGGACAGATTCCTAGAAAGGTTTATCAACCAATTAAGAATGAGGCCAGTCCACTGCTGCGGCTCTAGGAGCCGCGGCGCAGCGACTCGCATCTTGCCAGGCACTTGGGCTGCTGGGAAGGTACAGTGCATCCTAATTACACACTCCTTCGTGACAGGTGGTGTCAAAGATTAAAGGAATCAAACCCAGGGGCTCTCCTGCAGCCCCTCCCCACAAGAGCCAGAGTGCGATTATGGTACCGAGGTAGAGGTTAGGAAGATAATTTTCCCTGGTCCGAGGTGCATGTCAGCATCAGGTCTCAGCTACTTTGTCTGGGCTCCTCAGGTTCATTTGCTTTTTTGTAGGCACAGCTGAGCAGAAGAAAACAAATTAAGCCCTTCTCCTGGTGCTGGCTCCCACCTCCCACCGGTGCTCCTCTAACTCCAGGGTGCTCCCTCTTCTCCCCTCCTTTTTCTCCTCCTCCTCTTCCTTTTTCCCTCCTCCCTTTCTTATTCTTCCCCCTCCTCTCCCTTCCCCTCCTCCTCTCCTTTCCCCTCCTCTTCTTCTTCACCCCCTGTTTCTTTTCTTCTTTCTCCATCCCTCCACCCATCCCCCTTCCTAACCATTGCACTCTGGCCCCACTCATTCCTGCATCTCCAGGCTCCCTGTCTCTTTTTCTTTCCCTTCTCAAATACTCCACAGGGTGCTCAGAGAAGGCAGCCACCTTGGGCTGCCATTTCTCTTTCATTTTCACCTGGTGGCAAGCTTTAATGAAGGAGGTTCTTCCCTTGTATTGGCTACTGACCCCCACGATGTGATCATCATGTAGGAAAGCCAGGGCCCAAGGGTTTAGTGACGTCTGGGGTCATGTGGCACACAAGGTTGAAAGTCACGGGAAGGGCACAGACAGTCGTCTGCAGAGTTGCTGCTGCTCAGCCTAGGCAGGGAGGAGAAGGAAAATGTGGCTGGAGGGGATTCTGAGAGCATCTCTGTTAAACAGGAATGTGTGGACTCAGTGAAACAGGACCAGAGGGCCAGGACCCCCACAGCAGACATTGACAGGCTCCGTCTGATTTTGCTACCGTGACTATAGAACATCTCTCTGACTTGCTTCTACAATGAAAGACGTGCTCTTTGGGTGCCCTTGGGAAGAACGGTGGTTGGGAATGAGGCCAAACCTATGATTTCAAGGAGAGGCTGGAATACTCCTCAGAGGTCATGTGACTTATCTGGAGTCATCTAACTGCCCTCAAGCTTAGGAGTCCTTGGTCACTTCTCTGCACCTTCAGAATCTATAGAGCATTTGCAAAAACCCAGACCTGGGGGTAGGCTGCAGCTCAGTGGTACGGTGTGTGCTGAACATATATGCAAGATTCTTGGTTCCACCTCAGCATGGCAAAAAGAATATCCCAGACCCCTGAGGGAGTCCTCCAGTGGCCACAAAGTCCACTTGCAACGAGAGAAGCTCAGAGGGGCTTCAGGGCCATGACCACCAGCCTGGACAGTCACTTCTGCTTCTAGGAGGGTGAATATGCTTTTGGGCTGGCCAAAGTGCCCTCAGCACCTCACTTCTTGGGGATGGTATCTGTCTGGGAGGGGTGCAGTTGGCAGGAGGGGGCTTCTGACCTGCTCCCTCCCATTTCCATCCTGCACATTTGCATTAGAGCATTAGGGAGGGATTCAGGGCTGGAAGGGGCCATTAGCAGAAGGCGAGCAGCTGCCCCTGATACTGTGGAGCGTCTCTATTACCCTAATAACTAACCACTTAATAACCGACTTCCCCACTAATTCTAATTGAAACACAGAACGATATTTCCTGGTGGAGAGTGGCGTGCTCCAGGCTCAACAGACATCTCCAGGGGCCCCCCGGCTTCACATGGAGAAGGGTAGGGGGCTCCTTGGGTATTCTATCAGGAGGGACGGAGGCAACAGATAGCAGCTTTTGTACGACTGCCAGGAACCACAGTTGATGATAAAAAGCCATTAAAGGTCAGCTGGGAATAGAAAACTATTTATGTTAAATGTCACAGATTAAGCTGCAGAATGGGGCTCAGGTGGGGGGCAAAGGGTGAGGTGAGCAGCGGTGGTCATTGGGCTGCCTCTTTAGGGGCTTGAAGAAGGTCAGATGTTGGTGGCAGGGAGAGCGGAGGTGGGGTGGGGGAAATATTTGATTTGTGACTCCCTGTAGCTTCTGGAGGCAGGTGGATATCAGTGGCCACAGGTGACTGGCCAGGCTGGCTGCCTGTCAGGGTTGCTAGGCAACCTGGGGCTAGCCGGAGCCCATCTCTAGCACATCATTGCTGAAGGGTAATAGGGTGTTTCCAAGAAGGCAAATGGGACAGGACCCCAGGACACTGTGAAGAAGCTTGAGCAGATGGTTGTGGGGAGGAGGGGAGGGAGGAGCAGTGTGCTTTCCTTAAGCTGTTTAGGAAGGTGGATGAAGGGGAAAACCGGCCAAACTGAGCTCATCTGTTCATCCAGGGGCAGAAGGTTGCAAGGGCCCATCCACATGTTCCTTTTACCACCCCATTTTTGAAGCTGGGCTTTGAAGGACTATATTGAGCGGGGTTAAAGGGGCTCTGTGGGCCTGAGTCATGTTCTCAATGGCGGCACTAAGAACTAGATGCAGGAACCTTGGTAACATCCCACCCTACTGTTCGGGCAGGACGCTTCTAGGAGGGAAAAGGAAGAATGGCTTGATACAAAAGGCTGGTTCACTAGAAGAGGGCAGGAGGCAAAAAAGATGTCTTGACCAGATGCAAAGGACCTTGAGTCCTGTATTTAAGAAGTTCATTCTGAAGAAAGATGGGAGAGGGAGGGGCCATAAGGGTTGAGGTGGGGGAGTAGGAAAAAGAGAAAGGGAGGGAAGAAGAAGGAGTTCAGAAGAGAAGAGGGTGGGAGGGGAAGGAAGGGGAGGGGGGAGGAAAAGAGGAGAGGAGAGAAATGGAAAGAAAAGAAGAGAGGAGAGAAGAGGAGAGGAAGGGAGGGGAGGGGAGAGGAGAGGAGAGGAGAGGAGAGGAGAGGAGAGGAGAGGAGAGGAGGGTAACCCTTGGGTGCTGTGTAGGAGAATTCAAGGAGTTGGCCTGGACTTTGGAAAGAATATTCTTGAAGCTGCTGAGAGGATATGGATTGCTGTGGGAACTCCTTCAGCCAATAGCCTTTGAGATACTGGCCCACATTGGGCATGGCCACATTACTGTATATACAGATGTAAAAAAGTGCATGGCCCCTTGGCTGCTGAATTCGGTTTCTGTTCCCCACTCATGAAGAGGACTGCTGATCTGTGAATCTACCCATAAGTAGAGAAATCTTTATTATACTCCAGTCTGGGCTAGTGTGGGGCCATTTTATTATAATCTACAACACTGGTTCTCAGCTTTGACAGCATCATCTGAAGGGCTTGTATAAACAGATCGCTGACCTCTACCCTGCGAGTGTCTGACTTGTGTCTAGGCTGTCGGGGGAGAGCTTGCCTTTCTAACCAACCAGCTTCCAGGTGTCACTGTGAGTCTAGGATCTACTGCCTTCAGAACGGGGGCAGGGGGATGCAAGATGGCAGGCTACAAAGAGACCAGGGCAGAGAAATGGTAGCCGGGATGATGATGAGAGGAGAGGGGTAGGCTCAAGAGAACCCTGTTCCCAGCAGGCTGGTGACATTGTAGCGAGGGGTGGGGGTAGGGCCCAGATAGGGCATGCCGGCGGCAGGAATGTGACATGGTTTCAGAGGAGCAGAAGCAGCTGGTGATGAAAGCAGGGAGGAAGGCAAAGCTCAGGAGGTAGAAACACGGTCCTAGGCAGAGCTCGGGTTCCAGGGGGGCAAGGCAGGAGGCCCGTTTTGGAGCTGAGGGCACCGAGGGCAGAGCTCAGACCCCCCTGGCTGCACAGGTGAGCAGTTGCACCAGGGCTCTTTAAGACCACGCTGTTGTAGACAAGAGTGCCCTAGGACTGGAGACTGTCACAGATTCATCTGGCCCTGGATGCAAAAGTCAGAAACACACGCTGGAGCTGGAGAGATGGCTCAAAGTGCTTGCCTTGCATTGGATGTTACCTCCAGAAGTCATTTAAAACAAGAGTGAAAATCGGGCTGTGCCACCCTGTGCTTGTAATCCCAGAGGAGGGAGACATAGACAGAGGGATCCCTGGAGCTCGCGGTCCAGACAGCCTCACCTCCTTGGAGAGAGTTTCAGGCCCGGGAAAGAAGCTGTGTCACAAAAGAGATGGATGGTTCTGGTGGAATAATGCCTAGGACCGACCTGTGGCCTCCACACCCACACGCACATCTGTTATGTACACGAACAGACACTCACAGGCGTGTGTGTGCATAATTCCCTGTCTTTCTGTCTGAATGTCTGTCACACATGGTATGCAGCCATGCCAGGCCTAGGAATAGCAGGGTGTGACGGGGGCAGCTTGAACCTCATGATCAGAAGGTTTAAGTGCCTAGTTGCTGGCCTCAAATTTTCTTTCTGTCAAGCCTTACTCAGAACCAGAGCCCCAGAGGCCAGGGCCCTGCCTAGCCTGACCCCCAAAGGCCTGGTTTCTGGCCCACCTGATGCCCACAGGAGGGAGGCGACTCTGGGAAGACTGAGACTCTTCAGGGCTATGGCAGCAGGCAGTTGTCCCAACTGCTTTAGGTAGGGCGCTTGTGAACAGACAAGACGGGCATAAGAGACAGTCAGCGAGCAAGCGAGCAGCCCAGGCTCACCCACAAGTTCCCCAGTGAGTGGATAATCTCCATTGTGGCTGCCGGTTCCAAGGTTCCAAGGCCGAGTCCTGGTTTTTCTGCTGGCCAGATCAGCTCGTGATTTTCAACCTGTGGGTCTCGACCCCTTTCAGGGTCGCCAGTCAGATACCCTGCAGATCAGACATTTACAGTACGATTCATAACAGTAGCAAATTTACAGTTATGAAGTAGCGATGGAATAATTTTATGTTTGGGGTCACCAACATGAAAAACTGTACTTAAGGGCTGTAGCATTAGGAAGGTTGAGGACCACTGAGCCAGACAGTATTTAAACCACACAAAATATTTGGCTGGGGCTTAGGGGCAACTGTATCTAACCTCATGTTACTTGGTCATGACATAGGCACACACCACTCGATTCAGGTTGGAATGGTTTCCCGGGGAGACCCTGGGTCTGGGTCTTTGGCCACTCACTAACACATGGACATAAGCAGGAATTTCTGTTCTGTTCCCCTCCCACATGCACCCTAGGGTCTCACCTGAGTGCAAGTGCAATAGCTCCTGGTTGAAAACGCTCTCTCTGCAGTGCGATGCAGCCGCTTGTCTTGGGTCCATGGTGAGATCCCTATTTCCTGAGTGGTCTGAGCCCTGGCATGTAGCTCCCCTGGGACTGGGTCTGGAGTGGTTCTTGCTTCTGACTGACTCTTTCTCCTCCCTTCCTCCCTCTCCCCCTCTCTCTCTGTGCATGTGTGTGCACATATGTGCATGTATGTGTGTTTATGTTCATGTGCATGCATGGGTGTTTCAATCACTCTCCACTTTATTTTTTGAGACCGTGTCTAACTCTGGGATCTGGCGTTCACCAATTACACTCCACTGATGGGCCGGCAAGCTCCAGGAATCCTGCTTTCTCCACCTCCCCAGCCCTGGGATTACAGGCACATACTGTAGCCTACACGAGCTGCCTTAACCTCACAGTGGCCTTGGTCTTGCCATTCTGACGAGATAGCCCTAAGCTTGCAATGAGCCTTGTCCTGGCAGGGAGAAACCCTTCACTAGAGGAGCTCATGTAGGCCAGGCGTTCTGTCAAGAGGCACCTGGACAGTCATGGATATTGCTCAGAACTCACCTGTGCCTCCCAATATGCTTCTGTGAACTCTGCCAGGGGCTCAGTGGGTACTCAGGAGCACAATCAGAAGGGGAGGAGGGCAGGGATGGTAGTCAGCTGGCAAGGGGATAAGATAGATCTTTTACAGGGTGTCTGACCTTTTGATTTTTCTGGGCCATACTGCCATCAACAAAGTTCATACTCAAAGATCATGCTGTCAGGCGAGCCAGATGGCTCTATGGGTAAAATGCTTACTGTGCTGACCTGATGACCTGAGTTCAGTCCCCAGGACCCACTTTAAAAGCTGGATGTGGTGGTATGTATGCCTCTGTAACCCCACCACCCTGTGGTGAGAGTGGGGTGGAAATAGGAGAACCCCCCCCCCCCGAGGAGTTCCAGGCCAGCTGGAGAAGCAGAAGAGCAGAAAGCAAGGTGGAAGAAGAGAACCAGACAAGGATTTGTCATTTCTACATGTATGCAGTGGCAAACACACACACACACACACACACACACACACACACACACACACACACACACACACACCTGTACTTATAAACTCATGTCATACATGCACACACAATAATAATTAATTAATATATGTTTTAAACCACACAATAAAATCATAAAAAGAATTGCTAAATAATCCACTCCACTGTGTTAACTAAGTTTATTTTTTGTTGATCTGCCTTCATAGCTATCCTGGGGTGCACATGGCCTCCAGATGAGGGTTGGACACCCCCTAAGCTTTCTTATGAAGAACATCCTTGGAAGTCCAAACACTGAGACCCCAAACTCATTCCCCCTGAAATCCTGCTTCTGGAAGCCGGTGCCAGGAAGCACATAGTGCCAACCAGCTCCGAGTTCCCGAGCCATCTGAATTCATTACCTTCGTGACCCTGGCAGGAATGAGCGACGATTATTATCAATTTGGGGACGGGAAAATGGAAACACTCGGAGTTCGATATCTGGCACAAGATCACATCACAAGAACTGTATGTCCCCAAAGCTCATAGTCACATCTACAGTGGCCTTGAAGCCGAGCACAGTCTCTGCTGGGAACCACTTGGCCTTGTGTGTGTTGGGGCGGGGGAGCGGCTGGACTGCTCCCATAGGCCCTTACTCAGGCACAAAGGACCTCTGAGCAGACAGGGCAGCTCCCATGTCAGCCTCTATATGGGCGAACTCTGGTTCAGGGGCCTGGGCGGCCCCGGCCCCACACACTAGCTTTCGTCACAGTTTCTGGGAACACAGTTGTGTCCTCTTGCGGAAGCCCTGCTCGTGGTGGTTGTCTGCATGGTTCTCTCAGCAGAGTAAGTACTGCAGGCACCAGGCAGCCTGCCGTGCCAGGATTTTACCATCAGTTTCGCAGGGTTGTCTCTGCCTGGGCTGTTTAATAAAATACCATAGGCTTGGGTCTCAGGTTTTAGCAACTGACATTCAAACCTCAGCACTCTGGAAGCTGAAGTCTGATATTGAAGCGTGAACACAGGGCGGGGGAGGAGAGAGGGAGTGAGCAAGGTGCAGCTCTCCTCCCTAAAATGGTTATTACAGTCGTCTGTCTGTCTGTCTGTCTGTCTGTCTGGTGCTTAGGTGTGGCACAGAGTGCATGTGGAGGTTAGAGGACAGCTCGAGGGAGCCAGTCACTCCTTCCACCACATGGAACCTGGGGATGTAACACGGGTTATCAGGCTTGGTTGTAAGTGCCTTTACTTGATTTAGTCCTTTTAATAAGGACACTAATCCAACCCTGAGGGCCCCACCCTTGTGCCACCATTACAGTCTCTCCACCTTCTAATAGCTCCATCTCTAATCACGACACAGAACATCAGAACATCAGGTTTGGGCAGATGTGTGTTTAGAGAGGGACTGCTCAACCACGCTGTGTGTGCGTGCGTGCGTGCGTGCGTGTGTGTGTGTGTGTGTGCATGGGTGAAAGGCCCTGACACAGCTTCTGCTCCCTCCTCTGCCCCCTAGGAGAAGCAACCATGGGCGGGCGTGGTTCGAGCAAACCTCCCCTCTCTGAGGGAACTGAGACTGGAGGGTTTTACGACCATAACTGTTGCCGCTGCTGCCGGTGCTGCCACTGAAATTTAAGTAATTTTCCCCTAATTAAGCAATTATCTCTAAAATAGCTGCTCTCCCAGCTCCGGGAACTTCTTGTGGAGGTTGGGGAGCAAGAAGACGGGGGTGTAACATTTGGGAAGCCCCAGATATAGCCTCACCCTGGCTGTGTGTTGGTTCTCCCCTGGAGTTAGGGCCACAGTGTCACCGTGTGTGACAGCTGCAAAGGTAGGTGTGGAAACTAGCCCCGAAGGCTACTCTGCTATTCCTGTGCGCGTACACAGACACACACACACACAGACACACACACACACGGGTGGGAAGCGAGTGAACTAGCAGGCAGCAGCTGCACAGGGGAGCTGAGCTCACAGGGGCCCTGAGAGCTGGATTTTAGGGAGAGGCTGAGGGAGTCTAGGCTAAGGTAAGTTTTATAGGACAGAAGGGGACAGCAGCTCCACCCCCATAGTCTTATAGTCTTCAGTCGGGGGGGGGGGGGGCTATGACATAACCCTCTTCTGAGGGCGGAGTATCCTCAGACCCCACAGTCCCTTCTAGAATCACAAGCCATGGCCAGGACTGGGATAGGCAGGCTGACAATAGGATGCCCAGTAAACTAGAGAGACAGAGCATGGCCTAGAATTTTATATGTAGACCAGGCTAGCCTTGAACTCAGAGAGATCTGCTTGCCTCTGCTACAAGAGTGCTGGCCACTTTAGGTCACTGTCTGGAAGCCCCAAAGAAATCTCCTCTGGTGATTTTTCCTGGGGTGGGAGGAGAGTGACTGATGTATCCAGGACCCTGTGCCCACCATTTCTGTCTCTACCAGGCCATGGTTTGGCTTGCTGTTTTACCAAGTGGCTATCCCTTCCAGTTGCTGCTCAGTGGGTCACACCAGGAACTGCTGAGCAGGAGGTGAGGCAGGAAGAGGGCGAAGAAGGGAAAGGGTTCGCCATGCAAACGTGAAGACTGAGCTCAGTCCCCAGAGGCATCATAAACAAAGCTGAACATGGTAGTGAGTGGATGACATCCTCGAGCTAGGGAGGCTGAGACAGGCAGATTCCTGGGGTTAGCTGGCCAGCCAGCCTAGCCAATCAACCAGAGACCCTGTCTCTGACCCCATGAATAAGCACATGCGTGCGCACGCGCGCGCACACACACACACACACACACACAGAGAGAGAGAGAGAGAGAGAGAGAGAGAGAGAGAGAGAGAG